>NC_061514.1:191484039-191503645 GCF_022539505.1 Lolium rigidum
GACAGTTTATATCTAACAGTATGTTGTGCAAGCAACTTTTTAATTTTTCTTGCATCAGTAGTAGCATTGCATTTATCAATAAAATCATCAACAAGTTCTACATAATCTTTATCAAGATCATCACTAGAGTATTCAACAGACTCAGGTGAATTAACAGGTGTAGCAGCATTTTCATTAGGAGTTTCAGTACTTTCAATTTGTCTAGACCTAGCAATCGTAGCATCTAGAAAAGATCCCAATGAACCACTATCATCAAGAACAACAGAAGCATCATCAGTATTATAAGAATTTTCAGATCTAGCAGAAGTACCAGCATGTGAAGCATGTGGTGGTGAAACAAGTTTATCTATCACGGATGATGAATCAAGAGCAGCAGAGGTACTCAGAGTTGTACCTTTTCTTGTAGTGGATGGTAATATAGCGACTTTAGGATCGCGAGGTTTACCCATGATGGAGAATTTGCAGCGAACAATATCAATCCAAGTGAACTTCCAAATAAAGCTATGCTCCCCGTCAACGGTGCCAGAAAATAGTCTTGATGACACACAAGTATAGGGGATCGCAACAGTCTTCGCAGGAAGTAAAACCCAATTTATTGATTCGACACAAGGGGAGACAAATAATACTTGAAAGCCTTAACAGCGGAGTTGTCAATTCAGCTGCACCTGGAAACAGACTTGCTCGCAAGAGTTTATCAGTAGTAACAGTTTTATAGCAGTAGCAGTAGTGAAATAACAACAGCAGAGTAACAAAGACAGCAGTAATGATTATAGTAAACAACAGGATTAAAATACTGTAGGCACAGGGATGGATGAACGGGCGTTGCATGGATGAGAGAAACTCATGTAACAATCAAGGCGAGGCATTTGCAGATAATAATAAAACGGTATCCAAGTACTAATCAATCAATAGGCATGTGTTCCATATTTAGTCGTACGTGCTCGCAATGAGAAACTTGCACAACATCTTTTGCCCTACCAGGCCGGTGGCAGCCGGGCCTCTAGGGAATCTATCTGGAAATTAAGGCACTCCTTTTAATAGAGCACCGGAGCAAAGCATTAACACTCCGTGAACACATGTGATCCTCATATCACCGCCTCCCCTTCGGTTGTCCCAATTTCGTCACTTTGGGGCCTCGGGTTCCGGACAACAATACGTGTATACAACTTGCGGAGTAAGATCATAAAGCAATGAATATCATCATGAATCAATAACATGTTCAGATCTGAAATCATGGCACTCGGGCCCTAGTGACAAGCATTAAGCATAACAAGTTGCAACAATATCATAAAAGTACCAATTACGGACACTAGGCACTATGACCTAAGAATCTTATGCTATTACATGACCAATCTCATCCAATCCCTACCATCCCCTTCAGCCTACAGCGGGGGAATTACTCACACATGGATGGGGGAAACATGGCTGGTCGATGGAGAGGCGTCGGTGGTGATGATGGCGATGATCTCCTCCAATTCCCCGTCCCGGCGGAGTGCCAGAACGGAGTTTCTGGTCCCGAGACGGAGTTTCGCGACGGTGGCGGCGTACTGGATGGTTTCTGGCGATTTCTTCTAACCCCCCATGTGTTTTTAGGTCGAAGGCGTTAAGTAGTCCGAAGAAGGGCGTCGGGGGCCAGCCGAGGCGGCCACACAATAGGGTGGCGCCCCCCCCCCCTCCTGGGCCGCGCCGGCCTAGTGTGTGGGGGCCTCGGGCCTCCACCTGGCTTGCCCTTCTGGCTCCGTCAATCTTCTAGGAAAATAGGACCTTTCGCATAAATTCCGAGGATTTTCCTGAAAGTTGGATTTCTGCACAAAAACGAGACACCAGAGCAGTTCTGCTGAAAACAGCATTAGTCCGTGTTAGTTGCATCCAAAATACACAAATTAGAGGCAAAACAATAGCAAAAGTGTTCGGGAAAGTAGGTACGTTTTGGACGTATCATGCAGCACTATATCAACTTTATTATTCAAACTAAATATTTTTCCGCGATTTTTTGGTATTCTTTAAATAAAGTTTCAAGCTATATTTCTTGTCTTTTTCCCCAAGATAAGAAAAAGTTATATATCAGATCAACAACTATATTTAACTGGCTATGCGTAGTATGCCAAGTATGTTCTTCAGAGGGCCTTATTCTACACCTTATGTCAATATCTGTAGATTTTAATCTGTGTGTATTGGTATCGGAGTTGGTGTTTAATCATTGAAAGGTTAACGTATTTAAATTTAGAATGTGATAGCATATACGTCATCTCCCCGAAACCCTACCTCCTCTCCCGCCCCCCTCCCTGGCGGCGGCGGAGGATCTCCCCTCTCCCGCGCAGCCGCCCCTCAGGCCGCCGCCCCATAGGCCGCCGCTACTGCCGGCCCCGGCGGCGGTGGCTGTGCCCCTTCCATCGAATCGACGAGGGAGAGGAGAGGGTTTCCGCAGCAGCGCTCAATGGGAGGTGATGTGGCGCCGGTGGAGGAAGCCGGGCGGCACGACTGCTTGGCCGGGGCCTGATGCCCTTCGCCGGTAGCCATGGAGGAGTGGGTGGAGCGGTGGCAGCCTCCTCCCCCCGCGGCGGTTCGGTGGTGGTACGCAGGATCCGCGATGCCGTATTCTTCCCTGGTGATCCAGCAGGAGGGACTGATGGTGTGGGGGCTGCTGGTCTTGCTTTGTTTTGGTAGCGGTTCTCAGGTTTCTCGTAAGCGAAGATGGAGATCTTCCGGAGCTCAGTTTGCATTGATCTGGCTGGAGAGATGAGTTCCGAAAAGCTCTGCCGGCGAATGGAACCGTGCATCTTTTGCCTAGAGTTTGCCGGATCGGGTGGTATTCGGTCGCGCGCGCACCCATGTTTTTGTTCCGACTGTTTGGTTCCGGAGGGAGCGGTGCGAAGCTCTATTCTGTGTTGACATCAGGTGACTTTTTGGTCCATGGTGAACTCAGAAGAAGGAATATCATGAAGGCCGAATTGGTGGACTCGCTAAAGGAGGTTCGAGTCTCCGTGATATTGAGGGAATTGCTTGGCGTTCCGGGCTCCGCAGTAATGGTATGCAAGTGGGGGCGGCAACAGGTGAAGTTCAGATTCTTACCTTTCAGGGTGAAAATCCAAGGTGTGGCCTTAACTGGTTGTGCTTGGCAATTGCCTTTGTTGGAGGCATTGTTTTGAGACTGGGGACTATCTTTAGGGTGAAAACCTAAGATCTTTGGTCGGGCGATGATGGCGCTGGTACACCATTCCCTTCTTGGAGGCGTCGCTTTTGGAGAGTCTGTATTTCAGGTGTTGTCACGGTGGTGGTTTGTATTGCTGTTGCTAGGTTTGGAATGCTGTATCGGAACTTTTATTTCTTAGATTTCTTTTTTTTTGGTTGTGTGCATCCGTACTGCCACTAGGGTGTTGCGTTGTTGTAGAGGCTGGGTGTAATTGGTATCTTTTGATATTAATATATTTTAATCGAAAAATTTAAATTTAGAAGTTAGCACAAGTAAGATAATAAAAACTACTCCCTGCTCACTAATAGTAGTAGTACAACCACCATCCTTGTAATAAAACCATTAGTTTGAAGGCCTTTGTATTAAGAAGGTAGTAAGGTAATTTCTCGTTCTTGTGTAAGTCCGTCGAGGGTTCCCGAAAGGGAAACCCGTATGTAAATTATATTGTGGAAAGAAAGTAGTTATGTGTTTCCCTTGATCTTTTTATCATATTTATATGTGATGGGTTTTTATGATAGGGATCCTATAGGAGAAACCTCTGTGTGTAGTTCTCTGTTAAGCCTTGCCTGTGGCGTTAGAACGAGAACCGAAGCAGTAGAGAAGTCTTCCCTTCGGGTGGAACTACCTGGGAAGACGATAAAAAATCAACCCATATAAATTTAACTAAAAAACATCGAGGAAAAGAAACTTAGCTACTTTTAAAGCAATATAGTGATAAATACGGTGAGTATCGAGTAGGACTAATACACCACTGCGCACACCGTCGGACGTACTGTTGGCCTCGCCAGCCTCCAAGATCCTGCAAAAAATCCGTAAAAGTAATCTTAGTATTCAAGAATACTTTTTGGATTAATTTATTTTCAAATTTTTTAATAAAATATTTAACCTTAATATTTAAGTGTATTACGTAAATTTGTGTGTGAATATTTCTCTAAATTATTAATTGTTTTAATTTGTCTAAATATATGTAGTTTTTAATCGAGATACTCAATTTATTGTTGTAAGTTACACACAATTAGAACGAAAAAGCCATAAGGGCTATCAGACACGGCTAGTAAAAATCAGCTGAAGTAATGGCATACAACTAAAATGTGTGCGACTAATGGAACAACCTTATGATTGTATGAGGAAATAAGCCAATGTGGAGCATAACGGCAAGTTGAACGGTAGCACATCAGCGAGTTTTTTTTTATGTATTTTCAGGACACAAGATCTATCCTAAGACATCACACATGACTCTGTTGATAGAAAACCATATGTGATCGTCAACAAAACGTTAACCCTAGCCTAAGACATCACACATGGCCCTTCTCGAACAAGACCGTGCGTGATATGCACATCTTCCTTAAATACCAGACCCCTTCCTTTAACCTTGTTCATAAACGTCTCAGATAGTTCTAGCTGTTACTTTGAAGCCTCGTTGATTGCACGATCTTGTACTGCCGGTTGTCACCATGGTCATGGAGCCTGCCGGATTTGATGGCACCGACACCATAGATTCGCACGAGGTACATTTTCTAGAGTTAATTATGGATACACTCTAGTTTGGGATTTCGGTTTTCTCATTCCGATTCGTTCCATCTGCATGAATATTCTAGCTTCTCCATTGCGTCTGTGAGAATCTACATGCTGAGATGGACTGTCTAATTAACAGACAGCTGTTTTTCAATTCATTTACACTCGTTTTTTTGACCAATTAGGTGTTGCCATGTCATTTGTCCCATCTGTACGTCATTCATGCCACGTGGGGCTGACTTGAGCTTCTCTTCGGGCCGGAAGCCTCATTCCCAGATCAAAGAAAAAAAAAAGCAAAATGTATCCGGTTTGAAACCCACAAACGTAACCATGATGTGCTACCCATTTTCGTCCTTGGGCCTCGTTTCAGATTGTAACCCAGTATGACAAACAAAAGGAGAGGCCTGTAGTGATTCAGTTGTTGGGCTGCTGTCATCCAAAGAAAATCAGTTGCTTCAGTAACAGTTGTTGGGGTCAGAATTACTCACCAAAATGATCCTGTCGAAAAAATCTTGCCTCAGTTTGTGATTATACTACTTGTTAAAGCCCAGACATAGGGGTCAGAATTACTCACCAAAATGATCCTGTCGAAAAAATCTTGCCTCAGTTTGTGATTATACTACTTGGTAAAGCCCAGACATAATGTTAGATGGAAGGAATAAAACTGATAATGTCAGCTTGGAACAAAATTAGTGCTTCCACGTATGTCTGATGTAAAACAAACTTGTAACTCTGACTATGCCATGATATCTTGCTTCTAACATCTTGAGAAATAATATCGATGAAGTGAAAAAGGACAATTTAAGGTAAAAGCGCACGGGACTAAGACCTCGCGCGACCATAGCCGCGTGCACGGATGGCTCGCCGCTGCCTTGATCTCCTAATGCCGGCATCCTTTGCCTCCACTCTGACCACACCTGGGATCCTTTCCCTTGTCGTTGTCGCCGGGGTCGTGGTAGGCCGTGGCCCATGTCTCACCAGGACGCCGCCGCGCCACCACCCGCCGTCTGTGAAGCTGCCAACGCCCCCCCCACCCCCCCCCCACCCGGTGGGCAAGCCAGCAGCGCTCGCGTCATCTGCTGCTGCGATGGCTCCGTTGGCCCGTGGCATAAGCAGAGTTCCCTGCCCCTTACCCCCGTTCACAAAATTTAAAACTCAGTGAAAAAAAAGGAAATAATAAAACAAGACAAGAAAACAACCTAGAATCTATAAACTGATTTGCAAGAAAAGATATCAAAATAACACTAAAAACACAAATAAGAAAAGATAGAGAAAGGTAATATGGTATACAAAATATTGACAAAACTATCTGAGACTATGAAAGACTAATTGAAGTGAAACTTAAAACAGATTAATGAAACTATAGATTGATGACTAGGAATGACTTAGTTAAACTTTGGAAAAGACAAAGACTGAAAAAGACTGAACAATGAAGAACTGACTACTTAGAATAAAACTAAGGGGTTATTTCTCAATGCTAAATAATGAAGAATTGAATACTTAGAATAAAAATGCTAATACTGAGAGAAATGAAGACTGAGATTGACTACTTTTAACTATAAAAATGACAGAACTGAAAAGTGAAGAAAGAGAGACTGAACAAAGAACATGAAATAGGAAAGAAAATGAATACTGACGACAGAAAGAATTCAAAGTACCGAGAAATAGAATTGAAGAAAGAATGACTGATAAAGCGTGAAAAATAATGAGAGAAAACTGAAGTAAGAAAGAAAACTAAAGAATAATGAAAACTAAGAATAAAATGAGGAATCACACTCAGTGAAAAGAAAAACAAATGAAGAACTGAATAATGAAAATAAACGGATAAATACTAAGAGAAATGAGGACTGAGATTGACTACTTCTAACTATAAGAATGACAAAAAAGGAAAGTGAAGAAAGAGAGACTTAACAAAGAACATGAAACAGCCCATCCGTTGCTACAAATCATCAATACATATGTTTCTGCTCCTAGATGTTTTTCCATATTTTCAAATTTGCCTTGCAAACAAAACCTACGAGGTTAATTTTAGTAAGAGTAATAATGAGCATCAATTAGAAAATAACTCTAATGCAAGACACATGTACATCAATTAGAAAGACAAAGTCGGTTATTAATCTATTGTCCAAACAAAAATAGGTAAATGCTAAAGATCAACATGATGGTTTGCTTGGTTTGCCGGAAGGAAATGCTACAAGAGTGTCTGAAAGAGTACACGGTGCAGGGAAGTGATGTACAAGGTCGATGATCGACATTCTTGGAACCAGGCTAGTTGTGCACGCCAACCATAATGTCGATTGGCGCTGCAGGCCACCGAACCCGAGATTTTTGGTGAACAAAATGGAAGACACGGAGGCTACATCGATTGCATCCCATCTCAATTTTTGGTCGGGTGGGGAGGGACGGTGGTGGCTGTGGGACTGGCGGCTCGATGTGAAAGTATAGTGGCATCAGTCTTAAGAATTACTGGATCATGTCTTCTCGCAGAAAAATCACATGATTTATCTTTCCTCATGTAGCATCAGTCCTGCAAACAAACATATCATTAAGTAACTATAAAGCATCTCCACAAGCCTTGACGAGCACAAATGAAAAAAAAACACCAGCGGCATTCGCACAAACATCCAGTAACTCAATAACCTTGGCAGTTTTCTACCAGGAAAAAGAGATGTTGATCTCACGGTATTAAACAAAACCTCCAAGAATTCAGTGATTCTTTCAGATTACAAGTTTGAATGTTCGACAGGGTCGCGTTCTCTTTCAGTACCGTCTCCTGCCTATTTTCAATAAAAACACAGAGAAACTTTGAACTGATAATTTGAACCGAATCACTAATCAAACAGCTACGTCAAGCAACTGTACGAAAACAAGGCCGGATTGGCTGATAAGTGCGACTGATAGCTCCGGCCTGGAATCCACTCGTTGGTACCTCTAAGCTCCAAATCAATGGTGAGTCCACAGGTCACATCAATTTGCAGCAAGCAAACTAACTCCAAAATATCACTTAAACCATAAAGGGGAAAATCCCCATCCACACCTACACACACAGGGACGCTTCCCAGATAGAAAAACAGGGGGATCTAGCGGGGGCACCCGAAATCGCACCGAGACATACACACAGCACAAAAGAAAGCCACATCATCAACGCTGCGACGCTAGAGCTTGCATCCGGAAACCTCCAACTCACCCCATTAGACCTCCATCTAGCTTCAATCCGAGCTTAGATCCACAAAAACGCGCGATCACCAACACAATCAAACAAATCAGAAGTAAACACATACGACTGTGCGCGCCCCACACACCAAAATTGCGACAAGACAAAAGGAGTAAAGGCGACCTGCGCGTATACATACCCTCGGCGGCGAACCAGGCTGCCTCCACCGTCTCTACTTCTCGCCATACGGTGAGGCTCTAGACGGTAACGGGAGGCACTGCTCCTCTCTTCCACAGTTCCACCGCCCGTTACTCTCTGTCTCTCGAGAGTTCTGTTGCCTCACACCGCTCTATGACCCCACACAAACAACCAACGAAAATAAGGCACAAAACCAAGCCCAAAAAAATAAAAAAGACAGAAGAAAACGGGCACCCAAAACACTAATGGGCTCAAGTCCAACAGCCCGATAGCCGACACCCACGTAACACCCAGGGACGAGTAGGTGACTCGCGCACGAATCACAATGACACCGAACGGTCAGAAAAACGAGTGTAAACGAATTAGAAAACAGCTAGCTGTTATTTAGCATGTGTTAAAGGCTGGACATCGTTGTTGAGGAAAAGAAGAAATCGCGAAGATGTTTGAAGAAAAGATCAATATGCACCTACATTTGGCGGATATTATCCACAAACATAAGATGAAGGTATAGAGACAAACAAGTTGAAGATTTTTATCTGACTTATGCACGGGGAATCGATGCATGATATGATACTGTAATTAATTTCGGACCCGATAGGTGTTTCCAACTTTCACCAGAGTGTGATATGGATCGATCGAATCAAGCATAATGAATTACATTACCATGAACTCTATTGGTAACAACTAAATGGTTATCTGGAGAAGAAAATGGAAGATCAACAGCTGGTACACAATTTCCCAGCCAAACAAGCAAGCACTTCATTTTGAACACTGGCATAAGAAGCCATACTATCTAATCAAAGAACCAAATAAACCAGATGCTAG
Source organism: Lolium rigidum (assembly GCF_022539505.1). Classification (NCBI taxonomy): domain Eukaryota; kingdom Viridiplantae; phylum Streptophyta; class Magnoliopsida; order Poales; family Poaceae; genus Lolium; species Lolium rigidum. Next base: position 191,492,925 of record NC_061514.1, read on the forward strand.
TACGCGACTGCAGCTCGTCATTGGCCCGGCGTAGCTAGCTAGCCTAGGAGTGCATAGCCGAGTGCCTCGCCGCCGGCCGGCCGCCGGCGTACGGTGACCCCGCGGCGGCGATCCTTGTCTTCCGCTTCTGCAAGAACTGCTGCAACGACCGCTTCATCGACAGCCCCGCCGCGGCCGCCTGGCTAATCGCCGGCGCCGCCACCGCCACCGCCCTAGTTAGTCCTGCAGGAGGTGCCAGAGATGGAGCAGAACGTTGCGGCGCCGGCGCCGGCTTTGTATCCTGACGACCTCTGCAGTGCGCGGCGGCAGTGTTGCTGCTGTCCTGCAGGAAGCGATCGCTGTCTATGCGCTGCTGCTGCTCGGTCAGAATCTGGTGGTTCGCCATGGTTATGATCGTCCTTGCCTGAGATTAATCAAATCAACGAATTCGTTAGTCACGCCAAATCAATCAGCAACACGTATACGCGAACGTCTCAAACTATACGAGAGCATAACAGGTACGTAGTCAGTCTGATTTTTATTGACAACACGTTTTAATTGTCTGTTTTGTTTGACGGCTTGTTTCTTTTTTTCTTAAGTAGTACTATCCCTGGCTAGTCAACTGCACATCTTACTACTCCTCCACCAGGACCAACTATCTACGGAGACCTGTAGTTTTGCATGTCTCCTGATTTGGTACAGCACGTGCCGAAATAAATTGTCAACTAAATTTAAGTCATACCACAAGGAAAGCCTATTTTTTGTTTGAAATTTCAACCAAATTAATTAACAAATACGATCTTCTCCTGGATTGAAAAAATAACTGGTACTACCACTGTAGTTGAAATAGTCAACGTGTATGACATCAGTGTTCTCTTGAGCATGTTAGCACGAACTTCCATTCAGTTGCGGGTTCAGAGTTCCTTGCTGTTTTGCTGTGTGCTGCTGCAAGATGTTCCTGTTAGATCTACCAAGTCGATTTAAATTTTTTTTTTGGCATGCTTTACGTACATGGAGGGAAACTACTCGTGACGAAGGATCCATACTGGATCGACGACAATTCATGATTTTTCGATAATCACTTGGAAGATTGAGCAACGCATGCATGATATAGCTAGCTGATGCCCCAGCAGTTGGTTGTATCGTGTGATTGCTTAATATAGCGGGGTGAAAGCCTATTTCGAGGGTATAGCTAGCTGATGGTGGGCCGGTGCAGGATGGAGCAAATTATGCAGATAGGCTGTTCGTTCAGTTACCTGGAGCTCGGTGACGTCCACGGCGCACACCCGGCCGTTGTAGAATATGGTCATGCTCCTCCTCCTCGTCGCCGCCGCCGCGGCGGCGCTACCGCCGCCTCCTTCTCCGCCGCAGCCGCGCTACTACCGCTGCTGCTCCCTGTCCGCAGCCGGAGGGTCAGCTCAAGCGCCTCCTCGTCGTGCCGCTCCTCCGCCGCGCTCCTGCTCGCCGCCGCCATTGATCGAAGTATATCTTCAAGCACGAGCCGGCTCAGGAATATGTGCGAGATTCGATGAGATCGAGATAGCCGGTGGGGTTGGACAGTGCTTCAGTGACTTTGCCACCTCCCAAAGTCAGTGACTTTGAGTCACTTACAAGTGGGGTCAAGTGGGGGTCAAGTGGGACTTAAATAATGAAGGGGCCACATGTCAGTGGCTCAAAGTCAGGGCAAAGTCACCCTGACAAAGTCACCCAAGCTCAATCCGGTGGGGTTTGCCCCGTCTCTACTTATACTCCATGGCTCTCTCTAGTCTCTCCCGCGACTCGTCTATACGGAACGTTGTGCGCGCACGCCGCACCGCACGACGGCAACTTGGACGGCGGTTTGGTTTGTTTCTTTTGGCGCACGTGAAGAATGCGTGCGGAATGGAGAAGGGGAAGACAAAAGCCCGCTGCATAGGAGTACCAAGGGATACCCCTTTCCGTTTTCTTCCTCTTACGGGAACTTTATTCTTGTTTCCATTGCATCTTTTCCCTCCCTCTGAGTTGCATGCCGGCGCTTAATTTGTGTGCGCTTGATTTGTCCAAACCACCTAAGAGCATCTCCAGTCGCGTCCCCCAAACCGTCCCCCAAACCGCGCCGGATCGAGCGTTTGGGGGACGTGTTTCGTTCGTGCCGCGTTTGGGGGACGTCGCTCCCCAGCCGCGTCCCCCAAACGTCGCCCCCAAACATTTAAAATAATTTTTCTGCCATTTTTATTTCAATTTCCACAAACTAATACATAATTTGGAACGTGGTTTACACGAAAACACAGTTTGGAACATGGTTTTCCACAAACTAATACATAGTTTGAACCATGGTGGACACAAATATAAAATATTGCAAAGAAACTAAACCTAACTAGGCCGTGCATCGAAGGTTTCGTGTGTTCGCTGCTAAGAAAGAACACTCGAGGGCACACCCGATCACCTAAGCCGGAAAATCCAGCGGGAGGATGGTGCCCTTGTTGGTTCTACCGATGAGGCGAACAGGCAGAAACCTCCGTGCACGTATTCGCTGCGAAGAAATAACACTCATTCAGTCGTCCTCCTCGTCGGTGCTGTCGTCGTCCCTGTCGACGTGGTAGTCCCGGAGGCAGCGCCTCTCGTCGAAGACCTTGACGCTCATGTCCCTGTTGCCGAAGTAGGAGAACACGAGGATGAAGCCGGCTTCGAGGCTGTGGTGGCGCGCGAACTTCTCCCAGCCGATGTTGAGGTACATCTTGCCGCGCGCGTCGTAGATCGCCTTGACGATCCACCGGCGGTAGCCGCACGAATGCTCCCGCAGATGCATCGTGCGCGGGCGTACGCCGCCGACGTACTCGGCGAAGGAGTCCGGCAGCCTCCGGATGCCGCGCGGGTCGCCCTTGAGGACGTGGACGAACTCGAACAGGACGTCCGGCTCCACGTCCATCTCCGACGATGAAGACGACGGCGTGGGAGGCGACGGCGAGCGTTCAGCTGTGCCGCGGCCACGACCACGACCACGACCACGGCCGCGGACGCGAGGTCGGCCTCCGCCTCTACCAGACATAGCGTCGAGTCCTGTTGAGAGATGGTGGCGGCTAGGGTTTGGGAGAGAGGCGCTAGGGTTTGTGTGTGAGAGGGACGATGAGAGGCGCCCATTTTTATAGGCCGGAGGGAGACGGAGGAGCGGTGGCGCTCATTAACGCCGGCACACAGAGCTAGGCGCGACGGGACGCGTCGCTGCGCCCTCTGCGGGAACTGCACCGTCGCTGCGCGCCAATAACTTCCGTCGCGAGGTAGGCGACGGTTAGGTTTAAATTAATTGTGCCGCCTGACGGGTCGGCCCCGCCACTCCCCGCCTCGCTTTCGTTGTGTCCGGCGTCCCCGGAGCGTCCCCTGTGGGACGGGGACGGGCTCGGGGCGCCGGACACCATATAGGGGCGCGCCGGACAAAAAAGGGCTTTGGGGGACGCGGCTGGAACGCTTTTTTTGTCCGGCGCGCCCCAAATCCCTTTGGAGGACGGTTTGGGGGACGCGACTGGAGATGCTCTAATGATCAAAACCAGATCGATCGTGCAGATTAGTAGTTGAATTAATTGCGTGTCGTGGTTCTTTTCCATCTGTTGTCGGCACGTGCTCTTTTCCCTTTGCGTCGAGGAGCATCACATCGACTTGTACCCTCTCATACATTCGTCCTAAAGTAAGCGTGTAAGTTTTATCTAAAATGAATGCATCTAGATACATTTTTTTTTTGAAGTAAACATCTAGATACATTTTAGCTGCAGATATATTCATATATCTAGAAAAAGAGAAGAAGAAAAAGTTAATACACTTACTTTTAGATTGAGGGAGTATTTGTCACATTTTCTCATTTATGTGATAAAATTTAATCAGGTAATTCAGATTGCACATTGCCTAGCCTAAAATTGCACTTCACGTGAAAATTGAAATACTTCTGCTTCACTACACCTGCAAAGTTAAACACAACAACACATGTCGTACCCTTTTATAACCAAGAGCATGATGAGCTTTAACGAATATCTAGCCGTACAAACCCATAAGACCGAACTGAATAGCCAGTGACATGCCCGTGGCGGTCAAGGCATGGAGGCGCCGACCGGCTAGAGCAGTGTAACACGCTCGGTGATGGTGTCTAGGCATGGCGGCAGTGTTAAGACACATGACCTAGCGAGCATGCACGATTCGAAAAAGGCGACAGATCCGACGAGTATAGGTGATCGGGAGGTGGCAACCGTTAATGGTCAACATAGGGTCAGGAGGTTACGATCGTGACCTCGTTGTGATCTGATGGTGCAAGTGGGGCGGGTACACAGTTAGATCGATCGTCATATTGTAGGGGAACGATGCGTGTAAAACAAAAAAAATCGCCTTACACAAAACACCTAAGATCTATCTATGATATTGTGATGGCGCGTGATGCACACATCCGTTGGGAACCCCAAGAGGAAGGTGTGATGCGCACATCAGCAAGTTTTCCCTCCGAAAGAAACCAAGGTTATCGAGGATATGAAGGCCACGTGAAGGTTGTTGGTGCAGGAGTGTAGTGCGGCGCAACACCAGGGATTCCGGCGCCAACGTGGAACCTGCACAACACAATCACAACACTTTGCCCAACTTAACAGTGAGGTTGTCAATCTCACCGGCTTGCTGTAAACAAAGGATTAAACGTATGGTGTGGAGAATGATGTTTGTTTGCAAAGAACAGCAGAGAACAATGATTGCAGTAGGATGTATTTCAGATGTAAAAGAATGGACCGGGATCCACGGTTCACTAGTGGTGTCTCTCCAATAAGATAAATAGCATGTTGGGTGAACAAATTACAGTTGGGCAATTGACAAATAGAGAGGGCATAACAATGCACATACATATCATGATGACTACTATGAGATTTACTTAGGGCATTACGACAAATAACATAGACCGCTATCCAGCATGCATCTATGCCTAAAAAGTCCACCTTCGGGTTAGCATCCGCACCCCTTCCAGTATTAAGTTGCAAACAACAGACAATTGCATTAAGTACTGTGCGTAATGTAAACAATAAAAATATCCTTAGACAAAGCATTGTTGTTTTATCCCTAGTGGCAACAGCACATCCATAACCTTAGAACTTTCTGTCACTGTCCCGGATTCAATGGAGGCATGAACCCACTATCGAGCATAAATACTCCCTCTTGGAGTTACAAGTATCAACTTGGCCAGAGCCTCTACTAGCAACGGAGAGCATGCAAGATCATAAACAACACATATATGATAGATCAATTAATCAACTTGACATAGTATTCCATATTCATCGGATCCCAACAAACACAACATGTAGCATTACAAATAGATGATCTTGATCATGATAGGCAGCTCACAAGATCTAAACATGATAGCACAAGAGGAGAAGAAAACCATCTAGCTACTTGCTATGGACCCATAGTCCAAGGATGAACTACTCACGCATCAGTCCGGAGGCGGGCATGGTGATGTAGAGCCCTCCGGTGATGATTCCCCTCTCCCGGCGGGTGCCGGAGGCGGTCTCCTGAATCCCCCGAGATGGGATTGGCGGCGGCGGCGTCACAGTAACTTTTCTCGTATCGTGGCTCTCGGTACTAGGGTTTTCGCGACGGAGAGAAGGGCAGAGTCGGGGGACGCTCGAGGGGCCCACCCCATAGGGCGGCGCGGCCAGGGGTGGGGCCGCGCCCCCCTAGGGTGTGGCCGCCTCGTCGCCCCTCTTCGTCTCCTCTTCGGACTTCTGGAAGGCTCCGTGCAAAATAAGACCGTGGGCTTTTGTTTCGTCCAATTTCGAGAATATTTCCTGTGTATGATTTCTAAAACCAAAAATAGCAGAAAACAGGAACTGGCGCTTCGGCATCTTGTTAATAGGTTAGTGCTGGAAAATGCATCAAAATGATATAAAGTGTATATAAAACATGTGAGTATTGTCATAAAACTAGCATGGAACATAAGAAATTATAGATACGTTTGAGACGTATCAAGCATCCCCAAGCTTAGTTCCTACTCACCCTCGAGTAGGTAAACGATAACAAGGATAATTTATGAAGTGACATCTTTGCTATCATAATCTGGATCAATATTATTGTAAAGCATATGAGATGAATGAAGTGATTCAAAGCAATGGTAAATATAATGACTAAACAAGCTGAATCATATAGCAAAGACTTTTCATGAATAGTACTTTCAAGACAAGCATCAATAAGTCTTGCATAAGAGTTAACTCACAAAGCAATAGATTCTTAATAGAAGGTTTTGAAGCAATACAAAGGAAGATATAAGTTTCAGCAGTTGCTTTCAACTTTCAACATGTATATCTCATGGATAATTGTCAACACAAAGTAATATGATGAATGCAAATAAGCAAGTATGTAAGAATCAATGCACACAGTTGACACAAGTGTTTGCTTCTAAGATAGAAAGAAATAGGTAAACTGACTCAACATAAAGTAAAAGAAAGGCCCTTCCCAGAGGGAAGCATGGATTACTTATGTGCTAGAGCTTTTTATTTTGAAAACATGGAAACAATTTTGTCAAGGGTAGTAATAATTCATATGTGTTATGCATAAAACATTCTATAAGTTGCAAGCCTCATGCATCGAATACCAATAGTGCTCACACCTTGTCCTAATTAGCTCGGATTTCCATGGATTATCATTGCATTACATATGTTTCAACCAAGTATCACAAAGGGGTACCTCTATGTCACCTGTACAAAGGTCCAAGGAGATAGATTGCATTTGATTTCTCGTTTTTGATAAATCTCAACTTGAGGACATCCATACCGGGACAACATAGAAAACAGATAATGGACTCCTCTTTAATGCTTAAGCATTCAAAACAGATAATATTCTCATAAGAGATTTGAGGATTAATGTCCAAGCTGAAACTTCCACCATGATACATGACTTTGGTTGGCGGCCCAATGTTCTTCTCTAACAATATGCATACTCAAACCATTTAATCATGACAAATCACCCTTACTTCGAGACAAGACGAACATGCATAGCAACTCACATGATATTCAACAAAGGTGTAACAGTTGATGGCGTCCCCAGAAATATGGTTACCGCTCAACAAGCAACTTATAAGAAATAAGATACATAAGCAACATATTCAATACCACAATAGTTTTTAAGCTATTTCCCCATGAGCTATGTATTGCAAAGACAAGGAATGAAATTTTAAAGGTAGCACGCAAGCAATTTACTTGGAATGGCAGAGAAATACCACATAGTAGGTAGTTATGGTGGACACAAATGGCATAAGTTTTGGCTCAAAGTTTTGGATGCACGAGAAGCATTCCCTCTCTGTACAAGGCTTTGGCTAGCAAGGTTGTTTGAAGCAAACACAAGTATGAACCGATACAGACAAAACTTACATAAGAACATATTGCAAGCATTATAAGACTCTACACTGTCTCCTTGTTGTTCAAACACTTTTACCAGAAAATATCTAGACTTTAGAGAGACCAATCATGCAAACCAAATTTCAACAAGCTCTACGGTAATTCTCCACTAATAGGTTCAAACTACATGATGCAAGAGCTTAAACATGATCTATTTGAGAGCTCAAAACAATTGCCAAGTATCAAATTATTCAAGACCATATACCAATTACCACATGAAGCATTTTCTGTTTCCAACCAAATAACAATGAACGAAGCGGTTTTCAACCTTCGCCATGAACATTAAAAGTAAAACTAAGAACACCAGTGTTCATATGAAACAACGGAGCGTGTCTTTATCCCACACAAGGAATGCTAGGATCCGAATTTATTCAAACAAAAACAAAAATAAAAGCATACAGACGCTCCAAGTAAAGCACATCAGATGTGACGGAATAAAAATATAGTTTCACTAGAGGTGACCTGATAAGTTGTCGATGAAGAAGGGGATGCCTTGGGCATCCCCAAGCTTAGATGCTTGAGTCTTCTTGAAATATGCAGGGATGAACCACGGGGGCATCCCCAAGCTTAGACTTTTCACTCTTCTTGATCATATTCTATCATCCTCCTCTCTTGACCCTAGAAAACTTCCTCCACACCAAACTCAAAACAAACTCATTAGAGGGTTAGTGCATAATCAAAAATTCACATGTTCAGAGAGGACACAATCATTCCTAACACTTCTGGACATTACCCAAGGCTACAAAGTTAATGGAGCAAAGAAATCCATTCAACACAGTAAAAGAGGCAATGTGAAATAAAAGGCAGAATCTGTCAAAACAGAACAGTCCGTAAAGACGAATTTTTTAGAGGCACTTAAAATGCTCATATGAAGAAGCTCAAATTGAATGAAACTTGCGTACATATCTGAGGATTACTCATGAATTTTCGCAGATTTTTCTGAGTTTCCTACAGAGAGACCTACTCAAATTCGTGACAGCTAGAAATCTGTTTGTGCGCAGAAATCTAAATCTAGTATCAACCTTACTATCAAAGACTTTACTTGGCACACCAATGCAATAAAATAAAGATAAGGAGAGGTTGCTACAGTAGTAACAATTTCCAAGACACAAATATAAAACAAAAATTGCAGAAATAAAATAATGGGTTGTCTCCCATAAGCGCTTTTCTTTAACGCCTTTCAGCTAGGCGCAGAAAGTGTAATTCAGGTAACATCAAGAGATGAAGCATCAACATCGTAATTTTCCTTAAAAACACAACTTGTCACAATACGTATCTTAGATGCTCCATTATCTAAATTTTCCATAGTGGTACTAAAGGATTTATCAATTTTAGGCTTATAATAATTCTTTGGCTTAGGCATCTTAGGGACATACATGAAATTTTGCTCCTTACCCACATAAGCTTTCTCCTTAAACTTAAGAGAAGAAAATGTTGAACCCAAGGTTCCCATAGCTTCTTCAAGTTCACCAATCCTATGGGTTTGATTATCATGGATAGCACAAGTTTCTAAAACAGCAATTCTTTCATTAATTCGTCCTAGAGATTTATCAAGTTTATCAGTATTATCAAGTAATATTCCCAATTTAGTTTCAACACTTGGAAGATTTTTTCTCTATGGCCTCCAACTTTTTCATGACATCTTCAAGAGAGATTTCAATTTTAGCTTCATTAACATGTGATATTCCAACTAGACTCTCAATAATGCAACTAGCTTCTAAAGCAGGAGTGCCTAGGAAATTACCTCCCGCAAGAGTATCAAGAACATACCTATTCCAGCTAGAGATACCAACATAAAAGTTCCTAAGGAGGATAATAGTGGAGTGTTTCTTAGTGCACCTATGATGAGCATCACTAATTCTATACCAAGCATCTTTAAAACTCTCTCCCCCTTGTTTCTTAAACGAACGAACTTCAACTTCAGGATTACTCATTTTAGCAATAATAAAAATAAACTAAGCAAACTAAATTAAATAAAGTAAAACAAGTAACTAATTTTTTTGTGTTTTTGATATAAAGAAAGCAAACAAAACAGAAAATAAAATGAAGTAAAACAAGACAATAAACAAAGTAAAGAGATTGGATGTGAGAGACTCCCCTTGCAGCGTGTCTTGATCTCCCCGGCAACGACGCCAGAAAACAGTCTTGATGGCGCGTGATGCACACGTCCGTTGGGAACCCCAAGAGGAAGGTGTGATGCGCACAACATCAAGTTTTCCCTCAGAAAGAAACCAAGGTTATCGAACCAGTAGGAGATGAAGGCCACGTGAAGGTTGTTGGTGCAGGAGTGTAGTGCGTCATAACACCAGGGATTCCAGCGCCAACATGGAACCTGCACAACACAATCACAATACTTTGCCCCAACTTAACAGTGAGGTTGTCAATCTCACCGGCTTGCTGTAAACAAAGGATTAAACGTATGGTATGGAGAATGATGTTTGTTTGCAAAGAACAACAGAGAACAATGATTGCAGTAGGATGTATTTCAGATGTAAAAGAATGGACCGGGGTCCACAGTTCACTAGTGGTGTCTCTCCAATAAGATAAATAGCATGTTGGCTGAACAAATTACAGTTGGGCAATTGACAAATAGAGAGGGCATAACAATGCACATACATATCATGATGACTACTGATACGTCTCCAACGTATCTATAATTTCTTATGTTCCATGCAACTTTTATGATGATACACATATGTTTTATACACACTTTACATCATTTATATGCATTTTCCGGAACTAACCGATTGACGAGATGCCGAAGTGCCAGTTCCTGTTTTCTGCTGTTTTTGGTTTCAGAAATCCTACAAAGGAAATATTCTCGGAATTGGACGAAATCAACGCCCAGGGTCTTATATTTCCCGGAAGCTTCCAGAGCACCGAAGAGGGACCAGAGGGGAGTCCTGGGGGCCCAACCCCACCCGGCGGCGTGGCCAAGGGGGGGGGGGCGCCCCCTATGGTGTGGCTGCACCAGGTCCCCTCCGAGGCTGCCCTTCCGCCTATATATTCTTTCCGCCTCGAAAACCCTAATAACATAAGCCACGATACGAGAAAAGTTCCAGAGCCGCCGCCATCGTGAAGCCAAGATTCGGGGGACAGAAGTCTCTGTTCCGGCACGCCGCCGGGACGGGGAAGTGCCCCCGGAAGGCATCTCCATCAACACCACCGCCATCTTCATCGACGCTGCTGTCTCCCATGATGAGGAGGGAGTAGTTCTCCCCCGAGGCTAAGGGTTGTACCGTAGCTATGTGGTTCATCCCTCTCTCCTATGTGATCTTTATGTGATCATGAGCTTTGTGATCTAGTTAAATATCATCTATGTGCTACTCTAGTGATGTTATTAAAGTAGTC
>NC_061514.1:191503745-191570532 GCF_022539505.1 Lolium rigidum
CAGTATTAAGTTGCAAACAACAGACAATTGCATTAAGTATTGTGCATAATGTAAACAATACAAATATCGTTAGACAAAGCATTGTTGTTTTATCCCTAGTGGCAACATCACATCCATAACCTTAGAACTTTCTGTCACTGTCCCAGATTCAATGGAGGCATGAACCCACTATCGAGCATAAATACTCCCTCTTGGAGTTACAAGTATCAACTTGGCCAGAGCCTCTACTAGCAACGGAGAGCATGCAAGATCATAAACAACACATATATGATAGATCAATTAATCAACTTGACATAGTATTCCATATTCATCGGATCCCAACAAATACAACATGTAGCATTACAAATAGATAATCTTGATCATGATAGGCAGCTCACAAGATCTAAACATGATAGCACAAGAGGAGAAGACAACCATCTAGCTACTGCTATGGACCCATAGTCCAAGGATGAACTACTCACGCATCAGTCCGGAGGCGGGCATGGTGATGTAGAGCCCTCCGGTGATGATTCCCCTCTCCGGCAGGGTGCCGGAGGCGATCTCCTGAATCCCCCGAGATGGGATTGGCGGCGGCGGCGTCACAGTAACTTTTCTCGTATTGTGGCTCTCGGTACTAGGGTTTTCGCGACGGTAGAATAAATAGGCGAAGGGGCAGAGTCGGGGGACGCTCGAGGGGCCCACCCCATAGGGCGGCGCGACCAGGGGTGGGGCCATGCCCCCCTAGGGTGTGGCCACCTCGTCGCCCCTCTTCGTCTCCTCTTCGGACTTCTGGAAGGCTCCGTGCAAAATAAGACCGTGGGCTTTTGTTTCGTCCAATTCCGAGAATATTTTCTGTGTAGGATTTCTAAAACCAAAAACAGCAGAAAACAGGAACTGGCGCTTCGGCATCTTGTTAATAGGTTAGTGCCGGAAAATGCATCAAAATGATATAAAGTGTATATAAAACATGTGAGTATTGTCATAAAACTAGCATGGAACATAAGAAATTATAGATACGTTTGAGACGTATCATATTGCAATAATAAGATTCGATCTAGAACGATCTCATCGAGTAGTTGCAGATTAGCTCGATGAAGATTTTGAACCCAAAGACCCGTAGCTAGACCTAGATGTATCCTTCCAGCTATAAGGAATTCTCTCATGCTCCTCCAGTTTTTGGAGGATCTAAAGTATGATCGCTCAATCGGTATCGTACGCATACGGTCATCCGATCTATCAACGCTCCGCCACCAAGAGCATTGCGCCAACACCGAGAGGGGCACAGCCTTTCGACGTGCGTATGTGGAGAACACTAGTACAAATCGGACCTTTTAAGATTTCCTTACACATGGAAGGCTTTTTCGATGTGCTCTGCAGAAGAACTCTGATGATCGAAAATTCCAACCGTCCGCCTGCAACCTTCCTGCGCAACGAAAAAATATTAGCACACGCTCCGAAAAAACGGAAGCGTATGTGATATAACACAAACGTTTATTTCGGATGGAGTCTTGTGTGTATCATCCATCTTTGTAGACTCATGCATTTCAAATCATGTGCGATATTTTCACGCTTTCTTCTCCTTTTCCACTTCCTTTTCCACTGTTTAGCTTCCTTTCCGCCACCTTGGCTCGTTTATAGATCGAGTAAGAGCCACTGGTAGCTTATACCTGCAAAAATGGCTGAAAATATTGTAAGAACAATGCGTCGCCAACGTAGATATGTGTCGAGTTACCAAGCCCTACTCCCTCAGAGCGAGGATGGAGGTATCGCTAAGGGCTCCCCGTTCCGTAGAGCGGCCTAGCCATTCACGGGCCATTGGTGTCCCAGCTCTCCTGATGCCCGATGAAGGCCCCCCTCTCCAACCTTACATGAACAATGCCTCCCCCGCCGTAGATATGTGTCGAGTTACCAAGCACTGCTCACACTCAGAGCGAGGATGGAGGCGGCGCTAAGGGACCCACCTTTCGCAGAGCCGCCTGGCCCTTCACGGGTCGTTGGTGTTCCGGATCTCCTAATGCCTGGTGAAGGCGTGCCCCCATCTATGATCGTAGTGTCGAGTCATCGTTGTAGGACTCTAACTCACTGGAGATCTTCATTGACGAATCCAAGCCGAAGAGAAAAAAGTGTAGGTCCTCCAAGATAGGAGTCGGCGATACTATGGCTTCGGGCTCCCGGAAAGACCATATTGACGAAGATTTTTAGTTTAATTAGTTACTATATTAGATTTTCTATACGTAGTATGATCATAATGTCGATCATGAGCCCTCCAAATATTGAGTGTATCGTAATTTAGTGTGTTTTGTGTAACTAAAATTGTTTGATTCATATATATTGCAAAATCCATAGACTGGTATCTTAATCCAAAGGACAAGCTACTCAATTTATCATTGTAAAAAAGCATATGTGACAGGGACTATCGCAGGCGGCTAGTAGAAAACAACCATGTGTGACAGAACTAATGACATACTGTTAAAGTTCCTTAAACTGTGTGCGATTAATGGAACCACCTTATGATTGTTCGAGGAAATAAGCCAATGTAAAACACAATGGCAAGCTCAATAGCTAGCACATCGGCGTGTTTTTTTTCTTCTGTATTTTCATAACGCAAGCTCTATCCTAAGACATCACATAGGGCTCTGCTGATAGAAAATGTATGCCATCATTAGCAAAATGTTAGCCCTAGCTCAAGGCATCACATATGGGTGTGCTCGAACAAGACCGTATGTGATGTTCACGTCTTCCTTAAATACCGGATCCCTATCTTTAACTTTGTTCATAAACTACTCATACATTTCTAGCCGTTACTTTGGAGCCATGTCGCTCGCATCCATGTATGCTAATACTGTCAGTCGTTGCCATGGTCAGGTAGCCCGCCGGATCTGACGGCACCGACACCGCGGATTTGGGCGAGGTACAATTTCCATATTTAATTAGGGGTACACTCTAGTTTGAGATTTAGGTTTTCTCATTATGATTTGTTTCATCTGTGTGAATATTCAAGCTTCCCATTGCGACCACGAGGATCTGCATGCTGAGATAAAGCTATGCGTTGAAGGGCTGAACATCGTTGTTGAGGAAAAGAAGAAAGCAGAGAAATAATGAAGATGTTTGAAGAAGAAAAGATGAAGATGAAGCTACATTTGGCAGATTATTTTTACAGATAGAAGGTGAATGCAGAGGTAGACAAGTTGAAGATGAATAAGATTAAAATATATACCTGAAACATGGAAAGTAGGCTTCATTATGCTTTAGCTGTTGTTGTAATCCTAATAGGTGTTGTAATAAAACTTTTAGATTTATCTATGTGCAAGTACATATTTCCTAACAATTCTGATAGGTGAAAACTAAAAATGATGTAATGTAATGGGTGAAAAGATTGGAATCAAATTGTGGAAATAATATCTCACAAGGCTAAAAGAAGCAAAACAGTCCAGGAGCCATCAATAATGCCAACGTTATGCGTACTTGAATCGTGTGTGCCATGTGGGATCGCCGCGGTCCAACGAACGCAAACCCTACCAACTTTCTTGTATAAATAAGGATCAACGATCTTATCTATTCTCATTCCACTCCGCAAACGCCTCCTCTATACGGCTGGTCCTCGAAAATTCCACATGGCCGGCAAGGCGGAAGAGCTAGCTTCTGGCCGGAGATGTTCCTGGCTGGAGTGACGATGACCTACTGGGTGGCACGTTGGCCGTGGAGTCACGCCCATCCACGCTCTCATAGCCGAAACTACCGCCAGCAAAACATCTCTAGCCGGCTTGTGCACGCCCTCCACCATGTCCGAAACCGTCCTCGCGCTCCACCTCGGCCGGACTTGCCGTCAACAACTCCGGTTAAGTTGGCTCATGTTCTCTAAGATTTACATTCTTAGCTTTTTCATATATACCTTCTAATTATAGCACATATCTACTACTCCCTCTCTCACAATTTATTGGGCGTGCGCGTACCCCTAGGTTGCAAATTTGATCAAGTTAGCATTAGTTATATGTTATAAAAATTATATCATTAAAAGTTTAGATGTTCTATTTTCCAAATATAATTTAAATTATATAGGTCAAATTGGCGATCTACGGATACAGGAAAGACTAGTAAACTGAGACGGATGGGGTAGAAGAAATGTATCTATCTATAAATTATAAGCCCGATTACTTTTGTTCGACTTAATAATGTATTTTAGATTATGCCACATATGTTTACATCACAAATCTACTCTTTCTATATGTTCTATTGTGTAAGCTAGATAGATCCTTAAATTCTTTCAATAGGTTCTCCTGTGTAAGCTAGGTAGATCTTTATGTTTGATCTATATGTTTATTCTGTTGTAGAATCTAGGTTGATCTTTATGTTGGATCTATATGTTCTATTTTTTAATCTAGGTAGACCTATACATTACTACTCTTTATATGTTTCACTTATTTAAGTCAAGTTATCTTCTTACAATAGTTATGGTATTTTGGCAACACTACATACGAATTGGAGTTGGTTTTGCACAATCACCTCTGAGTAGGAGAAACAACAATAATTTGAACTTGCATTTATTCAATTTTAACTTCTTTATGTTTATGTTCTATCTCCAATGATTTTTTGTGTGCAGTTTCCCCGTCTTGTGCCCTGAATCTAGCGCGGCGTATTGTATCTAGATTAGGAGTAGTGAGAATGCACGCATATAGGGCCGCTCTCCCGACGGAGCTTGAAGAAAAAGGGAGGTCGGGACTTTTGTCCTGGAACACAATCTCGTTCCTACCACATATGCTAGAGGCAGAAGAAGTAGAAGGTGGTAGCAAAGGCGGGATGGAGGTGGTGCATAAATCCTAGAGGCACTATTTCTACAGACCTCTCATTTCTATAGCTAGGAACTGAATCTATGTTGAGATACATGTGGTGTATGAAATTTACAATCAAATATAAATGTTTTCTGCTAATGTATTTGCATGCAATGTTGATTTATGGGATGTTCGGTATTGCTTGTTGCATATATAAAACGTTTGCGATGCTTGCTGAAATCATATGGCTGATTGAAACAAATGTGCGCCATCTGGGTACAACAATACGCCTACATCAAGATTTCTCGTTTGTAATCTTGTAATACGTTGACATAATTGCACAAAAAACTGTTTGTGATGACCATTTCTATCGCAAACGATTTCTTGACAAGAAGAGTGTGCAAATGGAGACCCCATTGCACACAGTTAAATAAACCATGTGTGTTGTACAGGCGCATTGCCAACCCTTGCATAATGACACATATCCTAACCCTCCGCCCGCCTCCGCGCGGCGGCCGCCGTGCCGCGCCGGGGCGCCCATCCCCTACCTTCCCGAGCCCTCCACAACGCAGATCCCCCCTCCGCCGCCGCCGCCCTGGGCGTCGCCAGGCAAAGCATGTGCGGCGTGACGGCGGCGGCGGTTTCCCTCGGTCGCGGATCAAGGTGGCGCGGCGGCGGCTACCTTCTTCCAAGCGATGGTGGAGCGGGGTGGGTGGCGACCTAGACGGAGCAGCTTCGGCCGACGACGGTGACGCGGGCGTGGCGGCGCGGATGTCGGGCCCGATCTAGGCCCGTTTGGGGCTGGGCGGGTTGTGACGTCTGCGCAGAGTCTCCCTCTTCTACATCGACGGCTCGCGGTGGTTCCCCTCGGCCACTTCCGCATCCCTGAGGACGCCCAGGGCAGCGGCTCTGGCCACGGTGGCGGTGGTCTTTTCCTTCGCCGGAGGAGGTCGGCCGGTTTGCGACGAGTCAGGTTGCGTGGATGCCGGTGAAAACCGAGCTTCGACCAAGGTCTTGGCGGGCGATGGCGGCGTCACGCGTCGCTCCCTTCCTGAAGGCATCGTCGACGCAGTCTGCGGTTTCTCACTCGTGCTGCTCCGGGGGAAACCCTAGGTCCGGGTCTCCCGGATCGGACGATGGCGACGCGTCCTGTGTCGTTCTACCTCTCGGGGCATCGTTTTTGGAGCAGCTGCTGGATGTTGGCGGACTTCGGTGGAGTGGTGTTCATCTACCACATTGTTGGCGTTGAGTCTCAGTGGCATGGTGCTGCAGGGTATCGATGACAAATGCGGGATGATGTATACGTGCAGGAGGGTGGAGCCGTCTGGCGTCATGGTGGCATCGACGGCAGGTCTTGCAAGGTTAATGCGTTGATCTCTCTTGAAGATGGAGTCGAGGAAGACGGCGGGAGCAACTCCTGTGGCGTGTGCGTTGGCGTGCGCTGAGAGTCTGCTTGACTGGATGTGTTTCTCACCTGCTATTGGGCGGTCTGAGAAGGCATTTAGTTTTGGATGATTTGAGTTGGTGTATTGTCACCCTCTTCATCCCACTGTAGGTATAGTAAGGTTGCTTCGAGTTTGATCTTTTGTATTTTTTCTTGTAAGGTTTCGTGAATAATCTAATAAAAAAAGCCGTGTGCATCCTTTGGATGCAGAAGCTGGGGCGATATTTCCCCCATTTCGAAAAAAAAACCCTTGCATAATGATGGTAAGGTTTATCGTGTGCGACCAACAATTTCATCCATGTGTAAAGCCATGTTCCGTACTAGTGGAACCTCCGCACAAGAGAACATCCACATATGACTTCATGGGAGAGAGAGAGAGAGAGCCGACCAAAGGGTTGCGAGGAGAACTCGTGAAAATTGTGATGCCTTGGGAGAGAGAGAAGGGAATCCTCTTTATATAGGAGAAGAACTTGTGGGAACAGTGAACGTCAAGATAACCATGTGCAGTCTACTATGTCAACCGTCCGTACCACCTAAAAAAGAATATCACGTTTGTACCCATGTGATCATGGCATACTCCGCGTTATCAAATGCCTTGACTGTGCTACATTTGGAATAACACTACGACTAAATATTTTGGAGGATTCACTCTCTTAAAACAAATATTGTGCAAACAGGGCAAACAAAAAGGGAAGGCTTGACATCACAGACGTTTCATAAATGAGTGCTATGGTATAGTCCCTTTTCTTCAGCTTAGAACTCCTTCCCTTTGGTGTCAAACTCCTTCACCGATGGCGGTGAACTCCTTCTTAATTCACGCACGACATGACCACCAGATCTCCAATCGATTATAATCATCTTCACGTTCTCCAGATTGCAATTGCGTCTATCTCCATAGTGTGTGAAGCAATACATTACATGAAGCACAACACGCATGCCGAAAATGAAATTCACATGGTTTCCAACCATCATGCCGTATTATTTCATCGTATGTCATGTCATACAACCTTTATTGAAATGAAGAAGACTATACTACATCACATGCATTGGCTGCAAAAGACAAGTTAGACTCCTCTAACTCGCTCTTACAATTTTACCGTGGTTATTACTCAGATGTAAAGCTACCTACATCTACAAGAGCATGAAACTTTAAGTCGCTAGTTAAACGCGCAATTAGAATCCGCATACCATTTTCATAAGTAGCTCACCCTCCAAGTTATATGGGATCCAACGAATTAAAACACTTCTTTGATCAGACAACCAACATACTAGGAGCAGCTTAGAAGGACCTGCCAAGACATTGTAACAAAGTCACCACTATGTAGCTGAGACTAGAGCTGATATAAATTTGAGGGAAGCAACGATAAAATTTAGAGAACAACAAATGCTCTCCACATAGCACATGTGTAAATGCATGCACATAACCATGTGCTTTAGATCACAATTGCATCTACACACAAATCTTTTGTGATACCACTGTAGGGGAACGATGCATGTAAAACAAAAAAATAGCCTTACACGAACAGCCAAGATCTATCTATGAGATTCCAATAACAAGATTAGATCCAGAACAGTCTCACCAAGTAGTTGTGGAAGATTCTCAACATGGTGATCCCCACATCTCGGCGCATCCCTCCCAACATCGAGGATTATCTCATGTTCGCTGCAATTTCTACATGATCAATGTATTATTTTCCAGAGGATGAAAAGTATAATCCCACGCCGACGTCGAGAGTGGGATTCAAACCCCACTTTCCCTGCAACCCACCTGGGCCTCCGAAGTGCCCCCCTCCGGCCCAGAGCCCAACACTGTGGACGCCACTGATTTGGCCCAACATGGCGCGTCTCAACCCACGCCGACGTCGATCGCATCGCCTACCGCCACTACCTTCCGCTCCCCTGGCCGGCGACTTCCTCAAGGCCGCCACCAAGAGCATCAGTGCCTCCCTGCCCTGTCCAGGTCGCCGCCCCCGCCGCCACGCCCTCAACTTCTCGCCACGCCGCGGCCGTTCTGCCAGGCCAGCACCCCCAGCCGCAGCACCGCCAACGGCCGAGCGGCGGGCGCGCGTCCAGATCCTGCGCACCCTGGAGATCATCGGCGTCGACCAGACGATCACCGCCGCCGAGATGCGTGCCTACGACAACATCTTCGCCGCACCCCTCTCCCGCCCGGTGCTTGCTGCCATCGCCGCGCTCGTTGACCGCCAGCTCCCTGCGGACAGCAGCATGCCGCGCCAAGTCGATGTCGTTGCCAATGTTTAGCAACCTCAAGTTTCTCATATGGAACGTGCGTGGCCTTAACGCACGTGCACGCCGCACTGCTATCCGATCGCTTGTAATCTCCTCGGGAGCATCTGTCGTTTGTCTCCAGGAAACAAAAATGGAACAGATTCTATCCTACATCGTGTTGGAGGTCTTGGGTGCTGAGTTCGATGACTATGTATACCTTCCCGCTGCGGGCACGCGCGGCGGTATCCTTCTTGCGTGGAAGAGCAGGGAGGTGTCCATCACCGACCCACTGTTCACCACCAACGTGCTCACGGCGAAAGTCTCCTCGCCAGCCTCTCCCTCTTGGTGGATCAGCGTTGTTTACGGACCACAAGACGACGATGACAAGGTTGCTTTCCTGGAAGAGCTACGCACCGTGCGTGCGGATTGCCCCGGTCCCTGGATGATCTGCGGCGACTTCAACCTCATCTATCGAGATGAGGACAAAAAGAACGGCAATGTCAACCGACGCCTAATGGGCAAATTCCATCGCTGCATCAACGATCTGGCACTCAAAGAGATATACCTCAACGGTCGACGTTACACTTGGTCCAACGGCCAAGATCCCCCTACGCTCGTGCTGCTCGATCGCGTGCTTTGCACCTCGGATTGGGAGGACATGGTCGGCGAATGCCACCTGCACTGCTTGGCTTCCGTGACCTCCGACCACAGCCCCTTGATGCTGGACTGCACACCATCGCCCACCAGTCACCGGCGCTTCCGGTTCGAGGAATTTTGGCTGCGCATGGACGGCTTCCACGACGTCGTGAACGAGGCTTGGCACTCCACGCACGATGCCGATCCCTTCCGCCGCATCTGGCTACGCCTGCAAGCTACCGCTCGGAAGCTCACCAGTTGGAGCTCTCGCACGGTGGGCAGCGTTCGGGACAAGATGGCCATATGCCGCGAGCTCATCCTGAGATTCGACAAAGCACGTGAGGACCGCCAGCTTACTACTGAGGAGACATGGCTGCTCAAGAACCTGAAAGTCTCCTACCTTGGCCTCGCCTCGCTCGAGCGCACGATCGCCAGGCAACGCTCTCGACTCGCCTCCCTCCAGGACGGTGACGCCAACACCGCGTTCTTCCACCAGCAATGCTCCTACCGCCGCCAGAAGAATAAGCTGTGTAGCATCAGTGCCGATGGTCACTTCCTGACCGATCACGCGGACATGGCCGAAGCTGCCTTTGCGCACTTTGACGCCCTTCTCGGCACCGACTCGCCCCGCGACATCACCCTCGAGCTGCAGCACCTGATCACCCCCTCTGAGGCCCTCTCCGACCTCGACGCCCCTTTCGAAGAGGAGGAGATCTGGAACACCATCAAGCGCCTGCCAGCAAGGAAGGCTCCCGGACCTGACGGCTTCACCGCCGAGTTCCTCCGGGCCTGCTGGAGTACCGTGAATGGCGATTTCGTCGAGGCCTTTGCTCAGCTCCACGCTCTGCGTGGCCGGGGCTTCCACAGGCTGAACCAGGCGCTGCTCACCCTGCTCCCCAAGAAGCCCGATGCCGCCACCCTTGGAGACTACAGGCCCATCAGTTTGATTCATCTCGTGGCCAAACTTTTCGCCAAGATGCTATCGCTGCGCCTCGCCCCCAAGCTGGACGACCTGGTGAGCAAGAACCAAAACGCCTTCATCCCCGGGCGTAGCCTGCACGACAACTTCGTCCTTGCTCGACAATCAACTCGGCTGCTCCACCAGCTCAAGGAACCCAGGGTGCTCCTGAAGCTCGATCTTGCACGCGCCTTCGACTCCATCTCTTGGCCTTTCTGAAAATGCATGGAGCCCCCATGTGTGGTTTTGGTAATTAATGACAATCCCTATGGACTAATGTTTGCATTGAGTTATATTTGTAGGAGTTGTCCATAGGCAATTCTTGAACCATATGTTGGCTTCAAAATTGCAATAAGAAGAATTTGATGAAGGATATCAAGTGTCAAGTATGTCTTGAAGATGAAGATGAAGTGAGCCCTCAAGTTACTTCACGACATCAATTCTAGTGCAAGTTCAAGATGAGCCATCTCGAAGAGATCTTTTGCTTGAGTCTTGCCATCCATATGGTGATCATGGATATGTGAAGATGCGCCGAAGAAGAAGCTCTCCCATGGTGGATTATGGGGGAGCAATCCACATGGTGGTCATGGTTATGTGAAGATGCGCCGAAGAAGAAGCTCTCCCATGGTGGATTATGGGGGAGCAATCCACAAGACTTCGTCAAGCAAGCACAAGCAAGAAAGGTGTTCCATCTTGTTGAGGTCAAGATCGTCGTCATCGAGCTCAAGTGGAATGCGCAAGTATAAGGTTTGCTCTTGATAGGGTTTCTTTCTTGCCGGTCTCATAGTGTAGTTGGAGACCGGTTTATAGTTTAGTTGCCGTACCATCAAGAGGGCTCTCGAGTGAGTAACTCGATCGTATCGTTCGGAGAGAGCTCAAACCTTTGCATCCTTGCATCATTTTTCTTGGTTGTTATTTGGACCTTATCCATGTGATGTTTTAGAGCTTGTGCTTATTCTCATGACAAGCTCTAGTTCATCGAAAACGGATTTCGCATAGATCACTTGTTGCGTTTTCGAGTTTGGTTCATCATCTTTCTTGGTTTTATTTGGATCTTATCCATGTTATGTTTTACAGCTTTTGCTTATTCTCATGACAAGCTCTAGTTCATCGAAAATGGTTTTTGCATGGGCAACTTGTTGCATTTTCAAGATTGGAGGTTTTACCGGTTTGCTGTTTATAGATAGGTAAAACCTTTATCCATTTGTTTCTATCCTACTTTGTTGGACTATGATGTTTCTATGCATATTGTTGTAGAGCTCGTTGTTGTGATTTCAACGAGCCCAAGATCATCGAAATCGGAGTCCGGATGCAAAAGTTATTAAGGTTTTCGTATCGGGTGTTTGGGCAAAAACTAGGGGGCCGGAACTGCCGCCGGAAACACCCCAGCACTGCCGCCGGGCCGGCACTGCCAGTGGAAAAAGGCCAGCACTGCCGGCCACCCCGGCACTGCCGGTGGAACAAGGCCGGCACTGCCGGCCTGTCGCGATTTTGGCCCCAACGGGCAGAAATCTGAGACCCCTTTTTAAGGCCTTCTTCCTCCTCTTTCTTCCCACTTCTTCTTCCTCCTTTTGCTCTCCACCATTATTGACTTGGAGAGCTTGCCACATCCCTCTACTCCTCCAATGATCCTTGAATCCATTTGAGGAAAAAGGAAGAGGAGATCTAGATCTACAATTCTACCAATCAAATCCATCTCTTTGTGAGTGGAACTCTCTAGATCTTGATCTTGGTGTTCTTTGTGAATTCCTTTGTTCTTCCTCTCTTATTCCCCCAATAGCTTTTGTAGCTTTGTTGGAATTTGAGAGAGAAGGACTTGAGCATCTTTGTGGTGTTCTTGCCATTGCATTTGGTGCATCGGTTTGAGTTCTCCACGGTGATTCGTGGTGGTGAAAGCAAGAATGTTGTTACTCTTGGGTTCTTGGAACCCTAGACGGATTCTAGGCCTTTGTGGCGATTTGTTGGGAGCCTCCAATTAAGTTGTGGATGTGTGCCCCAATCTTTGTGTAAGGCCCGGTTTCTGCCTCGAAGGAAATCCCTTAGTGGAAGCGTGACCTAGGCCTTTGTGGCGAGGGTCACCGGAGATTTAGGTGAGGCGCCTTCGTGGCGTTCGGTGTGTGGTGTGAGTACCGCATCTTGAGGTGAGGCCTTTGTGGCGTTGGTGTGCATCGAGCAACCACACCTCAAGGTGAGCCTCTTGTGGCGTTCGGAAGCACTAAGCAACCGCACCTCTCCACCGGATATTAGCACTCGCAAGAGTGTGAACTCCGGGATAAATCATCGTCTCCCGCGTGCCTCGGTTATCTCTATACCCGAGCTCTTTACTTATGCACTTTGCCTTGTGATAGCCATCGTCCTTGAAGTTATATATATCTTGCTATCACATACTTGCTTGTATTGCTTAGCATAAGTTGTTGGTGCACATAGGTTAACCATTGCTTACAATAAGTTGTTGGTGCACATAGGTGAACAATAGTATAGGCTTTGGGCTTGACAAAGTAAACGCTAGTTTTATTCCGCATTTGTTAAGTCCATCTCGTAAAAGTTTTAAATCGCCTATTCACCCTCCCCCTCTAGGCGACATCTGTGTCCTTTCACTTTCCTCTTCGAGGTCCTTCGCCGCTATGGCTTCAGCGACAAGTTCCTGGATTGGATCGCCATTCTACTCAGCTCGGCAAGCACTCGGGTGTTGATCAACGGAGAACCAGGCCCACCCATTTGGCATCGACGCGGGCTCCGTCAGGGGGACCCTCTATCCCCGCAGCTCTTCGTACTCGCGGTGGACGTGCTGGGCCGCCTGATCAACCACGCAGCGGCGCTCGGCGTCCTACAGCGGCTCCACCCACGATGACACGTCCCCGTCATGTACCTCTACGCCGATGACGTGGTGCTCTTTTGCCACCCGTCTCACGACGACACAGCCGCCGTCCGCGAGCTCCTACATATCTTCGGTCTGGCGTCAGGCCTATGCGTCAACTACAGCAAAAGCTCGGCGGCCCTCATCAACTGCACAGACGACGACGTGGCTGCGGTCTCCGCTGGCCTGGGATGCCCCGTTGTGGAGCTGCCCATCACATATCTGGGCATTCCCCTCACCATCCGGCGCCCCACCAGGGCCCAGATGCAACCCACGATCGATCGCGTCGCAGCGAAGTTACCCACCTGGAAAGCACACCTGATGGACAAGGCCGGGCGCCTCAAGCTGATCAAGTCCGTGCTCAGCGCGATCCCCATACACCAGCTCCTAGTCCATGCCCCCGACAAGAAAACGCTGCAACTCACCGAGAAGATTGAGCGTGGCTTCCTCTGGGTTGGCCACAAGGAAGCGCACGGTGGCAGCTGTCATGTGAACTGGGGCACAGTTTGTCGCCCCATTGATCGCGGTGGCCTTGGCGTCCTAAACCTGGACAAAGCCGGGATCGCTCTGCGCCTGCGCTGGCTTTGGCTCAGCCGCACGGACCCGTCCAGGGCCTGGCAGGGCCTCGACCTGCAGTTCTCCCCCATGGAACGCGCGCTGTTCTTCGCCTCGACGACTATGGTCCTCGGCGACGGATGCACGGCGCTGTTCTGGGAAGATCGATGGCTCTATGGGCGATCCATCAGCGAGATTGCGCCCCGCCTATATGCGTGCATCCCCAAGCGCAGACGGCGCACCAGAACGGTCGCCGATGGTCTATCCAACCACTCCTTGGCACGCGACATCCATGGCGCCATCGGGATCCCGGAGATCGGCGAGTACTTGCTGCTTTGGCGCCGGCTCGAACGCGTGCAGCTGACGGACCAGGCCGATGCCATGGCCTGGAAGTGGAACAACAGCGGAGCCTACTGCGCCAAATCCTGTTATAATGCCATGTTCCTAGGCTCAACTAGCTGCAGCACCTGGAGACTGAACTGGCGCACTTGGGCACCACAGAGCGTCAAGTTCTTCCTGTGGCTTGCCAACCTGGACCGATGCTGGACGGCCGCACGCCTGCAACGCCGAGGGCTCCCACACCACCCCCGCTTCCTGCTCTGCGACCAGGAGATGGAAACCATGCAACACCTCTTTATAGGCTGCTGCTTCTCCCATCAGGTTTGGTTCGAGGTTCTTGCCTGGCTGCGCGCCACCTGTAACCCTCCGGAACGCGACGACTCGATCCACACTTGGTGGCACAGGGCACGGCAAAGCTCCCCGGCTCCCAGCCATAAGGGCCTGGCATCCATCACCTTGCTTGTCCCCTGGATGCTCTGGAAGCACCGCAATGACTGTGTGTTCAATGGAGCCAAACCCTCCATCAACACTGTCGTCAACAGCATCAAGGAGGAAGCCGCTCTTTGGGCAAGGGCAGGAGCCCAAGGGCTACGCATGATCCTACCCCAGACCTGGGATGTACACTAGCTCCCACCATGTTTGCTTACGTACCCGACCGTGTTGTATCACCCCTTAGGGGGCATGTAACCGCAAACCTTCTCTCTGTTCAATGAAATGAAACGCAAAGGCTTTTTGCGTTTTCTCGAAAAAAAAGTATAATCCCTCTACCAGTATCATATGCATACGATAGTCCGATCTGTCAGCGCTCCGCCATATATGGCATTGCGCTAATGGTGAGAGAGGGATGCAGCCTTTCGGCGTGCGTATGTGGAGAACCTCCACACGAGAGAACCTCCACATGAGGAGAATATTCATGGGAGATGGAGAGAGGAGAAAGCCAACTAAAGGGCTATGAGGAGAACTCGTGGGAATTGGGATGCCTTGGGAGAGAGGAGGGACTATTCTTTATATGGGGGGCAAGGGGGGACCACCTTGGGAAGAGGGGTAGCTGCAACCCCCATCATTGGCCCTCGGCCCTAGGGGAAACCTTAGGTAGCTCCAAGCTTACCCTAGGACGCCCTGTCACGTGGGCTGCCCTGTGGTAGCATTCTGGGGGACCGTTGGGGCATGGGAGGCCTCCTACATTGACCCAGAAGGCTCATTTGACCATCTCTATGAGGAGGGGGGCCTTGGGACCTTGGGAGGCATCCCATATGTCCCCCAAGGAGGCCCATGTGACCAACCTAGGAGTGATGGGTGTTTTCCACCCTTCCAGACCTCTGGTACTTCTCCGACACTTCAAACGAAAGCTCGGAACCATATATTTTTCTCATAAATTTCTAGGAACAAATCCAAAAAAAAATCCGAAAGTATTTCTATCAACATTTCTGAAGGCACGAGAACACTTTCGATAATGTTTCTCATGTTTAGTGTCAGATCAATTCAGGTGTATCTCCGGAATTATTCCGATAACACTCAAATGACCCTGATAGTTCTCCGAAAATATTTCGATGTTGCCGGAATTATTTTGAACACTTTCTCAACCACATACCATATAAAGCAATTACATTACTCTCACTAAAGATCAAATAACTATTTTGATGTTGCCGGAAGTATTTCGATGTTTCTCATGTTTAGGTTGTCATTAGTATCGTGAAGTAAAGTGTGTGAACCAAGTAGGTTCAGGTTCCCGCAGACATGACTGCGAACACCTTCGGATCAATAATCAACATTTAGACCTGGACATCCATGATGGCTCCTTTGCATACCCAAATAAATTCAGGTAACCTTATGCTAACACAAATCTAATCCCATTACTTCACGATATTAATGACAACCTAAGGCGAGACTTTCGTATCCTTGTGATTCAACTCTTCACTATACACTATACCCGTTATCCTCGTTGTCGTTGCCTAATCGACGGTACCTCGGAGGAGGGATCCTCACGAGGGGGAGAAGAAGTAGGGGCCATAGGGCGGAGTGCACACGGGACGGTGGTACGCGATTTACCCAGCTTCGGAACACCTGCACGATGACAGGGCCTACTGCTGCTTGTCTGGAATTATCTGGGCGCTTTCGCGATGTTACAATGAGTTGAGGTTCTGCCTCTAGGGCTCCCAGGATCCGGCATATAAAGGCGCACGGATCTAGGGTTTACATGGAGAGTCCTACCCGGATACAGGTTTCATAACTACGGTACAATTTCTTGCCGTGTACGTCAAGGATCCACCCTTCCATCTATGTCGTACCGGATCCGGGTCCCTTAACCGGCCTCCATGGATCCGGGTTCCTCTTCATGGTCGGTCGGATCCGGCTCCCTGCTCCTGGGCCGGACATCTTCCGTCAGGATCAACAGCAACTGGGCCGCCCGATGGGCCACATGCCTCATCACCATCTGTGGGCCACCCGGGCTTGCCGGATCTAGGCACTGTCGATGGTACACCCATGAAGTATACCCACAACAGTAGCCCCCAGAGTTCTCCAAGTTTCGCCTGCTGTTTCCGCCTCGCTAGTCCATCATGGTCTCCGACAATATTGGTAACGCGGAGAAACTTGAAGAACTCCAACTTCACATTTTCTTCTTTTCCCAACTTTTAGTCGGAAAATGCTCCCATTCTGCGGGACTTCATCCATCGACGATTCGAAATACGTTTCCGGGCTACCCCCCTGCTTGCGAATGAGAGCCAACTTATCTTCACGCAATTACCCGGAACCTTAAAAGACTCAAACGGTTCCGCCAATTCTGGCGCCATTTTCGCGCGATTTGTGCGGTAACTTATCTCTAGCCATTTTACCGTTTAGGGTTTGGGACACGTGTCACGCATCCAACGGTGCGACGCTCGCGTTCCGACCACAGGATGCGGAGCACGAATCTCGTCCCACCGGCCTATAAATATCCGCCGTCGACCCCTAATCCTCATTCACCCCCCTTTCTACCTCTCTGCGAAGCACTGCCTCGAGCTTTCTCTCCGCCGTGCCGGAATCTCGCCGGAGTTTCGCTGGAGCTGCTTCGCCGCCGCACGGAGTTCGTCCTGTTCTTAACTTCAGCGAGCCACCGCGCAAAGACCTCGTCGCCGGTGACTCCGACCACCGCGGACTCCATCACGGTGAGTTCTCGAGCTTCGTTCTCGCGCCGTATTCGGTAGGGATGAACGTTAGGTTGACGACGCTGGATCCGACTAAGGAATGTTTTCCGCCAATGTCTTTTCTTCAGATGTCTTCAACGACTCCGCCTCCATCCTCTGAACCTATCCGGGCAACCCCAATCTCCTCCGCCCCTCCACCCTTCGTCCCAGTCAGGCTGGATCCTTCAAAGGATTCCGGCAAGGAGGCTGAAGGGACTTCTGCTAACCCGGAGAAAGCCTCCGGGGCGGATCAGGCGGAGCACAAGGCGGAAGAGATCGTCGCCAAAAATCGAAGGCTCGTCAACGAGACTGCGAAGCCAAGGGAAAATGGTGGCCCTGCACCACCACCGAGATGGAGCTGAAGAACCTCGAGGTGGAGGGCTTCCTGCAACCCGGAAGCTGGAGGTCAGTCTCGAACGCCTTAGCTCCAGCTCCGGAGGACAACGAGATGGTGCTGACGAAAGCACTGGTGGAGCGGGGCTGTTCATTTCCGCCTTCGGACTTCTTCCTGGAGATCCTGAAGGTTTATGGGCTCCAGCCCCATAACATTTCTCCGAATAGCATGCTTGCGATCAGCAATCACGTCACCCTCTGCGAGGGCCATCTCCGGGTAACTCCCGAGCTCTCCCTGTTCCAATATTACTTCACTGTCAAGAAGGAGAGGATCCGGCAGTCCACCGAGCTAGAAACATGCGGATCCATCACCTTCATGATCCGCTCGGGCCGCGTCTACCCCACACCGACCGCCACGAATCCGCGCGGTACTGGTCTGGGGGCTTCTTCTACTTGAAGGACGTCTCCGACCCAGCGAGCACAAGGAAATTGCCGCCGTTCAAGAACTGCCCCGCCACCGAGCTTCCGGCATGGTCGCACTGCCCCCACCTCTCCGAGTCGCCCTAGCTCACACGCGCCGTCGGGCGGATCACGCAAGCTAACGGAGGAGGGGCTGACGGGGAAGGACTTGACCCTTTCCTGGTTCACCAAGCGGATCCAGCCGCTCCAACACGGGGACCACCTGATGTTCCGGTACACGAGGCGCGACGACCCAATGCGCGTCACAAAAGACAATCTTTCCGCCGACGCCATCGACAAGAGGATCTGGCTCCTCATCAAGATTCCGCGCGAACTTCACGTTCACGTGTGCAACAAAGACATTCACATGAATGGTTCCGGAACCGCGGTACGTCGTCTTGACTTTAGTCCATTGTTTTTCTTCGCATTCAAACTTTTTGTCTAAGTGTTTAACTCTATGCATTAGCTCGAGGCCCTTGAAGAAAGTGAACTCGGAACTCTCCTCCGGGTTCCTTCCACCGCCAACACGGATCCGGAAGCTGCATCAGAGGCGGAAGCTCACGAGGCTCCGCGCCCTCCTAAGAGGAAGAGGTCTGCTCCTTCCAGCCCCGCCGCTAAGCGCGCCCGCGAAGTGCTTAGCACTGCGGCTACCCGGAAAGCGGAGGCGGAAAAGAAGCGCCTCAAGCTGATTAACACCAGCAACAAGGGGCAGCCCAGCACTTCTTCAAGCCTTCCGGGTAAGTGTCTGTTTCCGAGATCCAAGTTCTGGTTTCACAAGCAAACCCTTACTTAGTTGTTATACTTTTTTCTTTTTACTGAAGCTCCGGAAGCCAGCCCCCCAAGGCTCCAAGGGTCTTGAAGAAGAAGGTCAAGCCGTCTCCGGCTTCAGTTCCTGTTACTCCTGAGGTGGAGGTCCCACCCAAGGCTTCGTCTGCCTCCAAGCCGGATCCCAAGGATGTCATCAACCTTGATGACCTTCCGGAAGATCCCGCTGACCACGGCGATTCCGCCAAGGGTGCCTCCTCGTCTGCTCCTCCGCAAGATCAACCAGGCGCCACTTTCGCGGAGCCCACAGAGGAAGAATATGAGGAGAAGGTAAAGCTCGTTCAAGCCACCAACGCGATTCGGGTCGACCCTCGACCGACTCAGTCTCTGCAAAAGCTTACCCTCGCACAGCGCCACGCGGAAGTTTCCGCCATGCTGAACAAAGTTTGGGGGAAGCCGGACGAGGAGATGCAAGAGCTCACCGACCTGGAGGATGGTCTGAGAGTGTTCTTCGCCAAGCACAAGGAAGTGCGGCAGGTAATACTAGCCCCCAAGCATTGGGTCAGACATTTCCGTGTAACATGTGTTAGCCGATGCTTTCTCAAGATGTACCTTAGGCGGAAATTTAAAATTTTATACCTCCAAGACTTTGAATTCCTCGCCAGCCCCCAAGATTTTAAATATCCGGCTAACTCCTCTCTGCTTCTCAGACCACGTGAAAATTGCATGAAGATCTACGCGTTCATGTGCTGGAGCAGATCTCGGAGATCGAAGGGCTGCGTCAGAACGCGGAAAACAGCCAAAAGGCTATCCAGCTTCTTGAGACCCGCCTTCATGGTACGAGATCCGGGTTTTGATTTCTTGTGCTGATATAACTGTTCAGGATGCATAATATGTGCAACTTTCCGCCTACAGAAGAGACTGCCAAGCACTCCACATTCGATGAGCTATCCGCCAAGGTCAAGGTGCTTGAAGCGGAGAACGAGTCCCTCAAGACCTTCATCAAAGAATCCTCCGACAAGGAGAATGAGGCGAGGAAGGAGCTCTCCGAGAAGCATGCCCGCGACTTGGCGGATCTGAATGATAAACTCAAGAAGAGCCAGAGTCGTGTGACTTCCTTGGTGGCCAAAAACAAAGTTCTGGAAGCGGAGGCGGAGGCCATCGACAAACTTATCTTCCGTAAGCGTTTTTCTGTGTTGTTGCTCCGACTACCCTCATATGCTTTTCTCTCCATAACGGAACTAGACCTCCTTCTTCCACAGCGAGCCTTGGCTTCGAGTGGTCACAGGAGTCGAATCTGAAGAGGACGGAGGCATACGACGAAGCGCGGATTTCCATTGACGCATTATTTGAAGCCTGTCGCGGAATCGCCAAGACTCTGTCTTTGAAGAAGGCCAAAACTTCCGTGATCGACATGATGACCAAGCTAATGGAACAAGTGCCGGACTTCATTAAGGATTGGCAGAAATCTTCCGCGCGCGGAGTCGCCTCCCTGGTCTTAGCCACCTGCAAGGCTCACTTCCCCGCACTCGACTTTGCGGATGTTGCGCGCGGAGCTCCAAAGGGTTCCGACATGGGCGCCATCCTCTCGGAAACCCAAGGATACGAGCAGTTGTTTGTCAGGCGGGTGAATCACTCGTTCTGGTATAACAAGTACGACCTGCCCAAGGGATTTTCCGATGCAGAGGAGGAGGAAGGCGAGCCGGAGTATTACGGGGAAGGCTCCGGGTCAAGCATCGAGCGTTCCGGAGAAGGCTCTGGTGATGACTCCGAGGCCGGCTCCGGCGACAGCGACGGCGACGGCTCCGCCTACCAGGAATCTGAAGAAGAGGACTCCGAGTAGAGTTCCTGCTTGAACAATGAAACAAAGTTGCATCATTTTGGCCCCAAAGTGGGTTTGTAATAAGACTTTAAGGGTGTGTTTGGTAGCCCGGATGAACACAGATTTTCTCAGCTCATCCCAGATTTTTCCACCTTTGGTTGTTTGTTAGGTTGGGTCGGGTCAGATGGGCACTGCCCACCTCATACGAAAAAGGGCTCTCAGCCCTGCCCGGTTGAGAAGCTCAAATCGAGCTTCTCAACTCGGCCGAGCTGAGTCCATCCGCGAAATGCCCCGCGTGGCCCGTTAGGGGTCACGACCCCGCACAGATGAATCGCCTCATTTCCCCCCCCCCCCCCGCACCCCTCTCTGTGTCCCGAGCTCTCCACCGCGGTAGATCGAGCTCCGGCCCGACGCCCCCATGGAGCGCTCCCCGAGTCTCCGCCGCCCTGCTCGTCGCCCTGGCGCCCTCCCCAGCCTTCCTCGCTCGTCCGGCGGTCCCCTGGCGCGCCTCCACTGCCGGATCCGACCCCCTGCTCCGCCCCGGCCCGAGCTCCGGCGCCCAGACCACCGAGCTCCGCCCCGGCCTGAGCTCCTGCGCCCAGACCACCGAGCTCCGCCCCGACCTGCGCTCCGGCGCCCAGACCACCGAGCTCCGCCCCGACCTGAGCTCCGGCGCCCAGACCACCGAGCTCCGGCCGGACACCGAGCTTCTTCACCCAGAACACAGAGCTCCGGCCTGACCACCGAGCTCCAGTGCCATCGTCGGGCACGAGAATTGTCGGGATCTGGGCATCGTTCGTCTCAATCGGGATCTGAGGACCCGATTGCTTTTCTTTATTCTGTTGAGGAGCTTTTGTGTAAAAATATGGACCTCTTGGTAATTTATATTTTTAGCGTGAGCCTCAGCCTGTATCTGTAGGACAACGTTGCATAGAAAACAAAAAATTTTCCTACCGCGAACACGCAATCCAAGCCAAGATGCAATCTAGAAGACGGTAGCAACGAGGGGGGTATCGAGTCTCACCCTTGAAGAGATTCCAAAGCCTACAAGATGAGGCTCTTGTTGCTGCGGTAGACGTTCACTTGCCGCTTGCAAAAGCGCGTAGAAGATCTTGATCACGATCGGTTCGGCGCCACGAACGGGCAGCACCTCCGTACTCGGTCACACGTTCGGTTGTTGATGAAGACGACGTCCACCTCCCCGTTCCGGCGGGCAGCGGAAGTAGTAGCTCCTCTTGAATCCGACGGCACGACGGCGTGGTGTCGGTGGCGGTGGAGAATCCCGGCGGAGCTTCGCTAAGCGTGCGGGGAAGAAGGAGGAGTGGGGCGGCTAGGGTTTGGGGAGAGGGGGTGGCCGGCCTCCAAGGGGTGCGGCCAAGGTGGTGGCTTTGGTGTGGCCGGCCCCCTCCCCTATGCCCCTCATTATATAGGTGGAACCCAAGTGTTGGTGTCCAAGTCTTCGAATAAGACCCGAAACCAAATCCTTCCATAGGAGGGGGCAATCCTAGCCCAACTAGGACTCCCACCCAAAGGTGGGATTCCCACCTCCCATGTGGGGGTGGCCGGCCCCCTATGGTGGAGTCCACTTGGGACTCCACCCCATCTAGGGCTGGCCGGCCATGGAGGTGGAGTCCCTTGTGGACTCCACCTTCCTTGGTGGTTTCTTCCGGACTTTTCTAGAACCTTCTAGAACCTTCCATAGAACCTTCCGCGACATTTTATTCACATAAAATGACATCCTATATATGAATCTTATTCTCCGGACCATTCCGGAACTCCTCGTGATGTCCGGGATCTCATCCGGGACTCCGAACAAATATTCGAACTCCATTCCATATTTCAAGTACTACCATTTCAACATCCAACTTTAAGTGTGTCACCCTACGGTTCGAGAACTATGTGGACATGGTTGAGTACTCACTCCGACCAATAACCAATAGCGGGATCTGGAGATCCATAATGGCTCCCACATATTCAACGATGACTTTAGTGATCGAATGAACCATTCACATACATTACCAATTCCCTTTATCTCACGATATTTTACTTGTCCGAGGTTTGATCTTCGGTATCACTCTATACCTTGTTCAACCTCGTCTCCGACAAGTACTCTTTACTCGTACCGTGGTATGTGGTCTCTTATGAACTTATTCATATGCTTGCAAGACATTAGACGACATTCCACCGAGAGGGCCCAGAGTATATCTATCCGTCATCGGGATGGACAAATCCCACTTGTTGATCCATATGCCTCAACTCATACTTTCCGGATACTTAATCCCACCTTTATAGCCACCCATTTACGCAGTGGTGTTTGGTGTAATCAAAGTACCTTTCCGGTATAAGTGATTTATATGATCTCATGGTCATAAGGACTAGGTAACTATGTATCGAAAGCTTATAGCAAATAACTAAATGACGAGATCTTATGCTACGCTTATTTGGGTGTGTCCATTACATCATTCATACAATGATATAACCTTGTTATTAATAACATCCAATGTTCATGATTATGAAACTAATCATCCATTAATCAACAAGCTAGTTTAAGAGGCATACTAGGGACTTCTTGTTTGTCTACATATCACACATGTACTAATGTTTCGGTTAATACAATTCTAGCATGATATATAAACATTTATCATAAACATAGAGATATAAATAATAACTACTTTTATTATTGCCTCTAGGGCATATCTCCTTCGAGTCTCCCACTTGCACTAGAGTCAATAATCTAGATTACATTGTAATATACTTAACACCCATGGCATTCGGTGTTGGTCATGTTTTGCCCTAGGGAGAGCTTTAGTCAACGGATCTGCTACATTCAGATCAGTGTGTACTTTGCAAATCTTTACTTCTCCATCTTCGATGTACTCGCGAATCGAGTGGTAACGCAGCTTGATATGCTTCGGCCTCTTGTGTGACCTTGGCTCTTGTGCATTGGCGATGGCACCCATGTTATCACGGTAAATGATTAATGGGTCCAATGCACTAGGAACCACACCGAGCTCTACAATGAACCTCTTCATCCATACCGCTTCTGATGAAGCCTCTGAAGCCGCTATGTACTCTGATTCTGTTGAAGACTTCGCCACCGTGCACTGCTTCGAGCTTGCCCCGCTTACTGCAGCACCATTCAATATAAACACGTACCCAGATTGTGACTTAGAGTCATCAGGATCAGTGTTCCAACTTGCATCGGTGTAACTTGTTACAACGAGCTCTTGGTCACCTCCATAACAAAGAAACATATCCTTAGTTCTTTTCAAGTACTTCAGGATATTCTTGACCGCTGTTCAGTGCTCCATTCCTGGATCACTTTGATATCTGCTAGTCAAACTAACAGCATGCGCTATATCCGGTCTTGTACATAGCATGGCATACATAATAGAGCCTACTGCCGAAGCATAGGGGATTTGATTCATCCTTTCTCTTTCTTCTGCCGTAGCCGGTCCTTGAGTCTTACTCAAGACCTTGCATAGTAACATAGGTAAAAACCCTTTCTTACTTTCGTCCATTCTAAACTTCTTTAGAATCTTGTCCGAGTATGTACTCTGTGATAGCCCTATTAGGCGTCTTGATCTATCTCTATAAATCTTGATGCCTAATATATATGATGCTTCACCAAGGTCTTTCATTGAAAAGCTGTTATTCAAATAACCTTTTATACTTGCTTAATAGTTCTATATCATTCCCGATCAATAATATGTCATCTACATATAATATCAGGAATGCTACGGAGCTCCCACTCACTTTCTTGTAAATACGAGGCCTCTCCATGACATCGTATAAACCCGAAGTCTTTGATCACCTTATCAAAGCGTCGGTTCCAACTTCTCGATGCTTGCTTCAGTCCATAGATTGAACGCTGAAGTTTGCATACTTTGTCGGCATTTTTAGGATCAACAAAACCTTTGGGTTGTACCATATACAACTCTTCCTCAATGTCTCCATTAAGGAACGCCGTTTTGACATCCATACGCCAAATCTCATAATCGAAAAATGCAGCTATTGCTAACAAAATCCTCACAGATTTTAGCTTCGCTACGGGTGAGAAAGTCTCATCGTAGTCAATACCTTGAATTTGTCGGAAACCCTTTGCGACAAGTCGAGCTTTATAGACGAGTAATATTACCATCGGCATCTGTTTTTCTCTTGAAGATCCATTTATTCTCGACAGCCTTTCGGCTATCGGGTAAGTCTACCAAAGTCCATACTTTGTTATCATACATGGATCCCATTTCGGATTTCATGGCTTCTTGCCATTTGTTGGAATACGGGCTCATCATCGCTTCTTCATACGTCGCGAGGTCCTCATCATTGTTATCCACAATCATGACATTTAGACAAGGATCATACCAATCAGGAGTGGCACGTTCCCTTGTCGATCTGCGAGGTTCGATAGTTTCCTCGTTCGAAGTTTCATGATCATTATCATTAGCTTCCTCTGTTGCCGGTGTAGGCGGTACAGGTACATCTTCCGATGCTTGCGCTACTACGATTAACGAGTATAGATTCATTAATCTCATCGAGTTCTACTTTTCTTCCAGTCACTTCTTTAGTGAGAAATTCTTTCTCAAGAAAGGTTCCGTTCTTAGCAACAAAGATTTTGCCTTCGGATCTGTGATAGAAAGTGTACCCTATAGTTTCCTTAGGGTATCCTATGAAGACGCATTTCTCCGCTTTGGGTTCTAGCTTGTCCGGTTGTAACTTTTTTACATAGGCTTCGCAACCCCAAACTTTAAGGAACGACAGCTTAGGTTTCTTATTAAACCATAATTCATACGGTGTCGTTTCTACGGATTTTGATGGTGCTCTATTTAAAGTGAATGCGGCTGTCTCTAATGCATAACTCCAAAATGATAACGGCAAATCAGTAAGAGACATCATAGAACGAACCATATCTAAGAGAGTTCGATTACGACGTTCGGACACACCGTTTCGTTGTGGTGTTCCCGGCGGTGTCAATTGTGAAAGTATTCCGCATTTCTTTAAATGCATGCCAAACTCATAACTCAGATATTCACCTCCGCGATCAGATCGTAGAAATTTAATCTTCTTGTTACGTTGATTTTCTACTTCACTTTGGAATTCCTTAAACTTCTCAAAAGTTTCGGATTTATGTTTCATGAAATAGATATACCCATATCTACTCGGATCATCTGTGAAGGTTAGAACATAACGATAACCACCGCGCGATGCTACACTCATTGGTCCGCACACATCGGTATGTATGATTTCCAATAAGTCGGTAGCTCGCTCCATCATACCGAGAAAATGGAGTCTTAGTCATTTTTCCCATTAGACATGCTTCGCATCTATCAAGTGACTCAAAATCAAGTGATTCAAGTAATCCATCGGTATGGAGTTTCTTCATGCGTTTCACTCCAATATGACCAAGACGACGAGTGCCACATATAAGTAGAATTATCATTCAATTTAATTCGCTTAGCATCAATGTTATGTATATGCGTATCACTACTATCGAGATCTAATAGAAATAAGCCATTCTTTTGTGGTGCTCGACCATAAAAGATATTATTCATAAAAATAGAACAACCATTATTCTCGAGACTTGAATGAATAACCGTCTTGCATTAAACAAGATCCGGATATAATGTTCATGCTCAACGCAGGTACATAATAACAATTATTTAGGCTTAAAACTAATCCCGAAGGTAGATGTAGAGGAAGTGTGCCGACTGCGATCACATTGACCTTGGATCCGTTTCCAACGCGCATCGTCACTTCATCTTTCAGCGGTTGTCGTTTATTCTTTAGTTCCTGTTTCGAGTTACAAATATGAGCAACCGAACCGGTATCAAATACCCAGGTACTAGAACGAGAACTAGTGAGATAAACATCTATAACATGTATATCGGATATACCTTCTTTCTTCTTCTTGACAAGGCCGCTCTTCGGATCTGCCAAATACTTGGAGCAATTACGCTTCCGGTGTCCCTTCTCCTTGCGGTAATAGCACTCGAGCATCGGGCTTAGGGCCGTTCTTAGGTTTCATAGGAGGCGTGGCAGCTTTCTTGCCACCCTTCTTGAATTTTCCCTTAGACTTGCCCTGTTTCTTGAAACTGGTAGTCTTGTTGACCATCAACACTTGGTGCTCTTTCTTGATCTCAATCTCAGCAGCTTTTAGCATGCCAAAGAGTTCGAGTAACTCCTTGTTCATGTTACGCATATTGTAGTTCATCACAAAGTTCTTGTAACTTGGTGGCGGTGATTGAAGGACACGATTAATCCCCGATCTGTTAGGAATCACTATTCCCAAGTCATCGAGTTTCTTCGCATGCCCGGTCATGGCGAGCATGTGCTCACTAATGGAGCTGCCTTCTTCCATCATACAGGCTGAAGAAATGTTTCGATGCTTCATAGCATTCCACGGCCGCATGAGTCTCAAAAATAGCTTTCAGCTCATTCATCAACTCATGAGGATCGTGGTGCTCAAAACGTTTTTGAAGATCGGATTCCGAGGCTGCATAGGATGGCACACCGAACTTGAGAGTACCGAGTTTTCAGAGTCTCGTAAACAGCTTTTACTTCATCGGTTTCGGTTTCGCGGGAGGGTCACCTAGCGGTGCATCAAGCACATATTGCAGATTTCCGCCGAGAGAGGAAGATCCTCACATGACGGAACCGGTCGGTGAAGTTGCTACCGTTGCTCTTAAGCTTTTCTTTCTCTAGGAA
This sequence comes from Lolium rigidum, assembly GCF_022539505.1. Classification (NCBI taxonomy): domain Eukaryota; kingdom Viridiplantae; phylum Streptophyta; class Magnoliopsida; order Poales; family Poaceae; genus Lolium; species Lolium rigidum. Next base: position 191,530,757 of record NC_061514.1, read on the forward strand.
CTGGTTAAAATTGATTGAGGACGCCATCTCTACAACATATATTTGCAATAGTTTAGACTAAGTTTATGACAAATTGAGTTCAAATTTTAATTCAATATAATTAAAAATCTAGGTGAACTCCCACTCAAAACAATATCCCTCGCATTGTCTTAGTGATCACACGAACCAAATCCATCACACCTCAAATCGATCATCACGAGAAAAGGTGTAATTTCAATGGCGAACACTCAAAGTGTTCATCATATCAATCATATGATTCATGCTCTACCTTTCGGTATCACGTGTTCCGAGACCATGTACTGTACATGCTAGGCTCGTCAAGGCCACCTTAGTATCCGCATGTGCAAAAGCTGTCTTGCACCCGTTGTAAGTACTTATCGAATCTATCACACCCGATCATCACGAGATGCTTCGAAACGATAAGACTTGATAACGGTGCTACTAAGGATGAACACTTTATTATCTTGAGATTTTAGTGAGGGATCATCTTATAATGCTACCGTCGCGATCTAAGCAAAATAAGATGCATAAAAGGATTAACATCACATGCGGTTCATATGTGATATGATATGGCCCTTTTGTCTTTGCGCCTTTGATCTTCATCTCCAAAGCACGGACATGATCTCCATCATCTTCGGGCATGATCTCCATCATTGTCGGCGAAGCACCAAGGTCAATGGCGCCGTCTTCATGATTGTCCTCCATGTAGCAACTATTACAACTACTTTGAAATACTACTCAACATGAAATATAAAGACAACCATAAGGCTCCTGCCGGTTGCCACAATACAATAATGATCATCTCATACATATTCATCATCACATTATGGCCATATCACATCACCAAACCCTGCAAAAACAAGTTAGACGCTCTCTAATTTGGTTTGCATATTTTACGTGGTTTAGGGTTTTCGATATAGATCTAATCTACCTACGAACATGAACCACAACGTTTATACTAATGTTGTCAATAGAAGAGTAAATTGAATCTTTACTATAGTAGGAGAGACAGACACCCGCAAAGCCTCTTATGCAATACAAGTTGCATGTCGAACGAGGAACAAGTCTCATGAACGCGGTCATGTAAAGTTAGTCCGAGCCGCTTCATCCCACTATGCCATAAAGATGCAAAGTACTCAACTAAAGATAACAAGAGCATCAACGCCCACAAACCATTGTGTTCTACTCGTGCAACCATCTATGCATAGACACGGCTCTGATACCACTGTAGGACAACGTTGCATAGAAAACAAAAAATTTTCCTACCGCGAACACGCAATCCAAGCCAAGATGCAATCTAGAAGACGGTAGCAACGAGGGGGTATCGAGTCTCACCCTTGAAGAGATTCCAAAGCCTACAAGATGAGGCTCTTGTTGCTGCGGTAGACGTTCACTTGCCGCTTGCAAAAGCGCGTAGAAGATCTTGATCACGATCGGTTCCGGCGCCACGAACGGGCAGCACCTCCGTACTCGGTCACACGTTCGGTTGTTGATGAAGACGACGTCCACCTCCCCGTTCCGGCGGGCAGCGGAAGTAGTAGCTCCTCTTGAATCCGACGGCACGACGGCGTGGTGTCGGTGGCGGTGGAGAATCCCGGCGGAGCTTCGCTAAGCGTGCGGGGAAGAAGGAGGAGTGGGGCGGCTAGGGTTTGGGGAGAGGGGGTGGCCGGCCTCCAAGGGGTGCGGCCAAGGTGGTGGCTTTGGTGTGGCCGGCCCCCTCCCCTATGCCCCTCATTATATAGGTGGAACCCAAGTGTTGGTGTCCAAGTCTTCGAATAAGACCCGAAACCAAATCCTTCCATAGGAGGGGGCAATCCTAGCCCAACTAGGACTCCCACCCAAAGGTGGGATTCCCACCTCCCATGTGGGGGGTGGCCGGCCCCCTATGGTGGAGTCCACTTGGGACTCCACCCCATCTAGGGCTGGCCGGCCATGGAGGTGGAGTCCCTTGTGGACTCCACCTTCCTTGGTGGTTTCTACCGGACTTTTCTAGAACCTTCTAGAACCTTCCATAGAACCTTCCGCGACATTTTATTCACATAAAATGACATCCTATATATGAATCTTATTCTCCGGACCATTTCGGAACTCCTCGTGATGTCCGGGATCTCATCGGGACTCCGAACAAATATTCGAACTCCATTCCATATTTCAAGTACTACCATTTCAACATCCAACTTTAAGTGTGTCACCCTACGGTTCGAGAACTATGTGGACATGGTTGAGTACTCACTCCGACCAATAACCAATAGCGGGATCTGGAGATCCATAATGGCTCCCACATATTCAACGATGACTTTAGTGATCGAATGAACCATTCACATACATTACCAATTCCCTTTATCTCACGATATTTTACTTGTCCGAGGTTTGATCTTCGGTATCACTCTATACCTTGTTCAACCTCGTCTCCTGACAAGTACTCTTTACTCGTACCGTGGTATGTGGTCTCTTATGAACTTATTCATATGCTTGCAAGACATTAGACGACATTCCACCGAGAGGGCCCGGAGTATATCTATCCGTCATCGGGATGGACAAATCCCACTTGTTGATCCATATGCCTCAACTCATACTTTCCGGATACTTAATCCCACCTTTATAGCCACCCATTTACGCAGTGGTGTTTGGTGTAATCAAAGTACCTTTCCGGTATAAGTGATTTATATGATCTCATGGTCATAAGGACTAGGTAACTATGTATCGAAAGCTTATAGCAAATAACTAAATGACGAGATCTTATGCTACGCTTATTTGGGTGTGTCCATTACATCATTCATACAATGATATAACCTTGTTATTAATAACATCCAATGTTCATGATTATGAAACTAATCATCCATTAATCAACAAGCTAGTTTAAGAGGCATACTAGGGACTTCTTGTTTGTCTACATATCACACATGTACTAATGTTTCGGTTAATACAATTCTAGCATGATATATAAACATTTATCATAAACATAGAGATATAAATAATAACTACTTTTATTATTGCCTCTAGGGCATATCTCCTTCAGTATCAACTCATACAAAGGAACCAAACAACATCTCAAGTCAGCACGTATCAACTAACCCGGGCTACCAAACACATAGTAAAATCTCAGCCCAACTATGCTAGGGTCAACATGTATGAGGACAGATAGAGATTCTGGGTAGACCCAGGCTACCAAACACACCCTAAATTCTTAAGTAGCTAGGGATGAAACAACTATGCATGGGGCGCAAACACTTATCCTGCTATCCTTTAATATCATGTGCATGTTTCGTTTTGTGTCGGAAAGCAAGTGCTGACTTTGTTGTTTTCCGGCTTGCCCGCTTGACCTTCCGCGAGCCGGAAGACCTTAGCCGGAAACACTCGCCAGCGGCGACGAAGCCCAATGGCAATCCGTCAATAACCGCGGAAACAAGCCCCCAAGCATAGGTGCCGGAAATCGCTACTAGGAATCCACGAGTTCGCAACAGATAACAATTTAATCAGAAAACTTAAGCTTACGTCCTAAAGGACGATTTTTGAAAATCACAACTTTTATACACGCCTAGGCGGAAATATCCAGCTCTGCGGTTTTAGTCGGAAAACATACATGATCTAAAAATGAACAAGTAAAGGAGGTAAAAGACTCAAAGAGTGAACCATAAGCTTTATTTCATTGATCATGTATAATTATTACAGAGTTTGTAACTCGGAAAAAATACGCTAAGTGTAGAAAGGACGTAGCTGTGCGATGTTCCAGGGGCGATCTGTCTCGTCGTAGATGTCATCCGGATCCTCACGCTTGCATTTCCGGTGCCAATTAGCAGGTCTGTCCTTCAGCTCTCGGAAATCAACAAGGTAGTACGATCCGTTATGAAGCACTTTGCTAACGATGAAGGGTCCTTCCCATGGAGACTGCAGCTTATGGTCTTTCACCTGCCGAAGGCGGAGGACCAGGTCTCCTGTCATGAAAGAGCGATTCCGAACTCGACGACTGTGATAACGTCGGAGCTTCTGCTGGTAGATGGCGGAGCGCTGGTCAGCTAAATTCCGAGCTTCCTCGATCAGGTCCACAGATAGCCGTCTGGCCTCGTCGGTCCGTTTCTTCATTGAAGGTGGAAACTCGCGGCGAATCGTGGATGATGTCGGATGGAAGCACGGCTTCGGATCCGTATACCAGGAAAAATGGGGTAAACCCTGTTGACCTGTTAGGGGTAGTTCGCAAACTCCACAAGACAGCCTTCCAACTCGTCGGCCCAAGCTCCAGCCTGCTCGTCGCAGACGGTTCTTCAAGGCGTGGCTTAATTCTCGATAATATTAGGCCGTTAGCCCTTTCAACTTGACCATTGGATTGTGGGTGAGCCACGGATGCAAGGTCCGAGTCGAATCCCTACTTGTCTCACAATAATCCTTCAATTCTCCCTGTGCGAAGTTTGTGCCATTATCCGTGATTATGCTTGTGTGGGATGCCGAATCTCATCACGAGGCTCGCAGACAAATTTTAGTGCCGTAGCACCGTCGGCTTTTCTCACTGGCTTTGCCTCGATCCATTTGCTGAACTTGTCAACATCGACCAAGAGGTATTCAAAACCGCCAGGAGATGATCTTTTTAACTTACCAACCATATCGAGCCCCCAGACCGCACACGGCCAGGTGATAGGTATGGTCTTCAGCTCTTGGGCTGGAGCGTTTGGTTGAGTAGCGTAGTATCGACAACCTCGGCAGGTCTTGACTATCTTGTCGGCATCTTCTTTAGGCTGTGAGCCAGTAAAAGCCTAGCCGAAAAGCTTTTGCAACGAGTGACCTGGGAGCGGCATGATGCCCGCAATCCCCTGCATGGATCTCTCTGAGGATTTCAATGCCATCTTGATTAGAGACGCATTTGAGAAATACCCCTGTTGCACTTCGTTTGTAGAGCTGTCCATCAACAATTGTGTAGGATCTTGCTCGTCTGATGATCTGTCTCGCGAGGACCTCGTCCTTTGGCAACTTCTGATCGATGAGGTAGTCCAGGAAAGGCTGTGTCCAAGCCGGAATGATAGTCATCACTTCTCTAGCCGGAGATACTGCCACCTCTGGGTTTTCCGGGTTAGCGCCCTTCACCGAGGGTATCCGGAGATGCTCCAGGAAAATTCCAGGCGGAATTGGCTTCCTGCCGGAACCGAGCTTGGATAGCATATCTGCCGCTGTGTTGTCATCTCGTCTGACGTACTTGACTTCGTATCCGAGGAAATGTTTGGCGATCTCGTCAACTTCGTCTCTGTAGGCCTCCATGACTGAGTTTCTGGCGTTCCAGGTTCCGGCTACTTGCTGTGCCACCAGGTCTGAATCTCCGCAACATATAATGTGCTTGATCCCTATCTCCTTGGCGATGCACAATCCGTGTAGTAGAGCCTCGTATTCCGCCATATTGTTTGTAGCTTCGAAGTGTATCTGCAGGACATACTGCAGTTCTTCTCCGGTAGGGGACTTCAGGGTGACTCCGGCTCCTGAGCCTTGATGCTGCTTGGATCCATCGAAGTGCATGACCCATGTCTCAGGTTCCGGCTCCAAATTCATATCTGGAGCTTCTGTCCAATCTGCGACGAAATCTGCCAAGACCTGGGATTTGACCGCGGTCCTGGCTTTGTAGTTGATGTCGAAGGCGGATAATTCAATGCCCCATTTTGCTGTGCGTCCTGTTGCGTCAGCGTTGTTGAGAATCGTTGACAGCGGAGCCTTGCTCACGACTGTTACTGGATGCTCTTGGAAGTAGTGTCTCAGCTTCCTGCTGCCTAGGAATACTCCGTAGGCTAACTTCTGAAAGTGAGGGTAGCGCTGTTTGGACTCCGTAAGGACTTCGCTAATATAGTAGACTGGCCTTTGGACTCCATACTCGTGACCTTCTTCCTGTCGTTCCACCACGATGACGAGGCTGATGACCCTGTTGGTAGCTGCCAGGTAAAGGAGCATAGGCTCTGACTCTCCTGGAGCTGCTAGGATAGGTGGGGAGGTGAGTATGTCCTTCAACCCTTGAAGAGCTGCATCCGCTGCCTCGTCCCAGACAAACTTGTCTGTTTTCTTCAATAGCTTGTACAGGGGAAGTGCCTTCTCGCCAAGACGGCAAACAAACCTGCTGATTGCTGCGACACAACCAGTGAGCCGTTGCACATCTTTGAGACAAGTTGGCCTTTTTATGCACAAAATTGCCTTGATTTTTTCCGGGTTCACTTCAATGCCCCTGTTAGAGACAATGAAGCCAAGGAGTTTTCCAGCTGGTACGCCAAAGACGCACTTCAGCAGATTCAACATCATCTTGTACCGACGGAGATTCTCAAAGGTTTCTGTGAGATCGCTGATCAAGTCGGATCCTTTCCGAGTCATGACCGCGATGTCGTCGACGTAGGCGTGTACGTTCCGGCCAATCTGGTCCTTCAAGCACCGCTGCATCGTACGTTGGTAGGTGGCACCTGCGTTTTTCAAGCCAAAGGGCATAGTAACATAGCGAGTAAGTGCCAAATGGGGTGATGAATGAGGTCGCCTTTTGGTCGGACTCCTTCATCCGGATCCGGTGATACCCGGAATACGCATCAAGAAAACACGTAGGTTCCGCCCCTGCCGTCGAATCAATGACTTGGTCAATGCGCGGCAGGGGAAACGGATCTTTCGGGCAATGTTTGTTCAAGCCAGAGTAATCGATGCACATTCTTAGTATTTCAGAATTCTTTTTGGGTACAAGGACGGGATTTGCGATCCAATCAGTGTGGATAACTTCTATTACAAAACCTGCCTCTAGTAACTTTGCTAACTCCATTCCTATGGCGCGGCGCTTCTTGTCTCCAAAGCGTCGCATAGCTTGCTTCACCGGTTTAGCCCCCGGATTTATGTTGAGGTAGTGCTCGGCGAGTTCCCTTGGTACTCCGGACATGTCAGAAGGCTGCCATGCGAAGATATACATGTTAGCGCGGAGGAACTCGACGAGCGCATCTTCCTATTTGGGATCCATGTTGGCTCCGACTGAGACCTGCTTGGAATCGTCGCCTTCCTTGAAGTTGACTTTCTTGGTCTCTATCGCGGCCTTGAAGGAGTTTTTGTGCTCGGAGATCTGCTTCTTGGTGGTCTGCATTTCAGTCGGCTCCACCGCGGCTCTGTAGCCTTTCATCTCTTCTCCAGATATCACAGACTCTGCGAAGGCGGCTTCACCCAACTCTCACTCATGAGCCTTTTTGTAGTCTCCGGATACGGTAATCATACCCTTAGGACCCGGAATCTTGAGCTTGTTGTAGATGTAGCACGCTCTCGCGTGGAACTTGTGGTAGGTGGGCCTGCCGAAGATGACGTGGTAGGAGCTCTTGAAGGGCACAACTTCAAACGTGATCTTCTCTTCGCGGAAATTGTGAACATCGCCGAAGGCCACGGGAAGTGTGATGCTGCCGAGGGAATTCGCCTTCTTACCCGGAACGACGCCATGAAACTCAGTGTTGCTGTGTGATACGTCGCAAACGTATCTATAATTTTTGATTGTTTCATGCTAATATTATGCCTTTGGCACTTGTTTTTATATTAAGTTTATGATTTATTTGGACTAACCTATTAATAGTTGCAAAAGTGCACAATGTTCTTGTTTTACACTTTGATGTGTAGGAATTATCAAGAATATAAGAGGAAACCTTGTTGGAGTCGAATTGGAACTTTGCTGAAATCTGTCCCAGAACTGTTTTCGGAGATTGTCTGTTTGACCCTCGAAGATGACCTCCAACGGAGTTGGACCTGACGAGGATGTTGTAGATAATTTTCTGCTGAACGTTCTAGAGTTAAAATTCGGCCCAATCGGAGTCCGTATGCGACCTAGGGACCCGTTTTACTGAAGCCCTAGATGGGATGACGGAAATCCGAGAGTCTATATAAAGGAGGAAACCCTAACTCGTGGAGGACACCTCCACCCACGAATTTCCAGCCACCAAAGCCACGCTTTTGCCTCCCCCATGGATCCCATCTCCATGGGGGAGGGCTCCCAAGAAGCCATGAAGGAGGGAGGCTAAGGGGCGGCGCTCCCCAAGCTTGCCGGCGGTGGGGAAAGGAGTTCCCCGCGCCGCCGGCGCCGCCGCCGCCCTGCGCCGCCGCGCTGCCCCTCTCCAACGTCTTCACCGCCATCTCCATCACCATCTCCTCCTTGTATTCAGTGGTTCATCCTCCCACAAACCTCTGTACCGTCCTATGTAACATGGTGTTTGATGCTATAATATTTATCCTATGATCTATGTCATGTTTATGTAGTATATTTGTCTTTTGATTGCTTTGTTGAAAGTCTATGGTTCATTAGAGTTGTATGTTGATATGGTATTGTCCTTTGGTGTCCATTATACTTATGCGCGCATGGATCAACACCATAGGGTTAGTAGTATGTGCAAAGGAAGGGGGTAGTCCTGCCGGAGTGACGAAACCCGAGGGCTCAAACCGGTTAGTTGCATGTATGGGAGTAAGAGGACCATAAACTTAAGGCTATGGTTGGGGAAACCTTAATGCATTGTTAGTATTTACGGATGTTTGCTAACAATCCAATCATATAGTACTTGTAATCCCAAGTAGTGGAGCGCTTGTATATTTAGCCTCTCCCACATTGAAAACTACATCAAAGACAATGAACTAAATGTCTTCACTAATTGATCTTGGACAAAGCCACCACTATTACCACCGCCTTTCCACACTCATGGTACTGTTAGTTTAGTTTGTTTTATTGCTGCAGCACTAACATTTATTCCGTGTATTTTATTGTTCTGCAAAGTCACCTCTCATATCCGTTATCGCTCTAGTTTTATTTCCTAGATATTGCAAACGCTTAGTGTGCGTAGAGTTGTATCAGTGGTTGATAGAACTTGAGAGAATGTTTATCCTACCTTTAGCTCCTCGTTGGGTTCGACACTCTTACTTATCGAAAAGGCTACAAACGATCCCCTATACTTGTGGGTTATCAAGACCTTTTCTGGCGCCGTTGCCGGGGAGCCATAGCGTAGGTGAATATTTTCGTGTGCACTTGTTTGCTTTATCTCTAAGTAGTTTTACTTCCTGTACCTAGTTGTTCTCTATCTCTTGTATGGATAGGGAATGCGAATTACAAAAAAAATTAGTTGTACTTCTTATATAAAAAAATAAAAAATGTTTTCAGAAAAGAAAAGTGATTGGAAAGATGAGTAATGGTGAAGTGGGGGTCGACCTTGAACACTTGTGTTCATGCCTGCGAAACCAAAACAATTCTTTCCATGGAAGCTTTTCATTAAAAACTTGTAAATAGTGTATATAGTGTATATAGTGTACATATCCCGCTGTAAATAGAATATATAGATAACCCCTAGTTTATTATGCAAGTTTGACACTATGCTGCCTAGAAAACAGATTTCCTGTGCTCCACTGTAGAAAATTTTAAAAATCACCAGAACAAGATCTTGATCTGAAATTTCTTGAGTGCATAGTAGTGCTTGCTATCTAACTTTCGTTAGTTCTGATTTTTCTGATTTGAGGTACGTAGACAGATCTAATAATTCAATCTTTACGGACTGATTCTGTTGAGACAGATTTCCTGTGCTGTGCTGCAAAAATTCGTGAAAAATCTCAGTATGGCATTTCGATCTGAATATTTTTTGTGCATAGACCTGAGGTTATGATCTGTCTTTCATTAATCATGAGTTTTTCGATTTGAGCTACGTAACTATCTCATTGAGTGACATCTTTACAGAGTGTTCAGTTTTGACAGATTTCTATTCTCTTTGTTTAAATATTGTAATTAGGATTCAAAAGATTCCTTCGTTTTCGACGTACGATTGAAATAATAAGAAACCTCAGTATTACAGTGGCTATATATTTGATAGATTTTATAGAAATTAGGGATACTTGAACACTTATGGATTTTATTTAATGAGTACTAATCTACTAATGAGTTTTGTGAAGCTTTATGTGGATGCAGTTTTTAAGTTCCAATCTATATGGTGATATGAGATGAGCAAGAGGATGCAAGAGCTCAAGCTTGAGGATGTGTAGATGGATCCCAAGAGAATATTCAAGAAGATGCAAATATCTAAGCTTGGGGATGCCCAAGGCATCCCCCTATTCATCAACCAACATGAGGTTGTCTCCTTCAAACTCAATATTACCCATCCACATGTAAGCATTGTATATAGTTGCTTTTATTATCTTCGGTTTTATCCTATTTAGTTTTATTAGGTTCTTTATTTGGTTCTTGTTTCTTTGTAAGTTTCACTTATAATTGGAAAACAACAAAAAAAAAGGGGGGGGTTGAGAGCTCCATCAAATAATCATGCCCATCTTAAATGGCTATAAAGAAAGAGCTTTATGGGAGACAACCCAATATGTTTATATTTCTGTTATTTACTGTTTTGTTGAGTCTTGGAAGTCATTACTACTGTAATGACCTCTTCTTATCATGTTTGTTTTGTTTTTGTGCCAAGAATTGCCTCTAATGGTAAGAAAGTGGTATTTGGCGGATTTGCAATCTTGTTTACTGTTTCTGGTTCGTCACGAGAAAAATCGCCAAAAATCACCAGAACGTAAATTTGAGCTGCCAATTTACGAGCATCTTCCCCAGATATTTATCTAACTTTCATTAGTTCAGAGTTTTTCGAGTTACGCAGCGTAACTATTTTTCAAAAATCAATTTTTACGAACTGTTCTGTTTTGACAGATTCTTGCACTGTTTTGCATTTGCATCTTTTTGCCCACCTTTTTGAGTTCTCTTGATCAAAGAACCTTATTGAAGTTGTGCTACAGTAGCTAATGCTTATTAAAATGATTTTCATATGTCATACTGAACTTTATAGATTTTATTAATATTATCATTGCAATAACGCTGCTAATGAGATTTGTGATGAGTTTTGTATGAAGGAAGTTTTCAAGTGTAGGAAAGAAGAATGATGAGATGAGATGAAGGATGGACAAAAGCTCAAGCTTGGGGATGCCCATGTCACCCCAAGATATATTCAAGAAGTACAAGCGTCAAAGCTTGGGGATGCCCAAGGCATCCCCTTCTTCATCAATAAAAATATCAGGTCTTGTTTCTGTTCACTATATTTTTATTGCTTCATATACTATGTGTTATTTTTGGAGCGTCTTTATTTTTTGTTGTGTATTTTATTTTCAATAAAGTGGGCACCATCATACAATGTTTATTTGGGAGAGAGACACGCTCCGTTTTAATTGTATGAACGCTCTAGTTTTCACTCTTATTGTTCAACGAGCGTTTTATTTTTGCAAGTACTGCGTTTAGCTCTGGTTTTTCACTCCTATTTTGTTCAGAGCTTGTTAGTATGCTTCAGTTATATATGATTAGCTCTCTGATCTTAAATGAATATTATAAATGAGAGTTGTTTCAAATAAGTTGATTGGTGTTGGATACGAGTAAAAAGGTTTCATATTAATAGTGATGCAAATGGAAGATCTCCTATGATGTTTCAATTGGGTTGAATTGATCATTTAGTTTAGACTTTTAATATCACCATATGCTTTAATTAATAAGTTTTGTCGCTATGCATGATTATGACCATTATTGCTCTCTTAGTTGGTCGCTATCTTTCTTTTTGCTAGCCTTCATTATATAGTGAGTATGATCTCTACTCGTGCATCCAACCACCAAAAACCAAAATATGTCAAAAGTGTCCACCATACCTACCTATATGTGGTATTTCACCGCCACTCCAAGTAAATTTACATGTGCTACCTTTAAAACCTTCAAAATAATTTCTTGTTCTTGCAATACATAGCTCATGGGAAAGTAGCCTAAAAAAATATTATGGTGAGGAATATGTCATATGTATCTTAGTTCTTATAAGTTGCTTGTTGTGTGGTAACCATGCTAACATGGGGACACCATCATCATATTTTTGATAAATATCATGTGGGTTACTATGCATGTCCGTCTTGTCTGAAGTAAAGGAGATAACCATGATAAAAGGTTAGAGTATGCATATTGTTAGAGAAGAACATTGGGCCGCTAACCAAAGCCATGTTTACATGGTGGAAGTTTCAGCATGGACATTAAAACCTCAAAAATCTCTTATGAGAAATTTATGTTGCCAAAAGCTTTAAGCTTAAAGAGGAGTCCATTTGTCCGTTGTCCATGTTGTCCCGGTATGGATGTCTAAGTTGAGAATAATCAAAAGCGAGAAATCCAATGCGAACTTTCTCCTTAGACCTTTGTACAGGTGGCATGGAGGTACCCCTTTGTGAAACTTGGTTGAAGCATATGTAATGCGATGATAATCCATGGAAATCCGAGCTAATTAGGACAAGGTGCGGGCACTATTAGTATTCGATGCATGAGGCTTGCAACTTATAGGAAGTTTTATACATAACCTATATTACTTATTGCTACCGTTGACACAATTGTCTCTCTTAAAATTTTATATCTCTATGTTTTCAAAATAAAAAGCTCTAGCACATGTTTAATCTCTGCTTTCCTCTGCGAAGGGCCATTCTTTTACTTTTATGTTGAGTCTTCATCTTCTAAGTTATATGCACCGTCTTATGAGAGCATAGTTGTCATTCTTAGTTCTATGTGCATGGTCCCAAAATTATTATTGATTGAATCATGTATGTGTTATTACTTGTTCTTAAATTATTTGTATCTAGTCATCCTTTGAACTTTGAAGGTGCATGTTACCTCAAAAATTATTCTTTTTATCACTTACCTACTCGAGGACGAGCAGGAGTTAAGCTTGGGGATGTTGATACGTCGCAAACGTATCTATAATTTTTGATTGTTTCATGCTAATATTATGCCTTTGGCACTTGTTTTTATATTAAGTTTATGATTTATTTGGACTAACCTATTAATAGTTGCAAAAGTGCACAATGTTCTTGTTTTACACTTTGATGTGTAGGAATTATCAAGAATATAAGAGGAAACCTTGTTGGAGTCGAATTGGAACTTTGCTGAAATCTGTCCCAGAACTGTTTTCGGAGATTGTCTGTTTGACCCTCGAAGATGACCTCCAACGGAGTTGGACCTGACGAGGAAGTTGTAGATAATTTTCTGCTGAACGTTCTAGAGTTAAAATTCGGCCCAATCGGAGTCCGTATGCGGCCTAGGGACCCGTTTTACTGAAGCCCTAGATGGGATGACGGAAATCCGAGAGTCTATATAAAGGAGGAAACCCTAACTCGTGGAGGACACCTCCACCCACGAATTTCCAGCCACCAAAGCCACGTTTTTGCCTCCCCCATGGATCCCATCTCCATGGGGGAGGGCTCCCAAGAAGCCATGAAGGAGGGAGGCTAAGGGGCGGCGCTCCCCAAGCTTGCCGGCGGCGGGGAAAGGAGTTCCCCGCGCCGCCGGCGCCGCCGCGCTGCCCCTCTCCAACGTCTTCACCGCCATCTCCATCACCATCTCCTCCTTGTATTCAGTGGTTCATCCTCCCACAAACCTCTGTACCGTCCTATGTAACATGGTGTTTGATGCTATAATATTTATCCTATGATCTATGTCATGTTTATGTAGTATATTTGTCTTTTGATTGCTTTGTTGAATGTCTATGGTTCATTAGAGTTGTATGTTGATATGGTACTGTCCTTTGGTGTCCATTATACTTATGCGCGCATGGATCAACACCATAGGGTTAGTAGTATGTGCAAAGGAAGGGGGTAGTCCTGCCGGAGTGACAGAAACCTGAGGGCTCAAACCGGTTAGTTGCATGTATGGGAGTAAGAGGACCATAAACTTAAGGCTATGGTTGGGGAAACCTTAATGCATTGTTAGTATTTACGGATGTTTGCTAACAATCCAATCATATAGTACTTGTAATCCCAAGTAGTGGAGCGCTTGTATATTTAGCCTCTCCCACATTGAAAACTACATCAAAGACAATGAACTAAATGTCTTCACTAATTGATCTTGGACAAAGCCACCACTATTACCACCGCCTTTCCACACTCATGGTATTTTTAGTTTAGTTTGTTTTATTGCTGCAGCACTAACATTTATTCCGTGTATTTTATTGTTCTGAAAGTCACCTCTCATATCCGTTATCGCTCTAGTTTTATTTCCTAGATATTGCAAACGCTTAGTGTGCGTAGAGTTGTATCAGTGGTTGATAGAACTTGAGAGAATGTTTATCCTACCTTTAGCTCCTCGTTGGGTTCGACACTCTTACTTATCGAAAAGGCTACAAACGATCCCCTATACTTGTGGGATATCACCGTGTTTGAGCTGTTCCTTGGTGAGGTTCATCCGCTCTAGAGTCTCCAGGTACATGATGTTCAAGCTGGCTCCACTATCCATGAGGCACTTGGAGAAGTCATACCCATCTATGCGGGGACTTACAACCAAGGCGTAGCATTCTTTTGGCACAATGGCAGGGTGATCCTCCCTGTCAAATGTGCACGGGACTTCCGACCACCCGACATATCGCGGCACAGCCGGAACTCGTGGCGTTCGGGATCCGGGTAGCTGACTTGGTAGCGCGGACTGTTGGGGTTCCGAGGAAAGTGTGGTAAGCCCCCACGCTCTTTTTCTCGAATGGGTTGGATTTACCAGCGGACCCTGCCTTGGGATCCGGCGAGTTATCATCCTCATCCATCGCCTCGGAACTGTCTTCCTCTTTATCCTTGTTCTTGCCCTTGCCTCCCTTGCCGCGTGGGCGGTGCTTCCGGGCTCGCTTGTATCCTGCCTCCGGGTCGTTCTTTAGATCATTGACCCACTTGCAGTTGCGGTTGGTGTGAGTGGACTTCCCTATAACCGGATCCAGGTGGGCCAGGCAGGGCATGTCTCTGTACTCCTCGTAGGTTTGCGGGGCGCGGGATCCGCCAGCTGTGACCTCAGTGCCGTGCTGCTGACCCCTGCCGGCTCCGCCTCCACGGCCGCGCCCTCTTCCGCCTCCCGAACCTCCGCGTTGGAACGCCATGGCGACCATCTCGGATCCGCCACTCTTCTGGTCATCGTGGTTCTTGCGTTTATGGCTCGCTGCTGTTGCCGTTATCACGGTTCTTCTTTTGTTGATGTAGGGGGATTGCTCGTAGGCTGCGAGATCACCGCCCGCATCATCATCGGCGGCAGTATGGTCACCGGCAATGGAGATCATTTCATCCAAAGTCGGTTTATTTGCGTTAGCCAAACAAGTGAGGTTATGCCTCAGCAATCCTCCTCTCTGCAGTCCACCAATGAAGGCGTACATGGCGGTGGTGTGGTCGACATTTTCGCACTCGTTCCTCGCATGCCAACCATCGTGTGAGGAAGTGTCTTGAGGATTCTCCCTTCTTCGGATACAAGCTTGTAAGTCGCTTGCCGTGGCAGGTCTTTTGTAGGTGCCTCCGAAGTGTTTCTCGAAAGCGGTCTTCAGTGTCAAACCAGCAAAAGATGGAGTTCTTCTCGAGGTCGCCGAGCCAGATCCGGGCTGGACCTACAAGGTATAAGCTGGAGCATGCGGCGGGCGATATTAGGGGTTCCTCCGGCAAAGGTTACTCGCATTATAGTAATCCTCAATCCAGGTATCCGGCCTTTCGGTGCCATCATAATGCTTCAGGTTTCCGGGTAGCTTGAGGTTCATCCTTGGCTTTGGTTCCTCTCGAATCATCCTGCCAAAGCACTTCGGACCGATGTAGTCGGTTCTGTATTCGTTGAGGCGTTCCCGCGCGTCGCACGGGCCGTGGCGAGGAGACTGTGAACGAGAGCGAGATCTCCGGCCGCCGCCTCCGCCTCCATCTCCGCCGCCACCGCTAGGTGATGGTGAGGGAGACCTGCGAGGGGGTCGATCCGACTTCTTGCTTCCGCCTTCAGATTCTCCTCGGCCTTCCCGGTGCTGGCTCCGGCTCCTGCGGCTGCCTTCGCCGTGGCGCTGGCTGCCCTGGTCGTTTCGGCTCCGGCGAGGCTCCGGGTCGCGCTCCTCATTCCGAATCCTCCTAGGCTCGGGCTCACGATCGTTGTTCTGGTTCCGGCGAGGTTCCGGCGTGCGCTCCATGTTTCTGTTTCTTGAGGGCAGCACGTTGTCGCGGATAACAATTCCACCATGCCCCTGGGGCCTGGTGTTTCCGGCTGGACTACGGCGGCGAGGGGGACGCGGGTAACCATTGGGCGGAGGAGAGGGGTTGCGGTACTTGTCCCGTCCAGCAGTACATTGCATCCTTTCCCTTTCTTGGATTCGACGGAGGCGTCCTTGATGGGACGGGGATTGGATTTGGGTGTTCTCTGGCTTTCCTTCTGCGTTCCGAAGATCCGGTTCGCGATTCGTCATCTCGATGGCGATTGTCGCAGGCGTCCATCTGCGCAGTGGAGACGCAATGCTCCGGGTTAGATTCCAACTTGCGCGAAGTGTCTGCCTTGCTCGTCGCCTCATTGCTGAAGCGACGAGCGTGCGAACGTAGTCGATGTCGATCTCCTCGTTCTTTTTCTTCAAGATCTCTGCAGCCTTCGTCATATTGTCCTTTGGGGTTGCGAACGGCCGCTGCTCCGTTGGAGTTGCGAAGGTGATCCCGCGGGGAGCTATCAACTCACGCCGGACCCTTTCGACCTCATGATGAGCTTCAACGATCTTGTCCTCCCAATGCTTTCGGAGTTCCTTGACCTTTACCAGTCCTTCGTCCACCTCCTGCTCGCGCTGGATGAAGTCTTCCACAAAAACTGCGGCGTGCTTCCTTTCCTCCAGCATGGCGGCTGCGGTATCCTTAAACTTCTTGGCTGTGGCCAGCATCTCCAGTCTCTTAGCTTCTAATGCTTCTACGTCTTCGGGAGTGATGGGTTTGTTAAGAATATCCGAGCGATAAACTGCATCCATGCCTGCTTGTGCAACCATCTCTTCAGGCGACAGGAGGTCCTCCGAGGAAGAATCCTTACGGGGTCGCTCCCGCGACATTGGAGATCCCTGACGGGATGGCTGGGGGTCGGATTGGGTGGTTGCCCCTTCTGATCCAGGTTCTCCCAGCGCCGCTACAGTCGCAAGTACCTGCTTTGGCTGGGCGGAGTCAACTTCAGGCTGATCACCGAAACCGTATTCCCCTAGCTTGCGGTTGAACTCGTCAGTATCCATGGAGGAGGTATCTCCGGAAATTGGGCTCAGATTGCCCAAAATCGACTCTTCAGCCGGAGTTTCGCTTTCTCCGACAGGCTCGGCCTGATCCGGAACAGCGTCGTTTTCCGGTGCCTCTACCTGCTCAGGACCAGCTCCGTCTTCTTGAGGGGCGGTTCCGGCGGTATGGGCCAAGAAGTGTACGAAGTGGCACCTCTGCTTTTCTAACACCTGGGAGACCCAGGCGGATCTGCATTGGTCTTCCACCGTTATTTCCTGCTCAGGGGCGGATTGGGTGGGGTTTGAAATTTCTAGATCCGAGGCGGGATCTTCCTTGGGAAGCTCCTGCATCTCAGATCGGATCTTCGCGACTACGTCCAGCTCTGCGGCGGTCGCGTCTGCGTTACTTACCAGTGGGTTTCCTTCGGAATCGACGGTTTCCCCGATGAAGATGTGTATGCCGCCAACTGGGACGATGGAGAGCTTGACGGGGTTTGTCCTAGCCGGAATCCAGCACTCATCCGGAGGGACGAACGGCAGATTTCCGGCGTAGAGGACGCGTCCCACGGCGATGGTGTCGCCGTAGCTTCCCATGGCGGAACCCTCCCGGTTCCGGCCTCCAGACGCCGCAGGCCCCACGGTGGGCGCCAACTGTTGTTGCCTAATCGACGGTACCTCGGAGGAGGGATCCTCACGAGGGGGAGAAGAAGTAGGGGCCATAGGGCGGAGTGCACACGGGACGGTGGTACGCGATTTACCCAGCTTCGGTGATGTTACAATGAGTTGAGGTTCTGCCTCTAGGGCTCCCAGGATCCGGCTTATAAAGGCGCACGGATCTAGGGTTTACATGGAGAGTCCTACCCGGATACAGGTTTCCTAACTACGGTACAATGTCTTGCCGTGTACGTCAAGGATCCACCCTTTCATCTATGTCGTACCGGATCCGGGTCCCTTAACCGGCCTCCATGGATCCGGGTTCCTCTGCATGGTCGGTCGGATCCGGCTCCCTGCTCCTGGGCCGGACATCTTCCGTCAGGATCAACAGCAACTGTGGGCCACCCGGGCTTGCCGGATCTAGGTACTGTCGATGGTACACCCATGAAGTATACCCACAACACTCGTATCCCCGCTTCATTCTCTTTTCTCGTCATTTATTCCGATATCATCGTGTGATCATTATGATGACGTGATTGGTAAATCGATAAATTGACGTCGTAATATCGAGAGGTTATCGCACATGGGTTATGTGGGTATTGGAGGCCTATCACACAACCACGTGTAGTAACAATTTTTCATATCATTTGTAGCGGGCTATTTCAACTGTGTGTGAAAACGTGTTCTGTACTAATGATATATTTATTTAAAGCAACCGGTACAAGCAAATTAAGCATACATTTCTACAGCTCATCAACATACTTGATTCGAATTCGTATCGTGTCCACGTGTGCGTCTATCCATCTCCGTACGGCACACACTTATATGCAAATGCATGTGTATCGTACTCGTGATAGACAGTGCTAATTAGTGGTACGGAGTATATGTTACTTTCGAAAACATTAATTCGGCGGATGAACGTTACGTCGTCATGTGCTACACGTTGCAAATGTCATTTCCATACTGATTCCATACAATATACCGAACGTAGGACCGAGCGTTGGATGATCGATATATGTGGTCTGTAGAGATATCCAGCTGGAAACGCCTTTCCGAAATCTCCCAGAATTCGTCAGAGATTTCCGACCTCTGTCGACTGTCGGTCTCATCATAAGAAACACATGCATGCGCCGGCACCCGGCAGTGTTCGGCAGTCCGCCTCCGCCCCCACCATATCTTTACCCGTTTTCCGGTAATGCGTTCACGTTGTCGTCGATCAGCTAGGTCACGGTGACGAAACCTGAAAGTACTATGCATGCAACTGTCACCCATAACGTACAAACCTCGTTATTTGAGTCGGTTTGCTTGCTGCTAACCAGAGTGGACTGTCAGAATTTTCGTTGGTCAGAAGAAGAATATTTACAAACTCTAGTAAGGATTCTATGTTCCACTTTTTTTCCTGAAAAACTACAAAAGATTTACCACCGTTCATTAATTCGGCAGGAGAGCCTTGACAAGACAAAGCAAACCAAAAGAGAAAAAAATCCTTCATTACAAACTTAAATGTTTTGCTTCCGTGGAGACCTAAAGCTTAGTCTCACCTTTAATGTCTAGGAGGATGGTAGGAGCGCAGACTTGTTATTGAAACCCATGGGTGAGGCCAGCTATCGCTCTCCTTCCCTAGAGCCGTGAGGAGGGACATATGGACGGCGATCATCTTGGTCTTCTGGTGTATCTGGAGGCATAGAAACAACGTGGTATTCAATGGCGCCACCCCGGCGATGGCCATTAGACATAGGATCAGGGAGGAGTACCATAGATGACGTGTAGCTAGGCTTTTCCGCTCGAAATCCTTTAGATTTCTGAGCCTTTTCCTTTTTCGTGGAGCGACGGTGATTAGGCTTTTATGCTATAGGGGAGCCGCCACCCCATGTTGGCAGTAATACATGTGGCTCGGGCTTTCTAGTCTTTCTTCTATATGATTAGTACACCTTTCAGAGTGTATTCTCGAAAAAGGGCAGCTATCGCCTTTCAATTAGCCATATCTTTGCACGGCATCACTATTCACCACCTTTTGAGGAATAAATCGTCCGTCAACTCGTGGGTGCATATGGAGGGAATACCAAACCAACTCTTCGTAATTCCCCAAAGCCGTAGTGGCAATGGGATAAGAGATGTGCCGCCATATCTTGAGTTTGCTTGAAAAGCGGACAAAGAACATAATTTATTCAACCTCTCTTCTCAAGACGATTCGCCGTCTAAATCCTATTTCGGATAGCCAACCAAACAAGAAATTTAACGTTTGGAGGTGCCCAAATATTTCACACCACCTTATTCATATTTGTTGACGTGGCACCCCAAAAATTGTGCATTGTATGCCGAGGTCGATGAGTATTCCGTGTTCGAGTTGAGTCATCCGCATCTTCATTAAGGTTTATGTTTACACTGATATATATATATAGTAAAATGCTTCCAACTAGCTGATATATCTAAAGATAGAAACAAACAAGTCCTTGTAAAAAACTCGCTTGAGAGGCGACGATATATCATGTTAAGCTACATACATAACTGCAAAGTGAGGATTTTTTTTACTAGTTCTTTTCTTCAGGAAGGAGCAAGCTAGCACGCAATACATCCTTTTGGAAAATAGCACGCAGACTTTGCTGAACCGAAGGTCGGCAGGCTGTATCGTCTCATCTTTGTGGCTGCGTATCTGCCGCACGTTGTTCGCCCTTCTGGTTCCTTTTCGCGCACGTGAAAGTAAGAGCATGGCTAATTCTGGACTTCCGATATGGAGGATGTCCATGACGATCTAGCACGCATCGGTGCGGGACGTGTCGATCGCTCCCTGCTGCTCCTAAGGCAACTGAAATGAATACTCCGGAAAAAAAATGAATACTGTACTGACGATGGAGGCGACAATTATGAAATGACGGCGCCCACTAGTATCTAGCATTCCAGGGTACTCCTTCAAATTTTAAAACTGCACTTAGTTTGGTAGCAAAGTATTCTAAAAACCAAAGTATTCTAAAACTGCACTTTTTAAGCAGGGTGGCATAGTAAACCGAAGTATTGACAGATTGAAGTATTTTGGAGTATTTAGGAATACTGTGACATGTTTGGCTATTGTTGTAATTAGCTATACGTAAATTAGCTACCGTTGGAGCACATCAGGACTTTCAACTTTGTAATTCTCTAGAGCTTATGGCACACGCAGACCCATCCTCTCACCATGGACACGGCAAGCACTCGCGGCTAGCACCTCCGCCCGCCTTAGTTGCGCTGGTGAACAGTTATAGCACCAGTTGCCCCGTCCTCTACGTATCATCCGCCGCCGCCGACATTCCAGCGGCACTACCTCCGGCCACGGGCCAACCGCCAGCTTGTGAACCATCACGTACAAGAAGCAGGCGCCAATCTCAAACTCTGGCAGCGCTCACCTTTCTTCTCTCCATCGCTGTATTTTTCTTTCTTTATCCATGACTGCGCACGATCGCATCTCCCGAGTCTTGAGGAAACATGGCAGCAGCGGGGACGAACCAACATAGCGAGGACGGCAGGCTGTTTTTCTCGCTTTCTCCGTTTTAGAAAAAAGAGGTCGGGGGTTCATTTTTTAATACGTTGAAAAAACTGCAGTTTGAGGGATACTTCAGTATTTATATTGCAGTTTTTAGCCATTGCCAAACGCATCAAAGTATTGTAAACTGCAGTAATTTTAGAAACTAAAGTATTCTTGTAATACTTTAAAAATACTTCGCTACCAAACATAGCCTAAATCAATAATGTACATGTGTGTCGGCTATGTGGCGCAACAGTTATATACGGATGGAATCTATCCACGCACACACGATTATTCCAAGTCAGGCATGTTTGTTACTTCCACGAAATTAAATTACACCTCATCAATCATCATATTTTAGCACTGTATACTTACATCTCGTCTCGTGTGTGCATGGCAAGAATTTCAAAAACAATTTCCTCCAAACAGATAATATGACCACTCCATGTTTATGGCGCTGTCATCAGCACCACGGCCACTGAGCATCCCTCCACACGCACCACCTCCCCCTGATGCTCACTCCGCCATCTTTGTAGTCCTGATTGTTCATGTTTTCTGTCCTTTCATCGGTCATCGTCGTGCCGCCGCTTTCGATGTTTGCTTTCGGTTTCTGACCAAGGAAGCTGCATGAGGAGCGGATCTCATGGTCGCGCTTCAGAGCTTCATCCCTGTAGCTCAGGCTCAGGTACCTCGGATGGTCCAGAAACCTGACATTTTTCAGCCAAAGCCTGAAGGCCTGAAGATAAGAGCCAGAAAAGATTGGATGAGCATCTTTAACATCAAGTGCTAACTATATGCAGTAATAACCAATTGTTTGAAGCATTCTACAGAGAGCATTCAAAGCTATGGAAAAACAAGGACAATTTTTTTTTAGTGTTTACCGGGAGAGGCACAAAGGCCTCCACCTGCATATATCATTTAATCGAAAGACGGGGGTGAAATCCCCAAGGATTACAGCAGCATGGTACAATGGTGGGAGGGAGAGAGCGCACAACGCAAAGGGGGCGAGCTCAGTGGAAAAACAGGAGGAGCATGGTACAAGGACAATTCATTCTGGTCCTACTTAAGATCAAAGTCGGTCAGTGTCCGTAAACAGGAAAATGCATTTAGGTGATCCAAAGGAAAACGCACGGGCGAAGTGGTCGACTGCACAGGGCCTCCAAATTTGGAGGGCCCCTAATTTTTTTTAGTGTTAAAATGTTACTCGGTGCTGCAAATGACCAGGTTAGATGGGACTAATCAATTCGTCCATAAATAGTAACTGCCTAGGAAATCTGCCACCGAATTAACTTGAGAGGCCCCAACTTACGCATGCATCTGTTTTTCTCTCTTTTCTCTTTATCTTTCACTTCTAGCGTGGGCGCGGTTCTGTTCATCTCCCAATCACTGCTCATATGCAAAATAATTCCGTCGTGATTTTCCTGAATAGATATGTTTTCGCAATGAACATGCATCAACGGGACACTGCAGGCTGACCTTCAATCTGTACCTTCTTTTTTTGTGTTTTCGTCTTAATTTCACATCTCTACCGGCCCTGCGATCTCAGTGCATCGATTGAAAATGGAGGCCCAGCCACAGTGCTTGGTCACAGAACACATATTCATCAAGGGGAGAAGCAAACCGATTACCGGGGCTGGTGCCGTCGGATGGTCTGCTTCCCACATGGATCAAAGGTTGTTTCATCCCATTTGTTTAAATCTTCAAATCTTGATAGTACATGACATTTTGGAGAATATTTTTATGAGGAATTATTTTGACGATCTGTCTAAAGGAAGTGCTAGCACATTTCTACCAAAGTATTACAACTTTTGAATTCTAAAAATCGTTTTTTGTTAAGATGTAATTTCTTCCAAAAAAAAATTATACCACCAATATGATATGATATATATTACAAATCTGTGTTTTTTCTAATTGCCATTGGCTGCATCAAAGGCCTAATTTATGGTTTCGCTCATGGCCTCTGTATTCTCGGGTACGGCCTGACAATGGGTAGAGCCGTAGAGGAGGTACTAAGTACATATTGGATGAGAATCTGACAACAAAAGCATGGTTCCTTTTTTGGTTAGCAGCAAAAAAATGCGTTTTAAGATGCGATAGTTTGAGGAAATACAATTGGATGGTGTGATGATATGTATCTTTTGCAATGTAAAGGGATAATTGTGACATTTTTTTCAAGTGTGTATTGGCAGGATTTTTTTTCGAGAATGGTATTGGCAGGATTTTCCTGCAGTGGGGTTGTTGAGATCATCAAGTTTAATAAGATCCTGACATATTTTGGGAGCTCCTTGTATATCTTATGTCTCAGTCAAAATCTGACATCTTTAGCAAATGCTATTTTCTTTTATGGACTTCTATTGAATGCTAAGGTTATTCTAAGGTTAAAACAAATTTGAATTTACCCTTGAATTCGACCTTGTGATAGATTATAACGCATTAAGAAAAATATTGCAACATTTTATCCCAATTCTGACCTTGTGAGTTGTGACAGCCTTTATCCTATTTAACTATTTTCTCAAAATTTGTTGAAATATCATGCTGTTAGAGTACGTAATGGGCTTGGGCTGGCGCTATAGCCCATTAGTCTTAGGGTTAATTAGAGATAAGGGTCGCTTTCTTAGGGGTCAAGTAAACCTCTCTATATAAGGAGAGGAGACGTATCAATCTAATCAAGCAAGAATTAAGAAGGAAATCCCTTCCCTCTTGCCACCGGCCGTGGGCAAGGCCCCCGGCCGGCCCTCTCGCGTCATCCCTCTAGCAGCACCATAACACTTGGTATCAGCTTTCCCGGGTTCGATCATGTCCAGCCCTCCACCGAGTTCTTCCCACCCGCTGCCGCCACACTCCGACGTCCCCGCCGTTCTCTCCCCGGCGGAGATCACCGCAGCCCTCCGCGATCTCACCACTGCTGTCCAGGACATCCGCCTCTTCCTGGCCGGTCCCTACGGGCCGCCGCCGCCGGTGGCGCTGCTGCCGTGGCAGCCGACGCACCAGGTGGCCTCCGCCGCGATCGTCGGGCCGCTGCAGCCGACGCTGCTGCTGTCGTCGCCGCCAACCGACGCCGAGCTGCTGCAGTCCCCGCTGCCACTGTCCACCATCTCCAGGCCGGGCCCTACCTCGGCGCCGGGGGTCCCTCTTCTCCAGCAGCCGACCGCCTTCTTCCCCACCGGACGCTTACAGCAGCAACAGCAGCTCGCCGCCGCCGCCACGAACGTCGCCGCTGCAATCGCTGTCCTCACCGACGCTGTCCCTGCCGTTCGGTGGGCAGCTGCAACAACAGCAGCAGCTACCGTTTCCACCAACACCGCAGCAGCGGCTGCTGCCACCACAGACGCCGTCCCTGCCTTTCGGCGGTGTGGGAGCGACCTTGGCCCCGGGCTCTACATCGACACCGCCCGGGATGCCCTTCCACCAGGTCCGTTTCCCTCCGTCACCGTCACCGTCACCGCTTCCGGCTTGGATCGCTATCCGCCACATGTCGGCGGCGGTGAGGATGCAGGCTGCTGCGCGCGGCCTCCTAGTGCGTCGGCGTGTGCGGGAGATGCGTGATCTGCAGCTGCAGCTCCTCCAAGTTGCGCTTCGTTGCGCAAGGGACCTCGATCTCGTCCGCTGCGTCGGGGATCTTGGGCGTGTGGTTTCCCCCACGGGCGGCGGACATGATGTTTCTCCTGCGGGCAGCGACCTCAAAGTCTGTGCCTTCGACAGTCATCCGGCGGGGAGAAGGCATGGTGTCACCGACACCGCGTAGCACAACTACATTCTGCCGCCGGCCGCCGCGTGAGCTCCTTTTGTCCCGCTGGTTTCCATGGGATCCAGGTGGTTGTACAGGTGCACATCCGACGGGCGGATGGTGTCCACTTTATGTTCAGGGGTCAACAATAAAGCGTCCCAGTCCATTTCAGGTTGAGAGTAATAAAACAAGCCAAGATGTAAAAGGCTCGTTTTTAGGTGTTAGGTTTGTGTTGCGTCGAGTCATAGTTTGTTTAGGTTGCAGCTCGAGGACGAGCTGCATGTCCAGGTGGGGTGTAGTGTTAGAGTACGTAATGGGCTTGGGCTGGCGCTATAGCCCATTAGTCTTAGGGTTAATTAGAGATAAGGGTCGCTTTCTTAGGGGTCAAGTAAACCTGTCTATATAAGGAGAGGAGACGTATCAATCTAATCAAGCAAGAATTAAGAAGGAAATCCCTTCCCTCTTGCCCGGCCGTGGGCAAAAGGCCCCCGGCCGGCCTTCTCGCGCCCTCTCTCTCCCTCCCAAACCCTAGCAGCCACATAACACATGCCCACCCTTCTCCATCAGTTCAGACATTTGGATGAACTAATTGGCGCATCCAATTCAATATGGTATCAGAGCTAAGAGGTGTTGAGTTGAAGACTGCGACCTACATCGATCCACGTCGAAGGCTTGGTGGAGCCTGGACGTGAGTGGAAGGTATAAAGTATACTGCCCACCCTTCTCCATCAGTTAGGACTTCTGGGTGAAATGACGGGTGAATCTACTCAATAAAATTTACAAAATTTCACACAATTTTAAAGCATTTGACGAAATTTGACATAATTCAGCAACCCCAAATGAATAAAAAGTATCCTAGTTGTCCAGCCAGATAGCTTCAACGCCATCCTAACAAACTCTACCTTTTAAGTTTGGGTAAAATAGTAAAATGGGTTAAAAGCTGCCTCAAGGTCCCAAAGGGGTAAACATGTAGCAAGATTATTTAAATGGTCTACAAGCTGTCATGCAGTCACGACTATGGGGGTAAACTTGGAATATATTCTTCAAATACCTTGAAGCTTTTCTCTATATTTTTATTTAAATAGATGTTGTACATCAAACAAAAATTCTCATTAATCACCATTATCTGCCCATCTAGTAATCCAGTTGCCCCACCAAGAAAGGAAATTCAAAATGACACAGCATGAGGAAAGAAAAGTAATCGTCAAGTCAATCTTGAAGGTATTAAAAGCACTCTCTATGAGGATAGTGTTATATACGAGAATGAAATCATAAATATAAGCATGATAATAGAAAAGAAGCATCATATATTGGAAAGCTACCTCCCAGTATATCCCTGCAGCAACCTTATGAGGCATCAGCCAGAAGAATGTTGCTAGCTTAACAGAGTCACTTGTCTGCCCAACTAACTTGGCTTGCAAAGCTGCAGTAAAATAGTTTCCAAGTGTTGGATGTTGAACCGAAATAGCCACATAAATATTATTGCCTGGGGCGTCAGCACGAATACTCCAGTTGCCAAGCATATCCTAGAGCTCATGCAACAAAAATAAAACACTAATAAGATGTAATGGTAGTGAACTGAATACAGCGAGTCAAAATTAACACAATCAAGACCAACAATTAGCATAGTAAACACCCTTACTAAAATTATATCAATTTTGCCTATAAAATTTACAGTCCATCACGCCACACTATATATTATAATCAGAGGAGAGGTTCCATCTAAAAACACAAAGGAGGGCCTCGATACCATATTCTATCAGATAATATATAATTCTTGACAAAGGCCATACCATGAAAGGGCTGACATGCAAAGGTTTTGCAACAAGATCAGAACCCGGCTGGAAGGTAAACATCACCTTCTCCCCCCAGGGAGTATTTGTGACCTGGAACCAATAGCAAAATATTAGACAGACAACACAGTAATGAACTAACTAAACACAATAATATGAATCCAACACAGAGGAGAGGTTCGATCTAAAAAAACACAGAGGAGGGCCTCACTTCAGCAATGCACATCTTGAGGTCTTCATCCTGTTCTTGCACCGCCTCATCGTAGCAGTAGTAGACGCTGAGTGGGTTCTGCTCATACCCCACGCTCTTGGGTACCGTCAGGAGACGCCTTGATCAAACAATGAACTAACTCGCCTCAGTGCAAATGGGTACAGTTATACAAAAAAAAAAGTTCTGGTTATGCTTTTGCCAAATTCTTTTGGTTTCTTACATGCAAAAGAACTGTGGTTTTCATTGTAGATTTTTTTTTTAAAAAAAGATGTGTGTAATTTATATTATGAAATTGCGTCAGGAAGTTGCAAATTGCATTAGGGGGCTTACACGGGGCCAGAGGTGGAGGCGATGCGGCGGGCGTCGGCGGCGGAGAGGTAGCCAGGAAGGGGGAGGAGATCGAGGTCGACGAGGGCGTAGCGCACGGCGTACTCGAAGGCGTGCCCCGCCGGCCGCCGGCGGGAGTGCCGGACGCGGCCCTCGTAGAGCCGCGCGCCACCACCGCCGGGAGCAGGGCGGGTAGCGAATGGGAGGCGGAGAAGTAGGAGGAGGGAGAGGACGGTGGAGGTGAGGAGCGTGGTGGTCAGGGAGCCCAGCAAGTAGAGCGCCTCCATTGCTGCTGGTCTGTTGCTTCGATCTCTAGATGGTTTTCTGAGGGAAACTTCAGGACTGGTTATTCTAGGATCAGCTCGTTTCTGGGTATATCTGTAGTTCACTTATAAAATTTCAGATAAATAATGGAACTGAATACATCTTAATTATTTGTGAAAATTGTAATACTCAGCATAAGCTAAAAACCATACCTCATTCTACCAATCTAGCACATGTTGAACATATAAATTGCACGTGAAAATGCTAAAATTTTCGCACAGATCTTAGAAAAATTGCGTGTATGAAATGAGTTCAGTTAGCTGATTGTAAAGACTTTTCATAGTCTAGATGGCAAGATGAAGGTCTGAAACAGACTTACACACTTCAGTTGCTTATTTTAATGACACATTTCAGTTGGCTTGATGATGGCCACAAGACAAGAGGACATTTGGGTTGGATTGTTGTCTTCTTCTGGATTAGCATTTGTGGTGGATAGTGCCTACACGCTTCTGTAGTACTAGTAGTTGGGGATGGCTGGCTGCAAGGAGTACTTGATAACTTCTTCCACAGTGGAGAACAAAAATATGTAATTTTGATCTCTCTATTTTCTTCAGTTTTCTAAACATGGCTCTCCCCTTTCCAGAAATAACAAGTATTTGTTCTGTTTATTTTTAGTTTTTACAGCCATGATCTTCTTGGAAAATAATATTAGAAAACAGTATCTGAATAGATGGATTAAAAATGCACCACTGTTGATTAACAACAGATAAATGATCTTCTCTTTCAGAACCTTAGAGACCCGTAAGTTTACACTGAGGCTCGATATGCCAATCAATTCTTCAAGATCTTCAGCCATACAAAAAATAAGAAAATGAAAGAAAAGAACGAAAAGAAATAAAATCGACTGAACCTATTTGCGTTCACGGGCAATACATTTTACATTTTTTGCGGTACCTGTTCCTCACTCCCGATTTTATTTGAAATCATTTTTTGACGATGCCAAGTTGCAGCAACTGTAGCTTAGCTAGCTGGAGAAGGCATTGTGTGATAGCCTGATAGGGAACTTCACTGCATACATGCAGATTTGGTGGGCTAAATGAATTATTATTGCAGACGCTGTTATCTTGTGTCTATAGAATATCGATTTCCTATGGGTTGTTGTGTGTCTGGGGAAACAACGCAAACTGATTCTTGACAACTCCAGCACCAACAGTATCTCTGAATTTTGATAGCAGTAGAGCTATTTACAGGCCATCAACTGTTACTTTTTGCAACATAAGCACAGCTACGTCATGCGCTACAAACAATCCATGGATCATTTCATCTCGCACAAAGGAATACTAAATATAAAACTGGTTCGCCGAATTGGCCACAACACAAATATACTACTTCCAAATTGAGCAGAGTACATTCAGCAAAGAGTCAGATCAGTGTAACGACTGAAATGCAACAGTTCTGGTAATTACCCACAAACATCTACTACTCACAACATTGTCTCGCATTATTTCGTTACTAATATACAACATTTACAGATTATAGAACATAACAGGAAAGAGTCTAATATACAGAACACAGCTGTTGTACAACACAGATAAGCGGTTTAAATAGATGAGAGCAGATTTAAATAATTGACCAGTTGTGATTGGTCTGCAGGTTACCAGAGCTTCAGATGCAGTTAAGCATGCAAGATCTGACTGCTTGAAGGCGTCAGATCGCTGAATGCCCTTGGAACATCGACATCTTGCCAACAAATCAAGTAGCTCGAAGTCCTACGATTACAACCGCTTCCACTTCCTGACTGTTTCTTGATGTGGCCAATTGCTACTTGGAGACCACGGCCGACAACGACTATCTTACTGTCCAGGCAACTCACGGACAAAGGTTTCATAATCCGCTCAGGCATAGGAGGGCCGTTTACAGAAGCCCACGAATCCATCTCTGCATCATAGACCTTAACCTTCATCCTCTCATACTCTGAAATGACGAATAAACGATCGTCGATGACCACGCTCAATCCTGTCCACCCTTCACGCATTCCAACTGGCATCGCCTCCCAGCGGTCAATCTTTGGATCATACACCTGCCCTCTAGGCGAGGAGAAGAAAGGCCATGCACAACCTTCAGTGAGATAAAGCCTACCACTCATGATAGCAGAATCTGATGAAGCCATGTTGATGCCCATACTAGCAACTGGTTTCCAAGCACCCTTAGCTGGATCAAGAACCTCTGCTGAGTTCAGCTCAAAATGGTCCGTGCTATAGCCCCCAGCAACATAAACCCTTCCATCGATCACGCCACCACCAAAGAAGGACCGTGCCGACAGCATCCGGGTCATCACGGTCCAGCGGTTCTTGTAAACATCATACTTGAGTACCAAATGTAATGGGCAATCCATGTCAGAGACTAGCCCACCGCAGACAAGAAGGGTGCCATCACTGGGGATTGCAATGCAGCCAAACCCACGGGGGCAAGCCCGGTCCCGGCACGGCATGGCAGGAATGGTGTGCCAGGTTAAGCAGTCCAGGTCCAGCACCTTCCACTGTATCTTACCAGTGCAACGGTGGAACGCCAGGGTGAACAACCACGGCGACCGGAAGCCCATTGCTTTCCTCTGCGTGAAGAACCGTGCCTTGTCGGCCAGGAGGTGGTGCCACCGGCGAGAGACGAGCCTGCAGGCATCATGGGCCTCAACAGGTAGCCGAAGGAGGCAATTGAGTGCGGCGTCGTCCGGAAGGCCAGGTATGAGGGGTGTCTCCCATGAAGATTGATCAATATCAGAGGTTAATGTCGGCGACGGCAGTGCAGAGGCTGCGGCAAGCCGGAACTTGGGTGTCAGTTTCATCTGCGAATCACCGAGCTTCTGGACAGGAGTCTGGTGAGATGAGACTCGGACGCGGCGCATACTCGTCTCAAATTGCAACACTGAAGAAGGCACCAGCGACCATGTCCCCAACACACAAATCAAAGTTTTCTATCAGAACACTCTCAATCTTGGTTCTCTATTATTCTGAGGAAAATGGTGGCACTATAGACAAAATTATTCTTGCACAAGCAAAAATCCCCAATTTATTGGCCCAGTGCTACATCCATGGCATTTCAAAGAAGCAGCCAACCTGATTCGGAAAACAAGCAATCAAACACTGGAGAGCGAGAACGGAGTTAGAAGGAAGCAATAATTTCTTCCCAATAGGACTAGTACAAAATCAGGATTTCCTACGGAACAATCTTGAACTAATCAAACCCTAGTTAGTTAAACTTGCGCCCTCCAATTCATGGTGATTCACAGCAAAATATACACCAAGAAACCCCTCTAGCAGATAGTATTATACGAAAGAAGAAAGGGGGCAAACACGACTTACTTTCTAGTTCTTGGAAGAAATGGGATTTCCGAGAATCATGATGACACTTCCAACAGAAAGTAACCTGAAGTGCTGAGACAACCGAGGTCTCCTTGCGTCAATCTCCTGCGCCTTTTCCCTGCCTGCTGGTATGCTCTGATTCAAGGAGGGGAGGTCTACAGGATAGGAAAAGATCTCCCTGCCATTTATCTTCCCAGCTGATGCCGCTCCTTTTAACCACCGAGCTGGGTCAAAACCAAACAAACCAGAGGATGAGCAAAGCAGCTGAACTGAAGCTTTCCACATCTTCGGCTATTTCAACGCATTTGTTCGGTGGGTGGGCCCAGCACATCTGTTGGACCAACCTCCGCTTCGTTTTCATAATTATTTTTCTACATTTCAGCTGAGAATATAAATACGTGTAAAACATATACTATATTTATATATTAACATTTTTGCGGATAAAACATACCCTCATTTTTTGCGGATAAACATATCATCACTATTTGTAATATAACGAACAAAAACTTGCATCCACAACACCTTCTGTAATTGTTTTTGTAAATGTTGTCAGCATAATACATCGTTCTTTGTGTGTACTTTCTCCCTGTATGCATCTTGGATGTTACAATTTTCTGTATGTTTACTTGATTACTTCATAGAAGGGATCTAACTGTAAATCCTAGCTGCAGCCTCAACAGGTAGCTATCATCGAATGATCAACCATCTCCATGCACCCAAGCCCACTGGAGCTTGATTTATGAATTTGTCTTTATAATTGGTAGTTTGGAGTTAAAGAACTAACAAATCGGTGAATGCATACAAATGTTCTGTACACTTGTGCAATTTTTTGGTAAAACCCCAATCTATGATGGGCTAAAAAAGACAAATTTATGGTTGTATAATTTTTTTTCCGAGAATATGTTGTATCAATCACATGAAAGAGTGCTAAAGAAGGGAAAGTACTGTTGCCTACAAGCGGGGGGGGGGGGGGGAGCTTTCCACAAAAACCTACTCTCCTAACTGCCACATTAACTCTCTAGGCTCCGAAAGGAAAAGGCCGTTCTGCGGGACAATTTGCCCAAGCGCCACCTATCGCACTCCTTCATCTTCTCTCTAATAACAACATGTGACAGCCACCACGCTATTGAAGACCATATCATTCATGTGCCTCCATATGCACCAGAAGATAAGTATGACCATCGGTCCACATATCTCGTCTATGTGCCTTAGAGCAGGAGCGAGATGACCACCACTCCACCAAGACCGAGTCCATGTCTGGGATCCAATCAACCTTATCCCATAGGACGAGTGCCCAGGACCAGACCTGACGCGCCATCACACGACCCAAGACGAGGTGATGCAAGGTCTCTGGCTCCAGGTCGCGGAGCGGGCAGGCCGTCGAGCATTGGAGACCCCGGCGCTGCAACCTATCAGCCCTTCAACAGCGATTCTTCGAGGCCAACAAAGCGAAGAACTTACAATTGTACGGCGCCCGCGACCGCCAGATCTCGTCAGTGATGACTGCTCTCGTCGAGACAACGTTGAAAGCTTTGTACAGTGACTTGGAAGAATATCATCCATCACCTGCCCAACGCCCTGCTAGCACATTGTCCCACTCCGGGACTAGGACAACGCCCCCCCACAATATGAAGAACTCAACTAGAGCCCCACCATGCATATCCCACAATCTCTGAGCTACTGTCCAATCGACCCCTCTTTAACTGAACATGCTTTCAATCTCCTATTAGAGACCATCTTAACCATGTTTGGTGCAAAATCAGCCACCCTCTGTCCCTCGAGCCAACGGTCAGTCCAGAACCAAGCTCGCTCGCTATTGCCAAGCACATAGCTTGTGGCTGAATCAAAGATCGCCATGCAGGTGCCAGCAGCCGAATATCAAACTCCGCCCAAGCCCTGGCAGAGTCCACCTTTTGTAGCCACACCCAATGACAACGAAGGGCAAGATTGAGTAGCTGGAGGTTGGGGATGCCGAGACCACCATAGTTAGGGTAGGCTACCTGGTCCCACGCCACCAAGCAATGCCCTCATGACATCCTCACGTCCCTTCTACAAGAAGGCCCTACAGATCTTCCGGAGAGCCTCAAAGATCGAACTTGGGCATGATATCCAACGACATCATTGCGTGAATTGGGATCGCAGAGTGTAGTTTGAACAAGGATCATCCTACCACCACAGTTAAGCAGTTTCGCACACTAGGGTTGCAGCCAACTAGCTGCACTGTCCTGCAGCTGAGCTGCCGTCACCTTTCGCAGACCCATGGAAAATACAAGGTACTTGAAATGGAAGGAGACCACCTCGCGGCCGAGGAATTAAGCGCGCCAACTCCAGATGCTCCAATAAGAATCAAATTGGGTAGAGGGAGCACTTCACCAGGTTGGTGCGACAAACCTGACGCCACGCTGAAATCCTCAACAATGGAGGCACAAGCCATGAGGTCCATCCTTGTCGGGCGTACAACCACATCATCGGCGTACATCGAGATACGATGCCGAAAGCCCATCGAAGATAGCTCGGTAAGCAGACCATCCGCTGCTGCCCGCTCAACAATAGGTGAAGGATGTTCATAACTGTGTCAATCAACAAGGGGGGCATAGGGTCTCCCTGCCGCAGCCCACGCGTGTTGAAGATGAGCTCGCCTACATCATCGCTTGCCACCACACGTGTGGTCTCGAGAAGTTCAGAAATCAAGGTGATCCGCCTATGACTGTAGAAATATATACAAAATTCTTACTTTAGGTTAAAGGTTGTATTTTTTACGTAGCCTATGATGTCTTTTATAGCTAGACCCTGTGGTCTACGTACTATATGCATAATATATCTACTTGCATATTTTTATACATATTTATTTCAATACTTTTAATCTATGGGAATATTGTTTTCAAAAGCACTGGTAAGATATAGTGTACAATAGTGGATGGGCATCACATCTTAACTAGTATAGTAGAATCGAAGTGTTAGGTAAGGGGGTTGGTGATCAATCAGTGAGGAACCCACGGAGACCGGTATGATCAGAGGAGGCTGACTTGCCCACTTGGGCAACACTAAACCGTGTGTTTGTGGATGATGGTGTCATATGTGCCACCTACACGGCTACACCGCGTGATATGCACCCATAGTCATGTAGCATGATTCCTCAGATTGTATTGAATCGGAACTCTGGAGCTTCTTTGTTTAGTGCAGACTGTGTTGTGAGCCATAAAGTGTTAGCATCCTTGTGCCGTGGAAGAAAAGCTAAGATCCGAATTAGCAAGCACATGTACGCAGTACGCTCGGCTAGGGCCCGTTTGGTTGCCTGGGCCGAATTCCTGCATGCCTGGCACAGTGAGATGGGAGGCATTGCGCGTTGAGAACGAGCCATGGGCCACTTTTTGTCGGTCGTTTGGTAGCATGTGCGGCCTTTTGCGCGCCGGAGAAGGAACTCAGGCCCCATCGTTTGGTTGCCCGTTTCCAGCCTATATTGCACGGAGGAAAACAGGAATCGGCTGTTTGGTTGCTCAAATCACGGTTTCATATCCTTACCACAATTTAAATAGGGTGGGATTACCATGCCATGGCATACAACATACGATCATAGACCACTTAGAAGAACACGATCAGCACGATGAGGAAGGTGATGATGTAATCTTTGACCCGGTTGGGACGTACCTCTGGTGGTGCTCCTTGTAGAGCATGTACTTCCTCCGGCGGCAGCTGTGCTAATGGCATTGTATCATCAATGGCCTGATCTTCCAGGAGCTCCTCTTCCAGGTAGGTGAGGTACTCTTGATGTGCCTCCTTCCATGTTGCATCTCCTCGGTAGCTGTTGTTGGAGTAGCCATTGACCTGATCTTGACAGACTCTCCATGAGCTGTAGATTCCTCGAACCCGCCCGCGAACCACCACATACCAGTAGCATGGCATAAAAAGAAGTTAGCAATCATAACAATGAAGCAATGCAGAAATGAGCAATAGAACAAGACAAGTGTTGACAGCAAATCTGAAACTAACAGGGGCATGCATATCATTCAAAAAGTCAATCAGAAGTTTATCCTACACTACCGTGGTGTCGTCCTACCACCACAACAAAAGTGGGTATCTCAATAGAACGCCGCAAAGTTCACCATGACCTGAGGGGTTAGTATATACCACCTCATCATACTGACAAAAAGGGGCCAAATGTTTTCATCCTAGCTACTGGCAGAATATACATCATCACATCATCATCACCATCATCACCATCTCCATGCATGCCTCCTTGAACCACCCCGTCAAGGGCACCACTACACCTTGCCGTGGTACTTGCCAAGGTAGTTACTCAGCCAGAGGACGCGGTGTGGCTCGATCATGCCGACGAAGCTGGAACCCTAAGTCTTGTGGTCGATGAGGTGGCTGAGGGCGACCATCAAATCATCCTCGGTGAAGCCAAGCATGTCCATGACCGCATTGTAGAGGTCAGGGTGCATGTCCGTTGGCTTCTTCGCCCTGATGGCATGTGCGACCTCCTTCACAGCAACAGTCATGTTGGTGAAGTCCACCGGCTCATCGTCCGCGAAGGCACCTCTCTTCCTCTTGCCGGCGGTCGGCTTCTTAGGCGCGTCAGTGGGCTTGTCAGCATCGAGGTTCACCGTGTCGGACTCCTGGGTATCAGCATCCTCAGGTGCAGGGGCAGCAGAGCCCAGGGGCTCACTGGATCACATGGCGTACTTGCCGGTGGCGAGGCCGAAGGAGAAGATGGTGTGCATCTCGTCATAGTTGGCGATGGGCACATTGAGGAACTCCGCATCCTTTGGGTGATCCTACGATACGAAGGGACAATGATGTTAGTTGTGCTTGTGGCTGATCACAAAAGTTAGTGAGGAGGACTGAGTTATTGATGTGCTCACCGCGACGTGCCCGCAGTAGTGCTCACCCTCAAGGACGATGCACTTGGTGTCCTCACACCACCGAGCACCGCTTAGTTCGCGGAGCTCTGCTAATGGTGAGCCACCTCGCCTCCACTTCCTCGGGTGGTTGTACACCGCGTGGAGCAGACGGAGACACCACAGTGCTCAGCTAGGCCCTTAGCCACGGACATATGGACTTCCTTGAAGCCTTTGTCAGTACGCACCCCGCTCTGGATCAAGCCACACATCTTCTCCAACACGAAGCTGGACATGAATGGAAGCCATTTCATGGTGGCATTCCTTTCCTGCCCGGACTTCAGGGCCTTCTCCACTTCCCTGCGGTTCTTGTTCTTCTTAGTGGTGGCCAACCTAGCAGCCACCTCTGCCGCTACCTGAGCCACCAGGTCAGACACGGGCAGAGGGGTGACCTTGGACTCGTACGTGGGCTACGAATCGGGAACTTGGGAAGGGATCTGTGAATCCCCAATGCAGACAAGCGCCTGGCTAAATTCATCGCAGAAGGAGTCCTACACACATCAATGTACATCCTAAATCAGACAAGCAGTTCATGGCAACGTTAGCAACCGGACAAGTTCATCCTAAATCAACCAAGCAGGTCATGGCAACGGTAGCAACCGGACAAGTTCATCCTAAATCACACAAGCAGGTCATGGCAACGGTAGCAACCGGACAAGTTCATCCTAAATCACACAAGCAGGTCATGGCAACGGTAGCAACCAAACAAGAGTTCATCCTAAATCACACAAGCATATCATTGGACTAACCCCTGCTACAAGAGCAAACCCTAGACAAGATCTGACTACTCCTAACCTAGATCTAAACATTGCCGCGGTACGGGGATAAAGGATGACTTACAGTCATGGCCGGAGGTGAAGATGCGCTGGACCAGGAGGTAGCTCAGATGTACTCATCGCCGCCGCCTCCACCGCTGCTCAATCGTCACCGACCGGAGATGCGTGCACCTCTTACCTGCTTGCCGACGGGAGGAGGAGCTCTTTGGGGGGCAGTGGAGGAGGGGGTAGAAAGAGGCCATGGAGCGCGGCGGGAGGTGACGAAATCCTTCCCGCCCCCCTTTTCGCTTTTCGCCAATGCACGCCGCAGCTCCCGCCATCTCCATTCTCGTCTCCGCCCGTGCGCCGAAGATTCCCTTTTGCATCAGCGGGCGTGGAGATTTGCCTGCACCGTTGGAAACTGCCGAACCGGGCGTTCCTCGAGGGCCTGGCCCGATACTGCTTTGAGAATCGGTTCATGCAACAACGCGGCTCGGCCGAGGCATCCAAATGGGCCGAAAATTGCTCCCCCCATGCGAGCCAAGGGGGATGCAGGCTACCAAACGCGCCCTAGGAAGAAAAAGAAAAGAAGGAGAAGGGGTGCTGGCAGGAAGGATGGGTTCCACTGGCTAGTCCAAGACGGGGGTATGGCCGGGCCAACACGGCATCGACCGGCCCATCTCAAGCGTGTCCGGAATCCTATACATAGACCAGGTCGGTGCCTAACAGACATCGCACATCCTGGTCGGGTATTGGGCCTGGCCCATTTACGTTTTCCCCTCCTTTTCTTTTTTCTGTTTCTGTTTTTTCTTTCTTTTTGTTTGTTTTTCTGTTTTCTTTTTTGTTTCCTTTTTTTGTTTTTAATTTTTTTTTTGAAAAAGTTCAGATTCGAAAATAGTTCAAATTAAAATACAAATCTGAAAATAGTTCAAGTTTAAAATGTTCTAATATAAAAAATGTTCAAAATTTAAAAATGTTTAAATGGAAAAAGTGGTCAAATTTGAAAAATGTTGAAATTAAAAAAAATCGAATTTTTTTCGTATTCAAAAAATGTCCAAATTCAAAATATGTTCAAATTTTAAAAAAAACAAAATTTTTAAAAATTGTTCAATCTCTAAAAAAAGTTCAAGTTCGAAAAATATTCAAATTTTGAAAATATTTAGATTTCAGAAAAAAATAAAATTTTAAATTTCCGAATTTTGAAAAATTGGATCTAAAAGAATCAACTTTTGAAAAACGTAAAAAGAAAAATAGAACAAAAAACAAAAAGCAAAAATAAAATAAAAGGTGGGGGATTGTTGGGTCGGCCCAACAACCCGCCTGGGGGTGTGCGGCACCTGGTATGTGCTGACCAGGTCGGCATACAACACCCCCGAGTGCTTATGCGTGAGACGCGATCGTAAAGGACTGCGATGCGATCGACAATCCTAATAACGTATGGTATGGGCCTTTGAACTTCAGACTCACAGCTCCGGCAATCTCACGTGGTCTGCCACAACACAACTCCTGCCCCCCAAGCACGAGTCACAGGCTCGAACCACCGGGTCTGGTGCGTGACCTGTGGTAAAAGGGCAATTCCTATTCGCTGCTTGTTGCGGGAGCTAACTGGCGCTCCGCACAGGGCGATGAAGGTTGGGCCGGCCCATTAGCATGGCAGTCGGTTTTTGTTCAGGTTTCTGCGTATGTTATTTCTTGATTTTCGATGGTTTTTTATGGTGATTTTTGTTGGTTTTGCATGTCAAATTTTTCTGATTTTTTTTAAGAAATTGAACATGTTCGAAGTTGAACAATTTTTTTTTGAAGAAGTTTGAATTTTTCCCGACGGCCTCCTCCTACTGCTCCTCCTCCTCCACCACCACCTCGGGCCTCCTCCTCCTCCAGTGACCTCCTCCTCCTACTCCACCTCGGGCCTCCTCCACCACCTCCACCTCCACCTCCGGCCTCTTCCTCCTCCTCCCCCCACTACTCCATCACCGGCGTGGCAAGAACAAAAAGGCAGCCCACGGCCACGGTTTTCGAGGAAAAACCCAAGCTTGACCTAGATCTAGATGTAGATCGGCCTTTTTTGAAATCTGAAAAAACATACCGCCGACGCACCAGGCCTGGTGCGCGGGGGATAACTCATGTTACTTGCCGGCGCACCGGCTGGTGCGCCGGCGGTAACCTATTACCACCGGCATGTTTCCACCAGCGCCGACAATAACCTTTTTTGGTGCGCCGGCAATAACGCTTTCCCTAGTAGTGAATTACTCCTAAGACGTGAACTCAGTTGCAAGACCAAACCAATACGGTATGAAAACGTATATTACAGTACATTTTATTTAACACCATACATGATCCTACTTATAAGCCCGAATTTTAAATAACTCAAAAGCTATGGTTTTCAAGTTTCAAAAAAGTTCTCGCATTTGCAAAAAATAAGATTTACAAAGTTCCGAGCAAACAAATCTAGATGTGGGAAATAATGTAGTCTGCCAACGTTGTAAAAACTCGATTTGAAATACCATGTATTTCGCTTTGCGCAAAAATGACAAATCTAAATGGTGCAAATTTTCAATCCTCCAAATTTTGTTATATTTGTTAAGTTCAGAATATAAGGTATTTTGGGCTTAACTTCTACGTCTAGACAAAAAAAAGTTTGAAACTTTTGAAATCATGTTTTCAAATATTGAAAAATAAAGAGGTTCATGTTGGCCGAGCTCTAAAGTGAATTTTTGGCAGCTTGATTTATTACAAAATGAGTCTTCTCCACACCAAGGCGACTGGTTCATTTATTTCCTTTGAAAATGAGGCTGACCCATGTTAATTAATTTCCATGGATGAGCCTCCCATCTATAATCCCATGTCCCAAAATAGGTTACCTACCTAAATCCCAACATCGAGCTGTTCAAAAGGGTAAACTATATGTTGTAACAGCCCCTCTTGTCTAGGCTAGACAAACGGAAAGATCATATACGTGGAATCGATGGGAGACTGCAATTACTTCGATGATAGGAACTCGACGACAAGTACGGAGGGAAGGGAGAATGTCATGGAGACCCGAGGACGCAAGGCCGATGTCACGGAAGCATGGAAGAGAAGGAGGAATAGGAGCTGGGAGCTCCAGGGCCGGCACTGCCGCACACCACAGGCCGGCACTGCCGTCGACCCCGGCACTGCCGGCTAGAATGCCCCGGCACTGCCGCCAAGCCACCATCGACGCCTGCGCCGGCACTGCCGCCCTGCCTCCACCGGCACTGCCGCCCCAACCAGTCAGCATCGCATCTGGACTGTCCATCTGCCCACCGGTGGCCCTGGCTGGTTGTACCCAATTACCAAACTACCCCTC
>NC_061514.1:191570632-191659834 GCF_022539505.1 Lolium rigidum
ATGTTGGTGAAGTCCACCGGCTCATCGTCCGCGAAGGCACCTCTCTTCCTCTTGCCGGCGGTCGGCTTCTTAGGCGCGTCGGTGGGCTTGTCAGCATCGAGGTTCACCGTGTCGGACTCATGGGTATCAGCATCCTCAGGTGCAGGGGCAGCAGAGCCCAGGGGCTCACTGGATCACATGGCGTACTTGCCGGTGGCGAGGCCGAAGGAGAAGATGGTGTGCATCTCGTCATAGTTGGCGATGGGCACATTGAGGAACTCAGCATCCTTTGGGTGATCCTACGATACGAAGGGACAATGATGTTAGTTGTGCTTGTGGCTGATCACAGAAGTTAGTGAGGAGGACTGAGTTATTGATGTGCTCACCGCGACGTGCCCGCAGTAGTGCTCACCCTCAAGGACGATGCACTTGGTGTCCTCACACCACTGAGCACCGCTTAGTTCGCGGAGCCTGCTAATGGTGAGCCACCTCTGCCTCCACTTTCTCAGGTGGTTGTACACCTGCGTGGAGCAAACGGAGACACCACAGTGCTCAGCTAGGCCCTTAGCCACGGAATTCATATGGACTTCCTTGAAGCCTTTGTCAGTACGCACCCCGCTCTGGATCAAGCCACACATCTTCTCCAACACGAAGCTGGACATGAATGGAAGCCATTTCATGGTGGCATTCCTTTCCTGCCCGGACTTCGTGGCCTTCTCCACTTCCCCGCGGTTCTTGTTCTTCTTAGTGGTGGCCAACCTAGCAGCCACCTCTACCGCTACCTGAGCCACCAGGTCAGACACGGGCAGAGGGTGACCTTGGACTCGTACGTGGGCTACGAATCGGGAACTTGGGAAGGGATCTGTGAATCCCCAATGCAGACAAGCGCCTGGCTAAATTCATCGCAGAAGGAGTCCTACACACATCAATGTACATCCTAAATCGACAAGCGACTCATGGCAACGTTAGCAACCGGACAAGTTCATCCTAAATCAACCAAGCAGGTCATGGCAACGGTAGCAACCGGACAAGTTCATCCTAAATCACACAAGCAGGTCATGGCAACGGTAGCAACCGGACAAGTTCATCCTAAATCACACAAGCAGGTCATGGCAACGGTAGCAACCGAACAAGAGTTCATCCTAAATCACACAAGCAGATCATTGGACTAACCCCTGCTACAAGAGCAAACCCTAGACAAGATCTGACTACTCCTAACCTAGATCTAAACATTGCCGCGGTACGGGGATAAAGGATGACTTACAGTCATGGCCGGAGGTGAAGATGCGCTGGACCAGGAGGTAGCCCAGATGTACTCATCGCCGCCGCCTCCACCGCTGCTGCAATCGTTACCGACCGGAGATGCGTGCACCTCTTAACTGCTTGCCGACGGGAGGAGGAGCTCTTTGGGGGGCAGTGCAGGAGGGGGTAGAAATAGGCCATGGAGCGCGGCGGGAGGTGACGAAATCCTTCCCGCCCCCCTTTTCGCTTTTCGCCGATGCGCGCCGCAGCTCCCGCTATTTCCATTCTCATCTCCGCCGTGCGCCGAAGATTCCCTTTTGCATCAGCGGGCGTGGAGATTTGCCTGCACCGTTGGAAAATGCCGAACCGGGCGTTCCTCGAGGGCCTGGCCCGACACTGCTTTGAGAATCGGTTCATGCAACAACGCGGCTCGGCCGAGGCATCCAAACGGGCCGAAAATTGCTCCCCCCATGCGAGCCAAGGGGGATGCAGGCTACCAAACGCGCCCTAGGAAGAAAAAGAAAAGAAGGAGAAGGGGTGCTGGCAGGAAGGATGGGTTCCACTGGCTAGTCCAAGACGGGGGTATGGCCGGGCCAACACGGCATCGACCGGCCCATCTCAAGCGTGTCCGGAATCCTATACACAGACCAGGTCTGTGCCTAACATCGCACATCCTGGTCGGGTATTGGGCCTGGCCCATTTACGTTTTCCCCTCCTTTTCTTTTTTCTGTTTCTGTTTTTTCTTTCTTTTTATTTGTTTTTCTGTTTTCTTTTTTTTTTCTTTTTTTGTTTTTTTTAAATTTTTTTTTGAAAAAGTTCAGATTCGAAAATAGTTCAAATTAAAATACAAATCTGAAAACAGTTCATGTTTAAAATGTTCTAATATAAAAAATGTTCAAATTTAAAAAATGTTTAAATGGAAAAAGTGGTCAAATTTGAAAAATGTTGAAATTAAAAAAAATCGAAATTTTTTCATATTCGAAAAATGTCAAAATTCAAAATATGTTCAAATTTAAAAAAAACAAAATTTTAAAAAATTGTTCAATCTCAAAAAAATGTTCAAGTTCGAAAAATATTCAAATTTTGAAAATATTTAGATTTCAGAAAAAAATAAAATTTTAAATTTCCGAATTTTGAAAAATTGGATCTAAAAGAATCAACTTTTGAAAAACGTAAAAAGAAAAATAGAACAAAAAAACAAAAAGCAAAAATAAAATAAAAGGTGGGGGATTGTTGGGTCGGCCCAACAACCCGCCTGGGGGTGTGCGGCACCTGGTATGTGCTGATCAGGTCGGCATACAACACCCCCGAGTGCTTATGCGTGAGACGCGATCGTAATGGACTGCGATGCGATCTACAATCCTAATAACATATGGTATGGGCCTTTGAACTTGAGACTCACAGCTCCGGCAATCTCACGTGGTCGTGGTCTGCCACAACACAACTCCTGCCCCCAAGCACGAGTCACAGGCTCGAACCACCGGGTCTGGTGCGTGACCTGTGGTATCTTTAAAAGGGCAATTCCTATTCGCTGCTTGTTGCGGGAGCTTGCTCCGCACAGGGCGATGAAGGTTGGGCCGGCCCATTAGCATGGCAGTCGCTTTTTGTTCAGGTTTCTGCGTATGTTATTTCTTGATTTTCGATGGTTTTTTATGGCGATTTTTGTTGGTTTTGCATGTCAAATTTTTCTGATTTTTTTTAAGAAATTGAACATGTTCGAAGTTGAACAATTTTTTTTGAAGAAGTTTGAATTTTTCCCGACGGCCTCCTCCTACTGCTCCTCCTCCTCCA
The DNA here is from genome assembly GCF_022539505.1 of Lolium rigidum. Lineage (NCBI taxonomy): Eukaryota > Viridiplantae > Streptophyta > Magnoliopsida > Poales > Poaceae > Lolium > Lolium rigidum. The sequence continues at coordinate 191,573,645 of NC_061514.1, forward strand.
CCACCACCTCGGGCCTCCTCCTCCTCCAGTGACCTCCTCCTCCTACTCCACCTCGGGCCTCCTCCACCACCTCCACCTCCACCTCCGGCCTCCTCCTCCTCCTCCTCCTCCCACTACTCCATCACCGGCGTGGCAAGAACAAAAAGGCAGCCCACGGCCACGGTTTTCGAGGACAAACCCAAGCTTGACCTAGATCTAGATGTAGATCGGCCTTTTTTGAAATCTGAAAAAACATACCGCCGATGCACCAGGCCTGGTGCGCGGGGGATAACTCATGTTACTGCCAGCGCACCAGCTGGTGCGCCGGCGGTAACCTATTACCACCGGCATGTTTCCACCAGCGCCGACAATAACCTTTTTTGGTGCGCCGACAATAACGCTTTCCCTAGTAGTGAATTACTCCTAAGACGTGAACTCAGTTGCAAGACCAAACCAATACGGTATGAAAACGTATATTACAGTATATTTTATTTAACACCATACATGATCCTACTTATAAGCCCGAATTTTAAATAACTCAAAAGCTATGGTTTTCAAGTTTCAAAAAAGTTCTGCATTTGCAAAAAATAAGATTTACAAAGTTCCGAGCAAACAAATCTAGATGTGGGAAATAATGTAGTCTGCCAACGTTGTAAAAACTCGATTTGAAATACCATGTATTTCGCTTTGCGCAAAAATGACAAATCTAAATGGTGCAAATTTCCAATCCTCCAAATTTTGTTATATTTGTTAAGTTCAGAATATAAGGTATTTTGGGCTTAACTTCTACTTCTAGACAAAAAAAGTTTGAAACTTTTGAAATCATGTTTTCAAATATTGAAAAATAAAGAGGTTCATGTTGGCCGAGCTCTAAAGTGAATTTTTGGCAGCTTGATTTATTACAAAATGAGTCTTCTCCACACCAAGGCGACCGGTTAATTTATTTCCTTTAAAAATGAGGCTGACCCATGTTAATTAATTTCCATGGATGAGCCTCCCATCTATAATCCCATGTCCCAAAATAGGTTACCTACCTAAATCCCAACATCGAGCTGTTCAAAAGGGTAAACTATATGTTGTAACAGCCCCTCTTGTCTAGGCTAGACAAACGGAAAGATCATATACGTGGAATCGATGGGAGACTCCAATTACTTCGATGATAGGAACTCGACGACAAGTACGGAGGGAAGGGAGAATGCCATGGAGACCCGAGGACGCAAGGCCGATGTCACGGAAGCATGGAAGAGAAGGAGGAATAGGAGCTGGGAGCTCCAGGGCCGGCACTGCCGCACACCACAGGCCGGCACTGCCGTCGACCCCGGCACTGCCGGCTAGAATGCCCCGGCACTGCCGCCAAGCCACCATCGACGCCTGCGCCGGCACTGCCGCCCTGCCTCCACCGGCACTGCCGCCCCAACAAGTCAGCATCGCATCTGGACCGTCCATCTGCCCATCGGTGGCCCTGGCTGGTTGTACCCAATTACCAAACTACCCCTCCTTAGTGGTTCCCTATAAATAGGCACCCACCCCCACCTTCATTAGGTTAGAGATGAATTGGGAGAACTTGGTTTGTGCCTCCACCATCCCTTTGGGATTAGGGAAACCCCCTCCTTAGATTACGATCTATTGTATCTCCGTATCGACTCCGTGTGATCTCTTTGGTGACTTCTATCAATTGTTGGTCTTTTGCTTGCACTTCTGCCTTTGGGTCTTTTGCTTGCACTTCTATCAACCTTGGTCTTTTCACCCTTCTAGATCCCTAGGATTCGATTCGCCGATCTTTCTCTCGGGACTTCTACCTTGTGTCTTTTCCTTGAGAGCTTCTATCGGGAAGGTGGTTCGGGCCTTCGAGAACAAACCGGATTGTATCGGGTTATTTGTGCGTGTGTTCATCGTGTTATTGTGTTCATCCCTCACCCCCTCGTGTTCTTGGTCGAATTTGTGAGATCGGGCAACCCACACGGGCTCAGCCCGCATCACCACTAGCTATGGGTTCCTCTTGTTCCTCCATATGCTCACCACCAGCTCTAGCTTCCTCTTCTTCCTACTCCTCATCATCATCGGCGTCAGCCACGATGAAGCCACCGGCTTAGGCTTCCTCTTCTTCCTTCATATGGTCACCACCAGCTCTGGGTTCCTCTTTTTCCTCCATATGCTCACCACCAGCTCTGGGTTCCTCTTCTTCCTCCTACTCATTATCATCAGCGTCAGCCACAATGAAGCCACTAGCTTAGGCTTCCTCTTGTTCCTCCATATGCTCACCACCAGCTCTGGGTTTCTCTTCTTCCTCCATATGCTCACCACCAGCTCTAGCTTCCTCTTCTTCCTCCTCCTCATCATCATCGGCGTCAGCCACGATGAAGCCACCAGCTTAGGCTTCCTTTTCGTCCTCCATATTCTTACCACCAGCTCTGGGTTCCTCTTCTTCCTACATATGCTCACCACTAGCTCTAGCTTCCTCTTCTTCCTCCTCCTCATCACCATCGGTGTTAGCCACGATGAACCCACCAGCTTAGGCTTCCTCTTCTTCCTCCATATGCTCACCACCAGCTCTGGGTTCCTCTTCTTCTTCCATATGCTCACAGCCAGCTCTGGCTTCCTCTTCTTCCTCCTCCTCACCATAATCGTAATAGAAATTATGCAAAAGATATAAATTAATGCATTTTAAATTAAAAATGGTAAAAGGTTTAGTAGTTTGAATAGTTAGAATAATTATTTAAGAAAACATAAAATGGTTTAAGATTAATTATGTAAATTAAAACACTTTTCATGTTGAAAGTTTTGTCACATTCATATTAATATTCATTAGTTATTCAAATTCATATTCATAAGTTATTCAACTTCATATTCAAATTCATATTCAAATTCAAATTCAGATTCATAATTTATTCAAATTCAGATTCATAAGTTATTCAAATTCATATTCATAAGTTATTCAAATTCATATTCATAAGTTATTCAACGTCATATTCAAATTCAGACTCATAAGTTATTCAAATTCATATTCATAAGGAATTTAAATATTTAAATGTTCATAATGAATAAATCATTACATAGAGATTTCTTTTCTGAACATTTTGATATATCATATGTTATTTTTTGATTTGAAATAAGGCAGGAAACGAAATTATTTTAAAAGGCAAATACAAATATGCCTTTGGTCCCGGTTCGTGCGACGAACCGGGACCTAAGGGTTATTTTGCGTGCCCAGTGAACATCGTAGCCAAAATAGGCCTTTGGTCCCGGTTCGTGCCACGAACCGGGACCAAAGGTCCTCCCACCTATAACTTCCAACACTTTGTCTCTGTGGAGATCAATCCCGTGGAGATGAAGCACATGACGCCGCCAGGCTGCTGCGATTTTGCGTCACCGCCCACCACGCCGCTGCCCACCGCGTCGCCCTACGCGCGCGCGCCCGGCCCGGCTGCCTCTCTCCTCCCTATTACCGCACCGCCCGCCGCACCGCCGCCCTTCACGCCGTCCGATAAGCCCCCTCTCCCTCCTCCTCCAGCCGACCGACCGACCGGCCACACATCACATGCATTTTTTATTTATTTTTATTTTTTGTTAGATAAAAAGTAGTATTAGTTAGAAAATTTAGTTAGAAAAAATAGTAGTATTAGTTAGAAATTTTTTGTTAGATACAAAGTAGTGAAATTTATATGTTAGAAATATTAGATAAATTTATATGTAGTGAAATTTATAAAAAATTATATGTTAGTGAAATTTATAAAGTAGTGAAATTTATATGTTAGAAAAATTTATATGTTACAAAAAAGTAGGGAAAAAGTAGTATATTTGTTAGATAAAAATTTATTAGTTAGAAATATTTGTTAGTAAAAAAGTAGTGAAATTTATATGTTAGAAATATTTGTTAGAGAAAAATTTATATGTTAGAAAAAAGTAGTGAAAAGTAGTAATATTTGTTTGTAATATATATTCATAAGTTATTCAAATTCAATATTATGTTTGTTTAATTATGTTAGAACATATACGATTTAGTTTTCATAACTACGATGCCGCGCCGCCGCGTCGTGGAGGGTCTGGGACCGATCTGGACCAGATGCTGATGATGGAGGAGGTCCGGGACAGGGCTCCGCTAGGGTGACACTGGGAGGTGTTATCTTCCGGGGCGCGCACCTTGGTGCGGAATCCGGGTCCCATCATCGACCCGGATCTTTTCTGGTGGAGGTCGCGTGGGCCACGCTTGTTTCAGAGGGAGCCGACCCCTAGGAGGTGGTAGCTCGCCGCATTACAGATTAGGATGAGCACGTTCGCCGTTACCTGCATGTGTTAGACACCATGTATAGGAACGGATAGTCAGTTTTGCAGGTATCTCACGTGAGCTATGATCCCGTGATTGTTCCGTGGCTTTAGGTGTTCATCCTGCGCGGCTCAGAACCCGGTCGGCACCGTTGAGAGGTTCTAGTGATGTATTAGAGTCAAATAAAAATGGACCCGAGATATATATGCATGTAACTACACTATCTGCTTTCAGTACTACATTATCGATCCTAAATTAATAACTATATATGTAACTCCAATTTCTGTTTTCTGCATTATACTTAATTAATATATATATATATGTGATTATATGATGGTTCCTATAACTTGCAAGTCGTTGCAGAAACCATGGACGCTGATAGAGACGAGGTCCAAGAAGAATTCATGGCGAACCTCATAGCCGGCGGTATTCTCGACGATGGCGGTGACGATGTCACCGCAACGTATTTGAATGACTCCGGCGAGGGAGCGGAGGATATTGAGCGAAGAGAAGATGGCTCCGGTGAGGAAGAAGATCATAATGGCTCCGCTGATGGAACCTTAGTTATTACAAAGTCCACCGAGGTATATAAATTAAGCCGCTGCTGACTAGATGCATTAACTAATTTGCATATATATATATATATATATATATATTGACGATGAATTATTTCTTTTTTAGCCCTCCGGATCGAGCAATTCTTCTATAAAGTCGAAGCGAGGCCCGGCCAAAAAGTTGTCCGATGGTGTTAGGTTTGACATCGTCAAAATCGATCAGAGTGGTCGGCCGAGTGCTCCCGACAAGGCTGCAAAATTATTCATAAGTCAATGCGGAGTGATTGTTAGGGACTGCATCCCGATCACCGTTCGAGAATGGCACAAGCCGAAGGGAGAGGCTGAAGCAGGTCATTATGTCGATGATGTAGCCAAAGGCATCCTTTGGCGTCTGCTCATGGCACATTTAAACCTACCTCCAGAGGAGAATGTCGATAGAGCCAGACAGATGGAGGAGGCAGTCAAGGAGTTTTCTATAAAGAATATGGCCGAACTATTCAAGAACCACAAGAAAAGATTGCACCGGGACTTTGTCAAGAAAAATAATACTCCGGACTTCACGGGAGGGTATGAGAAGATAAAAGATCACTGGCCCGAATTCGTGAAGTACACTGATACGTCTCCAACGTACCTATAATTTCTGATGTTCCATGCTTGTTTTATGACAATACTTACATGTTTTGCTTGCACTTTATAATGTTTTTATGCATTTTCCGTAACTAACCTATTAACAAGATGCCGAAGTGCCAGTTCCTGTTTTCTGTTGTTTTTGGTTCCAGAAAGGCTGTTCGGGCAATATTCTCGGAATCGGACGAAATCAACGCCCAGAACCTTATTTTTCCCGGAAGCTTCCAGAAAGTCAGAGTGTGACCAGAGGGGTGCCCTGGGGGCCCCACACGTGGTGGCGGCGCGGCCCAAGGGGGGCGCACCCCCCTAGTGTGAGGAGGCCCCGTGGCCCCTCCGACTCCGCCTCTTCGCCTATTTAAGCCGTCTCGACCTAAATCTTCGATACGAATTGACAAAACTCCAGAAAGACTCCAGGGGCGCCGCCGCCATCGCGAAACTCCGTTTCGGGGGACATAAGTCTCTGTTCCGGCACGCCGCCGGGACGGGGAAGTGCCCCCGGAAGCCATCTCCATCAACGCCATCGCCTCCATCATGCTCCGTGAGTAGTTCCCCCATGGACTACGGGTTCTAGCTGTAGCTAGTTGGTATTCTCTCCCCCATGTACTTCAATACAATGATCTCATGAGCTGCCTTACATGATTGTGATTCATCTGATGTAATCGATGTTGTGTTTGTTGGGATCCGATGGATTGTTACATTATGATTAGTCTATCTATAAAGTTTGTGAAGTTATTGTTGCTGCAATCTTGTTGTGTTTAATGCTTGTCACTAGGGCTCGAGTGGCATGATCTTAGATTTAAGCTCTATACTTATTGCTTAGATTGTATCTACAAGTTGTTTGCACATGTCTATGTCCGGAACCCAAGGCCCCAGAGTGACATCAACTGGGATAACTGGAGGGGAAGGATTAGGTATGAGGATCACATGTTTTCATGGAGTGTTAATGCTTTGCTCTGGTGCTCTATTAAAAGGAGTACCTTAATTTCCAGTAGAGTCCCTAGAGACCCGGCTGCCACCGGCTGGTAGGACAAAAGATGTTGTACAAGTTTCTCATTGCGAGCACGTATGACAATATATGGAAAACATGCCTACATGATTAATAATCTTGATGTTCTGTCTTAATGCTATTTCAATCCTATCAATTGTCCAACTGTAATTTGTTCACCCAACACTTGTTATTGGAGAGTTACCACTAGTGTAGATAGTCTGGGAACCCCGGTCCATCTCTCATCATCATATACTCGTTCTACATGTCATTGGAAGTGGTATCAACTATTTTCCGGTGCCATTGCTCTCATATTACTCGCTATCGCTGTTGTGTTACTATTACTATTGCTCTCATATCACCGCTACTTTCACATCACCCCTGTTACTAGTGCTTTTCCAGGTGCAGCTGAATTGACAACTCAGTTGTGAAGGCTTATAAGTATTCTTTACCCCCTTGTGTCGAATCAATAAATTTGGGTTTTACTTCCCTCGAAGACTGTTGCGATCCCCTATACTTGTGGGTTATCATACACAGAGTCAGAAGAATTTAAGAAAAGGTCGACAACAAATAAGGCAAATGATGCGTTGAAGAATATCACCAAATGACGGGTCCAGGTGGTTACAGGGCTAACGGGCCTAAGTGGTAGGCAGCTGAGGCGGAACTGGTCAACAAAGGGATCCAAATAGGGACATTCGGTTGGACCGAACGGTCGAAAGAGTGGTTCTACGGGATTGGGGGAAGGTTGGACCCAGAAACAGGGAAGTGTATTTATAATAAAGAACATCTCAAGAACCCTTGTGAAGCCCTTATAGCTGCACATAGGGACGTGCGGGAGGGGAGGTTCCATCTCGAAAGATAGAACGACGAGTTGACACGCACCCTTGGGAACAAAGAACACGACGGACGAACACGAGGAATAGAAGGCTCCGTTCCGTGGAAGTATGGCTTTCCCGCGGAAAGGAAGAGATTTCCTGATAAAAGCCATGCGAGGAGAATGGCAAGGGAAGCAGACCGCATAGCGTCCTTAGAGGAATCTGTGAGCGTCCTTAAAGCCCAAGTTAACGAAGTACTTACAACCCAGCGATCTCAGGGGCAGCATGTAGATACTGCATTCGATGCTATCGACCCGCATCAATCTCAGCACCGGAAAAGCAGCGTGGCTTCCACTCATCTCGATAATGATGAACATGTGATGGTGCCTCCTCGCTGCCCCGTGGATGATCTCACAGAGAGCAGTCCTTGTGAGCTGCATATAAAACTTGTCAACATATCCATGAAGGCGGCGGTCGGCTATGTCTTACCTACAAGAACTTACCATTGCCGGCCGATCAAAGATGGCTATGTTGTTGTGCTGGTGGATGAAGTGACGGCAGGATATGAGCCATTGATGCTTGACCACCGTTCAATGGCGGAAGGAGCTCATTGTGTTTCCAGGTTCAAAGCCAAGCAGGCCACCTCCAGCTCATTCTCCGCCACCTCCGCCGCCTCCGCAGTCTCCTCCGCGTGATGATTCTCCTATGCGTGATGATTCTCCTCTGCATGATGATTCTCCTCTGCGTGAGCAGTGTCCTCCGCCTCTGCCGTCTCCTACGCGTGAGCATACTCTGCCGCCTCCTCCTCGCCAGGAGACTCCGCCGAGTCTGTAACCTAAGCCAAAGAGGAAGAGTATCGCGGCAATTACTACATCTCCGAAGAGATCATCATCTCTGAAGAGGTCTAAGATTCCATATTTGTTACCATATGACCGGACTGATGAGCAAAACGACGCAATCGCACACACCCAGCTGAAGGAGCATTTTGCGCCGAAGAAGACTCCGCCAAAGCTGTATATAGCACCAAATACAATGAAACACTTTGCCGAGACGAGAGCAAAGAAAGCTAAGTTGGCATGTGATTATGACCGCTCTCTTGGACAGTCCTCTAGAGCGAGAAAAGCGAAAACAATTACCCAGCTCGGACAACAGGAAAATCAATCGCTACCCCCTTGGTCGTGCACTCCTATGATGATCCGGAGACGGCATCGATCATCGAACGGGCGGCTAGAGGTCTTGGAGTAGATGTTCAATACGAAGGTTACTTTCCAACAGCTGAAGTCAAATACACATACACATACGGGAAGGATCTCGTCAGACATGGCCAGCTAACGCATATAGGAACTCAGATGCGGAGGTTGCATGAATGGTACTTGCAAGCTTGTCGGAACTCGGATCTCTACCTCACGGTGGGAGTTAGAGATGAGCATTACTTCCAGGGGAAGGAGGAGTAAAATATTGAGTTTGAAGAACTATTTCAGTTATTCAATCAAGACGCCCTTGACAAATCTGTCATCAGTTGCTACTGCCTATAAGTGATTTATTTATGTAATTAAGTCTGTAGCTCAGCTCATTCATTTGCACTAAAAATTATCCTCACTATATTCTTTTGTACGTTATATATTATGCAGAATGAAGATGTTCGAATGCAAAAGAGGCGGGCTCTATGCCATTGGGTTCATTGGACCAAACACCGTTCATGAAGTTACGGTTCGAGAGTATGCCAAGGACACAGAGGACAACTTGCTAAGGTTTTTACTGAAGCAAGCAAACAAAGAGGAAATATTCTTTCCTTAAAACTTCGAGTGAGTGTTATAACTGTTTTACATACATTCGATTTCTTTTACTCGATGTGTAGTCTAAATAATATGGCGAGTTATGCGTGTGCAGCTTCCACTATATTCTCCTAATCATTCATCTTAATAAAGGAGTAGTACTTGTCATGGACTCGAAACGTAAAGACCATGGGCAATGGGCGAACATGGTTGCCCTGCTCTAGAGGTAATTTCAATCAATATCGCATCGATATCTTCATGTGTTCTCATTTGATAATATCATCAACTAATCAATAACTCATTTTTTCTTTGCCGGGCAGTGCTTAGAAACGGTTCATCAATACTGCTCTGGATCGATGGAAACCGGAGCTTACATTTCAAGATCGCCCTGTAAGTAGTACTATATAGCTATATCCGCGAATCTCGTTGATATTTTGTTTCAATACCATGCTTGATTATTAGTTTGATCGAAATATTTTTTTCGTAAAGTGTTTGAAGCAGGAACCCGGGAATAACTTATGTGGATACTACGTCTGCGAGTTCATTCGCGAAATGACCTGTCACCGGGAACCAGAGGCAGCTATACAAGCCATTCGTGTACGTGAACAATATTTCACAATCTTATTTTATTACCATCAATTGTATTGAGTTATGTTCATATATATTGATCCCCTTTTTTAATTTAGATGGAACGCCCGTGGGACTCTCTCCTAACGGAGGATCGCATACGAGCAATTCAAGAGGAACTTGCGGGATTCTTTCTTAGCAAGGTCATAGCTCGAACTGGAGAATACCATCGGGAGTACATATTTGACGTTAGGCATATGAGATAGATATAATAAAGAGGACCGACTTTATATTGTAAATATGCATTACGTGTACTGTATTATGTCTATATATTCATGACAATGTTTGTGGTTTCTTGAATGATGTATGTATTGCAGAATTGAATGAATAATATAAACCCCTGAATTTCTGCCGCGGCAGAGAAACGCTGCTCCACACTAAACCTCTGCCGCGGCAGAGAAAATGCCATTTTCTCTGTTGCGGCAGAGACCCTCAAATATCGGTTTGTCTGACGAATCGGGACCAAAGGTCCTCCACCACGAGCCCCCTGGCCGCACCACGTGGCGGGACCTTTGGTCCCGGTGTACATTTGAACCGGGACTAAAGGGTTGGACCTTTAGTCCCGAGTGTCTAGTCCCGGTTGCAAAACCGGGACTGAAGGTCCATACAAACCGGGATTATAGACCCTTTTTCTACTAGTAGTAACTTATTTTTTTTGAGAAACTACATCAAGAGAGTGTCCTATCGGTCTTAAATTAAAAGGGGTAAAGTTACAACGTATTTACACGGGCCTAACTTTTAGAACCCCATCAAAAGACTGAAACTAGTTACACTCTGAGCTCTCTTATTAGATAAATTATTATCTCAAGTAATAATTGACATGCTAGTGAACATCACAATTTGCGTTGTCCTATAGGTTATGTCAGGTTATGTTAGCCGAACAACCTCTTCGCCAAATTTTGTAGTAAATGGTCATGCTAGAGAAGAAGCTTGTGCGGAATTTGATAGTGAAGCCCGTCATTTCTTTATGCTGATTAGAATGGCATCTTAAACCTTAGGTGCATGTAATTGTTTTAAAAAAAGGTTGTGGACCGCAACAGATGTATATGTATTAAGACATAAGAAAAATATGCTCAGGTTATTCTAGAGAAATCAAATAGCTAATTCATTGGAGTGCAAGGCTTATTGGAATATTATTTCCGGGCACTAAAACAAAACCCCTTCTTACCCCAAGCTATGGTAAAACATGAGGGAACAACATACCTAGCACAAAAGCATAAATTACAACCTACAAATACATCTAATAGTAGTACATAGCACATCATCGGATACAAGTGAAATCCACATCGACGACAACATTTGAACTATCTCTGGAATCTCGTCACTGATGTGAAGGCACATCAACACCTCGAACAAGACAATAGATCAGGCACACCAGTAACTCTAGCAAAGGATCATTCATCAAAAAATACAATAGGTCCAAAATCACAAATATGAAAGTGACAATAATCAGGTAGGGGAGCTCATATGCTCTAGACATTATATAACAAAGGGAGAGATTGCTATGCACCTATGAACCCATAGTCCAAGGAATTGACTACTCCCTGGCTCCCTGCCAATCATGGGAGCGACATGACGAAGATAGATGTGGAGAACAATGGTATAATTTCTCTAGGAGTTGCTCTAGAGATTGGATCTATGTTTTGGCTCGAGCTCCGCATGTCTGCTTGCCCTCTATGGCGGTGTCAATAAATTCCCAAAAAATAGGCACGCGCTTGTGGGTCTTGGTGAACCAGACACGAGCATCTGGCCATGTTTCCATTCATGGATGTGTGGTATTCTATGAGACTATGAGAGCATAAACTAAAATTTCTTTCGTGAGAACCTAAGAACATGTTAGATTATAGGCCCCCATATTAGCACTAGATGTGGAGTCCGGCAACGTAAATAGGGTCCTCTGAATCTTGGCCTCAGTATTTTTTAAGACCACATGATTTGCGAATCCAATTATAAAAATCATAATTGAAATCGCTATGGCCGGATCACATTGCGGCATTCTAAGTGAATTATACTGATTAGAAAATTTAAGTGTAAGTATAGGGCACAATTGGCTATAAGTATAACTTATTTACTATTCGATTTTGTTAAACTTTAAGCATGTTAGGGAAGATAAGAACTATAGTTATGTGTGGATAGATAAAAACATGGAGATCTTACGATGTAGGGAGCGCATGCTTGCAAGTACATGATTTATTTAGTTGTGGAGGTGCCTAAATCACCATATGATAAAAGCGATTAGGTTTATCCAAGTTCAGGCCAATTGTATTCGCCTATTCGGATAAAAGCACAACGTGTGCCTTGAATTCTATCATACATTAGAGTGCTCATGGGATTACGAATGTTCTATTTATGCGAGCTCAGCGGATGAACTCGGCGAGGTTCTCAGGTGTTCGAAAAAGGACGGACTGTCCTACATGGAATTTGGGTGTTGGATGAAGATGATGATGACCATGGTTTGCACTCCCATGGATCTGAATTGCTCGGTCTTCTGGAGGGCCTTGGGTCCTGTTTATACAGTCATCAATAGGTCGGTGGGGTTTTTACAAATGTTTAGTCCTCATGTTGCACAAATTTAAGTCAGAGTCTGTTGTTTGAGTCATTCCTTTGAACCCATGCTTCCTTTTAAAGGGCTTCATGATAGTTCCTTCACTTCAAAACATATTAATATTGCGATAGTAGTATAGTACTAATCACAAAGTAGCACGACCAATATATTTCTTACAGGATGTACTCACGCTACTACTATTAGCGATTTAAACAAATGTTGTTACCTCACAATGGGAGTTTCTTAGTTCTTTAGGCACTTTGCTTATGTGGCATTATATTAAATAATAATAAAAAGTGTTGTTGTATCTTAGGTACTCCCTCGGTCCCAGTTCATAGGGCTTACGTGTATCCTGAGGTCGTAAATTTGACAATGATAATACACGATATATAATGCAAACTATGAAAGCTCACATATTTTACTTTCCAATGCTATAACTTTTTTTTGTTATATAATTGATATTATGTTGGAAAAATTCATAACCTATAGATACACGCAAGCCCTATGAACTGGGACGGGGTAGTAAGATACAACCTTTGCACGAAACTATTGGAAAAATACTACCCCATCCCCTTAAGGCTTGTATTTTTTTTTTGAAATTCAAACTATGTTAAGTTTGACTAAGTTTCTACCAAAAATCATTAATATTCGAAATACAAAATTAATATCATTAGATAGATAATGAAATATATTTTTGTACGGTATCTACAAAATATTATATTTGTTGATAGATTGCTATAAAAGTTTGCTCAAACTTTACTTGATTTGACTTTTCAAAAAGAAAAAGAGCCATAAGGTTTGAGATGGAGGCACGTAGTGCATTGCTAGCCCAATCATATGCATGCAAAACCTTAAAATCAATAAGTAAATGTAGATACGACCATTAAGATGCAACAATGCATTGGAGGTACTTCCTCCGTCTCGGTTTAACAAGCACGTATGTTGTCCAAAAATTAGTTTGACCATTTTTTGAGTACAAATCTAATGATATAGATTTTGTAGACATATAATTTATATTTTATTGATCAAATTAATTATCAAACTTTGTCAACCCATTGTGAATGGCACTCGGTGCACAAGTGGGTGACTTTCTTGTCATTTTCTAGCTAGCTCCTTTCCGCTTCCTTTTCCTTGTCTTTGTCAAAGGACAGTTAATTGAATGCCAATCTTTCCTTGCTGGATGTTCGCCTGCGTATAATAATGCCAACCATCTTTAATCTGAGACAGCGGAAAATTTGACGTGTAGGTATTTGGTTGGTTCAGATTGAAACTCTCTCCTGAAAAAGCGGGCCACGTTCACACGTTTTACCTGGGTGCTGTGAGTCCGTATGGTGATTCCGTAAAAGTTATCCGTAGGTGTAGCATTGTTGTATCTCTTGCAATAATGCTATACTTACGGACGTGCAGGGCTTACAAAAATCTTACATGCAGACGTGTAGGTATTTGGTTGGTTCAGATTGAAACTCTCTTCGAAAAAGCGGGCCACGTTCACACGTTTTACCCGGGTGCTTGTGAGTCCGTAAGGTGATTCCGTAAAAGTTATCCGTAGGTGTAGCATTGTTGTATCTCTTGCAATAACGCTATACTTACGGACGTGCAGGGCTTACAAAAATCTTACATGCGGACGTGTAGGTATTTGGTTGGTTCAGATTGAAACTCTCTCCTGAAAAAGCGGGCCACGTTCACACGTTTTACCTGGGTGCTGTCAGTCCGTAAGGTGATTCCGTAAAAGTTATCCGTAGGTGTAGCATTGTTGTATCTCTTGCAATAATGCTATACTTACGGACGTGCAGGGCTTACAAAAATCTTACATGCAGACGTGTAGGTATTTGGTTGGTTCAGATTGAAACTCTCTCCTGAAAAAGCGGGCCACGTTCACACGTTTTACCTGGGTGCTGTGAGTCCGTAAGGTGATTCCGTAAAAGTTATCCGTAGGTGTAGCATTGTTGTATCTCTTGGCAATGACAAGGGCACATGAACGCCTCAAACATTGTCGGCAGTCCGCCGTACGGTTTGTAGAGCAATCCCTGGCTGTAGGAAAGCATCTACTAATACTGCACACAATTACGGGATTACTGCACGAAATTACCCCACCGATCGAGCCAAACTCTCTGCGACTACGTGTACGTGCTATTGGGCAGGGACGCCATGCATGCGATCGTCTGCTTTACTTCAGGGTCGTGCAACTGTGCTATGCACGGCTTCGCAGAAAGAAAGAATGGTCCTTGCGCTCACTCCCTCTTGCTTCGAAGATCCCTGCCCATGCTGACAAAGCTAGTCATACCCACCGAGGTCTCTCCGTGTTTTTATAAGGCCCATACGTATTGTTGGATTTTGAATTTGACTAAGAAAATAATATATGCCAACAAAAATGAATGTGAAGTACGTGTGGAATGAGCAAACAATAATGAATGAAAAGAATATGAAGTCGATCACGAAGATGGAGTTGGTGTTGTGATGCATGTCCTCCCCATGTCGACGAGGTGACATCAAAGGGGGAGATGCAATATGAGGTGATTCTTCCCTCAATTCTCTTCCAGCTGCCTCCTTGCGCAGCCTCAGTTTTCTTATCAAGTCTCGTAAAGTCGCCTCCCCTCACAAGAAAAAATAAATCCCCGAAGGTATATATAATGAGCATCAACTGACAAACTGAATTAAAATTTAAAGTTTGTTATCATGGTGCTGCTATGTTAACCCTGGTCTGATTTTTCTACCACTTCGGAAGGAGAAGCAAAGGAAAATAGGCACACACACATTTGTGGCATGGTAACAAACTTTAATTACAGAATATGTGGAAGATTGCACAAAACCGGATTTGCAAGGAAAAAAAAGATATACGGAAGTAAGGGCATCTCCAACCGGGCTACCCAAACGGACAAACGGACATCAGATTGGTCCGTTTGGGTAAAATCTGCTCCCAACGGGCCGACCCAAATTAAAAACGGACAGCTGCCGCGTCCGGAACGACCCAAAGCCGGACCAAATTTACGTGGCTTTTGGGGCGAGCCGGACAAGCGCGTGCGTCCGTTTTCATCCGCAGATGTCCGTTCATGGCCCATTTGTCAGTGACAAAAAAGTCCCCATATCATCTCTCTCCTCTATCTCTCTCTGTTCACTTTTTATGGCCATGGATACCTCCATTCTCCCCGTCGGATTGGAGCTCTCCTAGCTAACCTTCGTCGTCGCTCTCGCCTGGAGACTCCCGGCTCCGCCGCCTCCTCTTTTTTTCATTCCAAGTAGAAGTCGCCGGAGCCGCAATGGTCGTGGTGCCGCTGGAGCGGGCGCGGAGGTCGCCGGGGCAAGCTGGGTGTGGTAGGGCGGGGCAACCCAGGCGTCGGCAGCAGGGGGTGTAGCGGGCCGAAGCTGTCCGTGCGGTGGCGGAGCCGGCCGCGCGAGGCACAGGCGGGGGCGCCGCCGGCCGCGTCGGCCACGCGCGGGCACGGGCGAGCCCTGGGCACGGCGGCCATGGGAGAGCTCCTTCAAGCCCCGGGCAGGGCGGCCACGGCGAGCGCCATGGGGCCGGCGCACGGCGGCGGCCACGGGCCCGGCGCACGGCGGCGGCCACGGGCGAGCCCGGCGCACGGCGGCCACTGGAGAGGCCCTTCGAGCCCCGGGCAGGGCGGCTACGGGCGAGCCCCGGCGCACGGAGGCGGCCACGGGAGAGCCCCGTCGAACCCCGGGCACGGCGACCTCCGGCGTGGCGCGCACGGCGGCGGCCATGGGCGAGCCCCGGGCACGGCGGCCACGGGAGAGCCCCGTCGAGCCCCTCCACGGCGCAGATGAAGCTCCAGGTGAGCGCCGCTCTCGGCACGCGCGGGCACGGGCACATCTGGACGCGGGGAAGGAGGGCGGCCGCTCACCGGCATGCAGCGCTCTCCCAACAGCCGCACGGCGACGCTGGGGGCGGCCTGGACCTCCGGCGTGGCGCAGCGACCTCCGGGGTGGCGTGCCGAGCGCGGCCTCCGGCGTGCCAACTAGTACTACTAGAGGAAGAAGGAGAAGAAATAATTATTTGGGTCACAGGGTTGGGCGTTCAGTGCGATCCAAACGGATTCACGGACCGAAACGTTGTCCGCGTGTCCGCGCGACGACCCAAACGACCAAAAATGGACGTCCGTTTGGGTCGTGCGGTTGGAGATGCCCTAACTTCGCAGATCAGCCCACGTTCAAGTAATCAGTCGGCGAGGAGACTTATGTAGGTGTATGTGTTGCTGCAAGTTTTGTACATAGCGATCTGTCATATACTTATCTAATTTTATTTTCATTCTTATTTTGCTGGCTTGAATTATTGAAGCAACACGCGCATTGTCCTATTTCAATTTTATATTTCGTGTTGTTTATCATACGTTTCTGCACTCAAGGTGCTTATGTCAATTCAGCAATCCTATTTTTGATTGATATTTAATATTCATGTATTATTCTAGGTATATAATGTGCAGTTATTATTAAAATATACTCGGTACTCTCGCATTTGCTATGAACGAGTGTATTGCTTTATGCACTAATATATCCTGAGTTTCTTGCACATGTTATTAGCAGCGGTTGGCGACTAAGGCAGCCATGGCGCTTTCTTCACCGGAAGGTAAGGTCTCGTCTTCCCCATTGTCGCTGGACATGAGCTCGGGTAAGGCAAAGAACTTGATTCGGCCAGTCATGGAGCCGACTGTTTTCATGGATGATGGTACGGAGGGGTGGATGGTCGTTCGTCGGAGGCGTTGGCCGCCGGCGATCGGCAAGAGGGCACATGATCCGAGAAACGTGGGCAATTCAAAATTACATGTCTTGGGCTTGGCAAGGTTGCGGGCCAGTTCAAATGAAAATATGGACCGGTGTGGCCCATTATTTGCAAGGAATCGCAGCTCTGTTGTGGCACGAACGAACGGCAATCAGATGCCAAGGCACGCTAGGGTCTGAGGCTTGGTCGCTGGACGAGCCTTTCGAAACATCCTAGGGTTAGCCTAGAAAAAGTTTGAGTTGGGGGAGCCGGTTTTGCGGTGGCAGGTCCCGGCGATCACCATGAATGGCGATGGCGGCCAAGGTGGATTTAATCCAGGACGGGGAGGCTTTAGCGCGGGCCGGGGCGGCTACCAGGGTCGCGGCGGCTTCCAAGGTCGCGGTGCCTTCCAAGGCTGTGGCTAGCAAGGCCGGGGCGCTAGTGCTGCGCGTGGATGACAAAAACTTGGGCAACGCCCGTGGCGGCCATGGCTATGGTGCTGCTCGTGGTGGCTTTCAAAGCAACACTGTAAGTTCTGGTTTTGGTGGAGGTAGAAACTTTACCCAAGGAGAATATAGTGGCACTGCTGGCATGGGTAATGCATATCAACATGACAATTGGGGTGGAGGAAACAAATTTCAACGAAAAAACAATTATAGTAATGGCAACAACTTTGGGTATGGCGGGAATCAGCAGAGATGGCAAGCAATTCGAGGTGGAGGTTTTCAGCAGCGTGCTAGGGACAATGGGGCCGGTGTACCAGAAAGGAGTGGGATTGATGCTGATCTGTTGCATCAAACAGTGCAAGCAGTGGTCGCTGCAGTTACGGCAGCCACCAAGGTCCCTGAAACAACTCAGGTTGCAGTTAGTGATGATGTTATGGCCGGGGGTACGGGGCAGCATGCGGGGATGTCGGTTGCGGTGCCCAATGCAATCTCACATCAGACACCAATTCAAGAGGTCCATGATCCTCAGATAGCCGGAGCAAAGGGGAAAGACAATGAAGATCAAGGACCTCAAAAGAAGAAGAAGGAGTACAAACAGGGGTGTTTTCGATGTAAACAACCTGGTCATTATATTGATGATTGTCCTACGCCTTTTTGTGATCTATGCGAGTCAATTCATCATGCAGCTTCATCTTGTCACCTTCTGCAAGCTCCAAAGCCCACATCAATTATACATGGATATGCAAATGAGGCTCTTATGTTTTTTGAGCTTCCTTGTGGTGCTTTCAAGGCCAAGGTCGACAACCCAATGTTAGCAAAAGTCACTGTTGATGGAGATGCTATGACTATCCCTGAAATAATTGATCAACTGAAGAAGATTGTTCCATCGGCTAAGTTTAATTGGGAAGTCTTTCACTTCAGAGAGAATATATACAGAGTTAAATTACCAAGCAAGCAGGAAGTACAGATATTGAATTTTTTGGTACTTACATATGCACAAACAAGGAAATTTGCTTGTCTTTTGATATCTGGTCATCTTTGGAGGAGCCATTGTATACATTGACAGAAGTTTGGGTTCGTGTGTCAGGATTGCCAAATGACATTAGGTCTAATTATCTATCCTTATGGGGTGTGGGAACTCTATTGGAAAGACTCTGGATGTGGACATGGCATACACTTGCAAAAATAAGGTGCTTAGGACCAAGATTGGGTGTTGGGACCGTAGGCTTATTCCTGCGGATAGTGATGTGTTCATTAGAAGGGGATTTAAAAGTTGCGTTTTGAAGTGGAGGCAACAGATGGGTCCCAAGAAGTAGATATGGCTGATTTAAATAATGGTGGGAATGATGATACACAGAATGAAGAACATAACAATGGAGGGGGGCAATGCTACAGATATGGATCCTAAAGGAAATGAGGAAGCTACTGATACGTCTCAAACGTATCGATAATTTCTTATGTTCCATGCTTGTTTTATGACAATACCTACATGTTTTGTTCACACTTTATGATGATTTTATGCGTTTTCTGGAACTAACCTATTGACGAGATGCCGAAGAGCCAGTTCCTGTTTTCCTGTTTTCTGCTGTTTTTGGTTTCAGAAATCCTAGTAAGGAAATATTCTCGGAATTGGACGAAATCAACGCCCAGCATCTTATTTTTCCCGGAAGGTTCCAGAGTACCGGAGAGGGGCCAGAGGAGAGCCACAGACCCACCACACAAGGTGGCGGCGCGGCCCAGGGGGGCGCCCCCTGTTGTCTGGCTGCCTCGTCAGCCCTCCGACTCCGACTCTTCGCCTATAAGAAGCCCCCTGACCTAAATCTTCGATACGGAAAAGCCACGGTACGAGAAACCTTCCAGAGCCGCCGCCATCGCGAAGCCAAGATCTGGGGGACAGAAGTCTCTGTTCCGGCACGCCGCCGGGACGGGGAAGTGCCCCCGGAAGGCATCTCCATCGACACCACCGCTATCTTCATCACCGCTGCTGTCTCCTATGATGAGGAGGGAGTAGTTCTCCTTCGAGGCTAAGGGCTGTACCGGTAGCTATGTGGTTAATCTCTCTCTCCCATGTACTTCAATACAATGATCTCATGAGCTGCTTTACATGATTGAGATCCATACGATGAGCTTGTAATCTTGATGTCGTTATGCTATTCAAGTGGATTTTACTTATGTGATCTCCGGAGACTCCTTGTCCCACGTGTGTAAAGGTAACAGTGTGTGCACCGTGTGGGTCTCTTAGGCTATATTTCACAGAATACTTATTCACTGAGTTATGATTTGAGTTGGATGTCTCTATGAAATTCTGGTGTGTTAGTACCTCCTATGAATACTCACAGTGACAGCGTGGGGTGTTTATTAGTACTTGGGAATACATCTTTAAGGTTTGCCTACATGATGAATTAGTGTTTGTTATCTTGCCAGAGAGTAATTCAGAATAGCATAGTGAAGTGCTTATTTATATTCCTTTATGATTGCAATGTGCTTTATATCACTATTAATCTATGTGCTACTCTAGTGATGTTATTAAAGTAGTCTATTCCTCCTCCATGATGTAATGGTGACAGTGTGTGCATCATGTAGTACTTGGCGTAGTTTATGATTGTGATCTCTTGTAGATTATGAAGTTAACTATTACTATGATAGTATTGATGTGATCTATTCCTCCTTTCATAGTCTGTCGGTGACAGATGTGCATGCTATGTTAGTACTCGGTATAATTGCGTTGGTCTATCATGCACTCTAAGGTTATTTAAATATGAACATCGAATGTTGTGGAGCTTGTTAACTCCGGCATTGAGGTGCTCTTGTAGCCCTACACAATTAGTGGTGTTCATCATCCAACAAGAGAGTGTAGAGTGGTTTTATTATGTGATCAATGTTGAGAGTGTCCACTAGTGAAAGTATGATCCCGAGGCCTTGTTTCCAAATACCGCAATCATCGCTTATTTATCGTTTTACTCGCATCTTTACTTCCTGCAATATTACTACCATCAACTGCACGCCAGCAAGCTATTTTCTGGCGCCGTTACTACTGCTCATATTCATTCATACCACTTGTATTTCTCTATCTCTTTGCCGACCTAGTGCACCTATACATCTGATAAGTGTATTAGGTGTGTTGGGGACACAAGAGACTTCTTGTATCGTGATTGCAGGGTTGCTTGAGAGGGATATCTTTTACCTCTTCCTCCCTGAGTTCGATAAACCTTGGGTGATTCACTTAAGGGAAACTTGCTGCTGTTCTACAAACCTCTGCTCTTGGAGGCCCAACACTGTCTACAGGAATAGAAGCGTGCGTAGACATCAAGCTATTTTCTGGCGCCGTTGCCGGGGAGGTAAGGTAAAAGTTATTCACATCCTCCGACTACAAAGATATTTCCTAGCACTGTTGACGGTGTGTGAGTGCTCGAAGCTATTTCCTTTAGATCCTGCAATTGCATCTTTTTGTTTCTTGTTTACACTAGTAAGGCATAATGGAAAACAACAAAAATATGAGAGATCTTTATGAACTTTATCTTGAATTAGGACATGATGTGTTTGAAGAGAAAATTAAAAAACCTATGGAACTTTATATGCATGATAATGCCAATGTTATTAGTATGAATGCTTTGAACACCATTGTTGCTAACGCTATGGAAGAATTTAAGCTTGGGGAAGCTGGTTTTGATGAGCATGATATTTTTAGTCCCCCAAAAGCATGGAGGAGAAAATTTACTTTGATGATACTTTGCCTCCCATTTATGATGATTATAATGATAGTGGTCTTTTGGTGCCACCTACTATGGAGGATAAAGTTTATTATGATTATACTATGCCTCCTACACTTTATGAGAATAATAATGATAGCTACTTTGATGAATTTGCTCCCACTATTACTAATAAAATTGATTATGCTTATGTGGAGAGTAATAACTTTATGCATGAGACTCATGATAAGAATGTTTCATTTGTTAGTTATATTGTTGAGTTTGCTCATGATGCTACTGGATATTATTATGAGAGAGGAAAATATGGTTGTAGAAATTTTCATGTTACTAAAACACCTCTCTATATGCTGAAATTTTTGAAGTTACACTTGTTTTATCTTCCTATGCTTGTTGCATTATGCCTACATTACTTGTTTATTTACAAGATTCCTTTTGATAGGAAGTGGGTTAGGCTTAAATTTGTTTTGAATTTGCTTCTTGATGCTCACTTTTGCTTCAACTCTTATTTCTTGGGAGTGCATCATTAAAACTGCTGAGCCCATCTTAATGGCTATAAAGAAAGCACTTCTTGGGAGATAACCCATGTTTTTATTTTACTACAGCAATTTTGTTTTATATTTGAGTCTTGAAAGTTGTTACTACTGTAGCAACCTCTCCTTATCTTTATTTTATTGCATTGTTGTGCCAAGTAAAGTCTTTGATAGTAAAGATCATACTAGATTTGGATTACTACGCAGAAACAGATTTCTTGCTGTCACGAATTTGGGCAGGTTTTTCTGTAGGTAACTCAGAAAAATCTGCCAATTTACGTGAGTGATCCTCAGATATGTACGCAACTTTCATTCAATTTGAGCATTTTCATCTGAGCAAGTCTGGTGCCTCTAAAAAATTCGTCTTTACGGACTGTTCGGTTTTGACAGATTCTGCCTTTTATTTCGCATTGCCTCTTTTGCTATGTTGAATGGATTTCTTTGGTCCATTAACTTTCAGTAGCTTTGTGCAATGTCCAGAAGTGTTAAGAATGATTATGTCACCTCTGAATATGTGAATTTTTGATTATGCACTAACCCTCTAATGAGTTTGTTTTGAGTTTGGTGTGGAGGAAGTTTTCAAGGGTCAAGAGAGGAGGATGATACAATATGATCAAAAAGAGTGAAAAGTCTAAGCTTGGGGATGCCCCCGTGGTTCATCCCTGCATATTTTAAGAAGACTCAAGCATCTAAGCTTGGGGATGCCTAAGGCATCCCTTCTTCATCGACAACTTATCAGGTCACCTCTAGTGAAATTATATTTTTATTCCATCACATCTTATGTACTTTACTTGGAGCGTCTGCGTGCTTTTATTTTTGTTTTGTTATTTTCATTCTCTGAATAAATTCATGCTTGTGTGGGAGAGAGACACGCTCCGCTTTTTCATATGAACACTTGTGTTCTTCGCATTACTTTTAATGTTCATGGCGAAGGTTGAAACTGCTTCGTTCATTGTTATATGGTTGGAAACAGAAAATGCTGCATGTGGTAAATGGTATAATGTCTTGAATAATTTGATACTTGGCAATCGTTGTGCTCATATAGATCATGTTTAAGCTCTTGCATCATGTACTTTGTACCTATTAATGAAGAACTACATAGAGCTTGTTAAAATTTGGTTTGCATGATTGGTCTCTAGAGTCTAGATATTTTCTGGTTAAGGTGTTTGAACAACAAGGAAGACGATGTAAAGTCTTATAATACTTACAATATGTTCATATGTGAGTCTTGCTGCACCGTTTTATACTTGAGTTTTCTTCAAACAACCTTGCTAGCCTAGCCTTGTATTGAGAGGAATTCTTCTCGTGCATCCAAATCCTTGAGCCAAAAACTATGCCATTTGTGTCCACTATACCTACCTACTACATGGTATTTCTCTCGCCATTCCAAAGTAAATTACTTGAGTGCTACCTTTAAAGTTCTATTCTTTGTCTTTGCAATATATAGCTCATGGGAAAATAGCCTTAAAAACTATTGTGGTGAAGAATATGTAGCTATGTATCTTATTTCTTATAAGTTGCTTGTTGAGCGGTAACCATGTTTCTGGGACGCCACCAACTATTACACCTTTGTTGAATATCATGTGAGTTGCTATGCATGTTCGTCTTGTCCGAAGTAAGGGAGATTTTCATGATCATATGGTTTGAGTATGCATATTGTTAGAGAAGAACATTGGGCCGCTAACTAAAGCCATGATCCATGGTGGAAGTTTCAGTTTGGACAATTAATCCTCAATCTCTTATGAGAATTTTAACTGTTGTTGAATGCTTATGCACTAAAGAGGGGTTCATTATCTGTTGTCTATGTTGTCCCGGTATGGATGTCTAAGTTGAGAATAATCAAAAGCGAGAAATCCAATGCGAGCTTTCTCCTTAGACCTTTGTACAGGCGGCATAGAGGTACCCCTTTGTGACACTTGGTTAAAACATATGTTATGCGATGATAATCCATGTAAATCTGAGCTAATTAGGACAAGGTGCGAGCACTATTGGTAATCTATGCATGAGGCTTGCAACTTATAGGATATCTTATACATAACACATATGCTTTATTACTACCGTTGACAAAATTGTTTCTATGTTTTCAAAATGAAAAGCTCTAGCACAAAAATAGTAATCCATGCTTCCTCTCGCGAAGGGCCTATCTTTTACTTTATGTTGAGTCAGTTTACCTATTCTTTCTATCCTAGAAGCAAACACTTGTGTCAACTGTGTGCATTGATTCTTACATGTTTACCTATTGCACTTGTTATATTACTTTGTGTTGACAATTATCCATGAGATAAATATGTTGAAGTTGAAAGCAACTGCTGAAACTTATATCTTCCTTTGTGTTGTTTCAATGCCTTTACTTTGAATTTATTGCTTTATGAGTTAAGTCTTATGCAAGACTTATTGATGCTTGTCTTGAAAGTACTATTCATGAAAAGTCTTTGTTATATGGTTCAGTTGTTTACTCATTGTCTTCACCATTGCTTCGAATCGCTGCATTCATCTCATATGCTTTACAATAGTATTGATCAAGATTATGATAGCATGTCACTTCAGAAATTATACTTGTTATCGTTTACCTACTCGAGGGCGAGTAGGAACTAAGCTTGGGGATGCTTGATACGTCTCAAACGTATCGATAATTTCTTATGTTCCATGCTTGTTTTATGACAATACCTACATGTTTTGTTCACACTTTATGATGATTTTATGCGTTTTCCGGAACTAACATATTGACGAGATGCCGAAGAGCCAGTTCCTGTTTTCTGCTGTTTTTGGTTTCAGAAATCCTAGTAAGGAAATATTCTCGGAATTGGACGAAATCAACGCCCAGCATCTTATTTTTCCCGGAAGGTTCCAGAGCACCGGAGAGGGGCCAGAGGAGAGCCACAGGCCCACCACACAAGGTGGCGGCGCGGCCCAGGGGGGGCCCTGTTGTCTGGCTGCCTCGTCAGCCCTCCGACTCCGACTCTTCGCCTATAAGAAGCCCCCGACCTAAATCTTCGATACGGAAAAGCCACGGTACGAGAAACCTTCCAGAGCCGCCGCCATCGCGAAGCCAAGATCTGGGGGACAGAAGTCTCTCGTTCCGGCACGCCGCCGGACGGGGAAGTGCCCCGGAAGGCATCTCCATCGACACCACCGCTATCTTCATCACCGCTCGTTGTCTCCTATGATGAGGAGGGAGTAGTTCTCCTTCGAGGCTAAGGGCTGTACCGGTAGCTATGTGGTTAATCTCTCTCTCCCATGTACTTCAATACAATGATCTCATGAGCTGCTTTACATGATTGAGATCCATATGATGAGCTTGTAATCTAGATGTCGTTATGCTATTCAAGTGGATTTTACTTATGTGATCTCCGGATACTCCTTGTCCCACGTGTGTAAAGGTGACAAGTGTGTGCACCGTGTGGGTCTCTTAGGCTATATTTCACGTAATACTTATTCACCGAGTTATGATTTGAGTTGGATGTCTCTATGAAATTCTGGTGTGTTAGTACCTCCTATGAATGCTCACAGGTGACAGCGTGGGGTGTTTATTAGTACTTGGGAATACATCTTTAAGGTTTGCCTACATGATGAATTAGTGTTCGTTATCTTGCCAGAGAGTAATTCAGAATAGCATAGTGAAGTGCTTATTTATATTACTTCATGATTGCAATGTGCTTTATATCACTATTAATCTATGTGCTACTCTAGTGATGTTATTAAAGTAGTCTATTCCTCCTCCATGATGTAATGGTGACAGTGTGTGCATCATGTAGTACTTGGCGTAGTTTATGATTGTGATCTCTTGTAGATTATGAAGTTAACTATTACTATGATAGTATTGATGTGATCTATTCCTCCTTTCATAGTCTGTCGGTGATAGTGTGCATGCTATGTTAGTACTCGATATAATTGCGTTGGTCTATCATGCACTCTAAGGTTATTTAAATATGAACATCGAATGTTGTGGAGCTTGTTAACTCCGGCATTGAGGTGCTCTTGTAGCCCTACACAATTAGTGGTGTTCATCATCCAACAAGAGAGTGTAGAGTGGTTTTATTATGTGATCAATGTTGAGAGTGTCCACTAGTGAAAGTATGATCCCGAGGCCTTGTTTCCAAATACTGCAATCATCGCTTATTTACTATTTTACTGCATCTTTACTTCCTGCAATATTAATACCATCAACTGCACGCCAGCAAGCTATTTTCTGGCGCCGTTACTACTGCTCATATTCATTCATACCACTTGTATTTCACTATCTCTTCGCCGAACTAGTGCACCTATACATCTGATAAGTGTATTAGGTGTGTTGGGGACACAAGAGACTTCTTGTATCGTGATTGCAGGGTTGCTTGAGAGGGATATCTTTGACCTCTTCCTCCCTGAGTTCGATAAACCTTGGGTGATTCACTTAAGGGAAACTTGCTGCTGTTCTACAAACCTCTGCTCTTGGAGGCTCAACACTGTCTACAGGAATAGAAGCGTGCGTAGACATCAGTTACTTCAAATAACTAGGAAAAGTACCCGTGCGTTGCAGCGGGATAAAAAAAAGTTAAATATTGGACTAAAAAGTTGACGTGACCTAAATTTTGGCCAAAATCAATCTATGCCTAACCCTAGTATCAGTTCACACATTCATCTTAAGTCTTTACTTTTTCTTTTTTATCTATTTGTTACCCATCATTATTAATTTTTTATTTAGTTACATGTGTGCACCTTGACAATTCGTTATTCAGAAATTGCAAACAATATTACATACACATTACATAGAAGTAGAACACAATCATTTTTTTTTTTTGCGGGAAGAACACAATCATATTAAGTGCTCTTGATTTCGTATAAAAATTGAGATTGATAATTAATATGGATCAAAGTAGGTATTAAAAAATATAAGTTTAGATCATCTTCATCCACGTAGAGGATTCCAACTATGAAGCAGGGGTGGATGTGCTTATTCCTCGAGCTACAGCCGCATGTTCTATCCGTGCAAGAAATTAAACGAAATCTTACGTGTCAGAGGCGTCCCACAATGAAGTGCGGCGAAGTTGTCGTCGCTAGGCCATCATGAGCAGCGGTTGTGGCTCGTTCGCCTTGCTCGGGCCATAGCAGAGGTCGAATCATCTGCCAGCTCCTCGCCCGCCCCCACCAGCGCTTCCTTCATGCTGCCATCCTCATCCACCGCGGCGAGCTCGAGCAGCGCCGGCTTGTGCAGACTCCAAACGCTCGGCGCCGGCAAACTGCACAGGCTAGAAAAATCAACTTTGCTGGAGATCCGAACAGCAAAGCGCGGTTCACCTTAGCTGCAGAAAAGGCGTGGGCGAGGCTGCACAGCAACAAAAAATAGCATTCACCGGTCCTCACTGTCATTGACCTAGCCTTGACCACCACGCCGTGCACCTGCCGACCCTCCTCCCCGCCCAACATTTGCAACCGCGCTGACCAAGCGCGCACCCGCGCAACAGCTATTAAACCAAACGACGTTCGCCTTCTTGAAAATCAGTCCAGGCAGGTGCCTTTACTTGATCAACGGGCAATAGAATCCATGTCGATCACCCCATGGCTGTGTGATCAACGAAGCAATGGAGGTCCTGGGACGTCTTGTGATTGTCTTGTAGAGCAGTAGAGGCACGCCGTACCTGGGCCGTCGTCCATCTGCACTTTGTCCTCGCTGAACCATGGACGCCGCCAGCGCCACGATGAAGCCCTCACCGATCCGCACCACCCGCAGTTTCCCCTTGTCGAGCCGTGTGTTGTTGGCACCGTTGCCGTTGATTACGCAGTGGCTGTGCGACGCCTCACGCCGGCGGGATAGGACCTTGTGTTCAATCTGAGGTAAAACACGACGCCCAGGACACACCACTTTCTTGGACATCAATTGCAGGCAGGTTGCAGCTATTTTCCTCCATCTCGGCGCCCAGATCGGATCCTCGACGAAGATAGATCGATTCACGATGGAGTTGATCGCCGTGTATATATGTGTGAGCCCTGTGTAACCGTACGTGAGTGTGTCGACCTAGACTCTTTCCCGAAGGTAAGGGCAGAGATTGGACCTGATACGTTTGCTTAGATATTATGGCAGGTAATAGCGTACGAAATTGACATAGGTGAACGACGGACAACTACGGACGACGGAAACACGGCCAAACCATGGAAACGCTTTTCCCTTTATTATTAGGTAGGTATAGATTAATTCCATGAAGACCAGTCACTATGGTAGTAAATCTAACACTTCCACGGAAAGGTTTTTATTTAGGAGAAATTTCGTCCTCAATCATTCAATTAATCATTTTTTGGCTTCATTCCTTCCAAATTTAGTTCTTGCACCTGGATCAAGTTCAACAGCTAAACAAATTCAACTGTCGAATACATTATTTTCAGAATAAGTAGCGGGATACAAACATAGCTATTCTTAGCCTAGAAACAGATGAAAGGCGTTTGAACCATTCGACAGTGCATATGTGAATCTGGTCTGCTATATCTGTAATCTACGAACAGTCAGCTGCAGCCACGAGCTCACTATGGCTTAGCAGGTGTCAACTCAAAACACCGATCTATACAAAATCTAAGAATAGACACATGCGCAGATTAATCAATAACAAACACCGATTAGAAAATTATCTGACCTTGCTCTAGCCATGTGATTCAGATTAGGAAGATCAAGGGGACGGATCACAAAGGATATTGACAAAGGGATCTGCAGAATGGTTATTGAACGGCAAGATCAGTCGCGCTCTACGTAGGGATGGGCGGATGGGGCGCGTAGGCGCACATCCGGTGGGTGGAGGTCGGACAAATCGCGAGCGGAGAATGGCAGAGGATTCCTTCGACGGGTGGTGCTCGCGCAACGACGACACAAAGGATGGATGGTTTCAGGGGCGCTTCGAGGGATCGTGGCGTGATTAGTGGGAGGGCTGGAGACGTTGAGGTGGGTTGCTTACGGGCATACGGCGCTCAACGCGTTTGATGCTCAACATTGGAGAAAGCTGGATCGTTCGATTGACATGATTTAAGGGTCCAGATTGGTTGGATCTGCCTCTCTCTTCCTTTTTATATTAGTGGAGATGATGGACAAGGGGGATCTGTTGAGAATAATGGGGTACAAGGGATGCAATTGCATGCTCAACAAATCGAGGAGATTAAGATTGGGTCTATTAATGTGCAGCTTAGTCCCACATGTACACCTTGTTCTGTCCAAAAATTTGTTTTAAAAAAAGCAATTTTATAAGCCATTATCTCATGTTGAAATCCTTTTGCAAAATGACCAAAACGGTGCTGATTTTGATGCAGATGTTATACCCAGCAAATCCACCTCGGGATTGCCCCAGGTGGAAATCTAGGAATCGGGATCTGTCGCTCGGCAGGGCCAAGTAGCAGACAATTGCCGACGGTGAACATCCATTGGCTGCAGCCGCTGCTGTCGAGCAGCGCATGCATGCGGTGACCCAGCATACCACTGCATGTTGTAGTATACAAGTCGTTGATATGATCTTTGTGAAGGGACTTCTTCACAAATTGCCATATCCCTCAGAGTGGTACAACAGAAACATTGCAGGTCATAACACTCCATACTTTATTACAAACATTGTCTTAACAAGTTGGTATTCTCACAGGTCCTATGAGAACACCCTAAGATACTACTTAATTACGATTACAACTTATAACCATATATAAAAGAGAGCTCAACAACTTATTTAGGTAAGTTCTACGTTGCTTGGCTCTATGATGCTAGGGTATGTCACTACTCCTCCACCTCCGTGTCATCTGATCCATAGACTATTCCATAGTCTACGCCTTCCACTCCGCCGGTAAGATCAGGTTCTTCGTAGACCAGCTCGTAGCTTCCTTCTGGTGCTCCATCGTTGATGGCCTCCACTTCCGGATCACAGTCTAGCAAGGGTGTCGAAAGAAAGTGAGTACAGAGGTACTCAGCAAGTTCTAAAAGAGTAAAAAGGTGTTTGATGCACTAGCTACGACCATTGATCGGAAATCGCCGGTCAATGCATGTTTTGCAATCATTTCTTCAAAAGGTTGCTTTTATTATGAAAACTATGCCCGTCGGTCTTCACAGGTTGACTAGAACTTCGTGGAGTCCTTTCCTCGCCGCGTTCGCAGCTCCCTTCCCGGAACAAGGAGTGACAGACCACAATTTGATACACTCGCAGAGGTGCGTTACTTTTCCCACAAGAGATTCCACCCCTTTTGCCATCCGCAGGGACTTGCCCCCGTTCACACTTCCTTTGGTGTGAGGCCAGGTATGAAAATCCAAGCCCACACCGCCTTCTCCGCGACTGCAAACCCACCCTTTTGTCCGATCGTACACCACCAGTAGACTTCTCCCGATAATACGGCTTTACTCACGGTGTACTTCGGACAATCCTTCATAGATCGTAGAGCCATCATCACTAATGGATGGGGATTTAAAAGGCTATCCCAACCTACGGCAGTGCCTCCAACACCCCACCAGCTCTACCAATCCGTTGGCGTGCGTAAGGGAAAAGATACGGCTGGCTTCCCTGCAGCCATTATAGATCTCATGGTCAACGCGGTTTGTACGGCGCTAGAATCACTGGACGGCATTGGTAATTAATCCTAGGGTGATATAACCCATTGCAATGGAACCTCCAACATATCAACACATACCATGGTTCCATTGCCATCCACATAGTCATATTCATAGTTGGAAAGTAACATTTCATTTGCGATGCAGGAGTGATAAGTATATAGCTTTGCATTAAAGTAATATAAAATACTCAAGTTGGTATGAGCAAGGGTGAACTTTCCTGTGGACTCGCGAGATAGTGCAGCTTCAATGCGCTTGATGGAACCTCGGACCTCGGGTTCTGTAAGAAGCATCATTGTCCGGTAAAGACAATGTTATAAAATCCAAATAATGCAATCATGGATGTATTATTTTATGTTGGATCCCTTTACCCCGCTCGAGTTATATCAATTTAGGGTTGCGTTTAAGATTTATGTCTTCGACAAGTAATTTATAATTGATTTAAAAGTATTAATCATTGTAATTCATACAAAGTACAACAATTCAAAGTAAAACTATTTTACTTGATGATTTCCTTAGTCATTCCAAAAATAATTTGAAATTATAGAGTTACTTCTATAGTTTTTGGAATAAAAAGGAAATATAGTATTTTTTTCTTGGAAAAATACCCTTTTCAATAGAAATGACTTGGAATATTAGAATTTCATTTTGAAATGTTTGAAAATAAGTATTTGAACTTATTTGAGATTTTTCCTTGAATTTTTAAATACAAGGAAATAATAATTTAAAATTCCAAGTTATTCTTTAAATTCTGAAAATTCATAATTTTGAATTTGTTTCATAAATTCCATTTCATATTTTATGCTTGTTAAGGTTTATTTTTCTTTCATTAATCCATTTTTAATGGATTTTTAGAGTTGTATTTGATTTATTAAAATTTGGTAAAGTTCTGGTCTTTTATTAATTGTTAAAAGACAAAAATGCCCTCGGCCCCTATTGGGCCCAGCCCATTTACCTAAAGCCCGGGGACAGCCCAATAAGGCTTGTCCCATATGGGTCGGTGGCGCCGAACGGCCCACCTCACTCACTCACCTCGGCCCTCTCATGCTCTTCGTCCCTAACCCTAGTCTCCTGCGACGCCCGTGGCGATGGCGTCGCCGCCATGGCCGCCGCCTCGCTCCGGCCAGCTCCGAGCTTCCCCGCCGTAGCCACCTACCGAACTAGAATCGCCGCGTGCAGATCTATCGATCTGTCCGCGTGGTTTCTCCGATTTCTTCCTCTTCTGGCGAATCGCCTCCGCTTTGGATTCACTGGAGAATCGCCTTGGCGATTTGGTGGTCTCCGGCGACTCTTGCCCTCGCCGTCGACGTGCGCGCTCCTGAGACCGACCTGGCGTAGATGCTGCTCGCAGTACCTGTGTCGTCGTCTCCGTGCCGTGCTGCTATGGTGGTGTTCGTGCTCGTCGGCGTAACGCCGGCGCCTACCCTGGCTTTGCAGCTGCTATGGCCGCGCGAGCACTACCTCGCCATGCCATAGCCTCTGCCACCGTGCGCATGTAAGTGTGTGCCGCTTCCCCTCCTTCTCCTTTCCATGACCGAGCTCCTCCCAAGCTACCGTGCTTCTTCCTCCTCTTTTTCTACTCGTTCTCCGATGATCCTATGATCATACGCATCCCCGCAATTGCTACCTAAGCTACATGTGCTTCTATTTTCTCGTAAATTATGGCCAATCTACCAATTTCCGGTACCGCCGCTGTTGCTTTGCTTGCTATCCCTGCCATTTGTTGCTTGTCCGCTGCTCCTAGCATGCTCGGTATTGCTATGCTACGCTGTACTTGCTTACAAGCTTGCTATGCTATGCTCGTTTATGCTTATGAGCTTGCTATGCTTATCGGCAATCCATACTTGCTTGTCTAGGTGTGCTCGCTGTGCATCGTTGACACTTGTGAGTGCCGGTGGTGCCTGTGAGGTGCTTCGTGCTTCCGTGTAAGCTATTGATCCATTGGATCAACCATTGCTTGTTGGCTAGTTTATCCGTGTGGCTTGACTTGATTCAATTGATCCATTTGATCAATGAAATGTCGATGATCGATGATTGATTAATTCTGTGGCTAAGTGAATCCTTTTCCTTGGTGATGCTGATGCTCAAGCATCACTATGCTACTGCTTACATGTGCTATTTCTTGCTCTAGCTTACTGGACTAGATCCAGTGGCTATGATGCAATGATTGGTGCTGTGTTGCCCTACAAGCAGTGCTACTGTCAATAACTAGTATGAATTTGTTACATATTCATGCTTGAATAAACTGATTCTTGATGAACTGCTTATGCAGTGATGATTTAAATGACTTGCTTGTTTTTGAATTTGCTGTTCATAATTATATATCAAGCAAATGAATCTGAATCCACTCTGGATAATGATGTCTTATATTTGGCTTTACTTTAAATGGTGCTAAGTGTGATGTGACCTCAATAGCCTTGCTACTGATTGGTTGCTCACCTATTTAATTGGATCTTGTGGCTACTCAACCTTTGCTTGCACATTTGGGGATCATACTAGATATGAATGCCAATATGCTTGCCTGATGAAATCTAGGGTTTACTGATGGTTATATGCTTAGGATTTTCTGTGTGGTCTGTATTAGCTGCTAATCATTGCAACACATCTACTGGTGCTGTCTGTGCATATGATCTTGCTAGTGTGTGCATCTGTGCATGATTACTAGCTTCTGTGTACAAGATCTGTATCTAGATGATTTCCATTTTTTAGTGGCTTTTAGACTGGCAGTAATCCTTGGTGAAAACCAAGTGATGATCTACCCACTTGAGCATCTGCTCAATCCCATGATTATGTCATGCATATATTATGGATCAAATCCCTTGGATTTGTCCAGGAACTTGGTATACCTTGTTCCAGCTCCTAGAATGAAATATTTTGTTGTTGCAGTGCTTGTGGTTTGTGCAAAGCCCTTCACCTCCAAGCCTTGGTTGATCTCCTAGGTCACCATGATTTCGATGGCTGAGGTTTTGTGTGTGTTTGTGTTGTTCTTAAGCAAGAACTGGATGAACTATGTGTTACTCTAACTTCACCCTTACCTGGTGAATCTTATCTGGTCGACTGTGCACTGGTTCTAGGGTTTGTAATCCTTTTATATCATCTCTACTTTTACTCTGGCCATGCCACACAAGGCCTGGTTACTTTGTGACTCATCCCTTGCATTGCCTTGTTGTTGCTTGGTTAGCAACAGCCTTCATATGTGGAAATTTGAGCCCCTTGTGGCTGCTCAGTTTTGGTCTGCCTGGTCTTATCTTGTGTTGTCCAGGAATTTGGACAAGCACAAGTGTGCAAGTGATAGCTTTATCGTCCAAACCGAATTTCGATGATTTGTGTTAACTCGTCCAATCTGAAATTGCTAACACTATATTCTCGCTAGTACTTGTTATTTGTTTTGCAGGTTTGAAGGTGAATATGACCGAAGATCATCCTCAAGACACTTAGTTTAGGTTTAGTTTAGAATTAAACTTGTAATTTTCCTTTTCTTTTATTCTCGTTCATTATATCTCAATTCTTGTATCAAGAATATTGTAAAGACTTTGTAATTGTGTTGTATATCAATAAAGCTCAAGTTTTTGGTTTATGAGCTTTTGTATTATGTAATGTGTATATTCTTGATTAAATATTGTATTTGATATTCACTTTGAAATTCAAAATGATTTGAATTTGTATCTTGTGTTTGAATTTTAAATTCATTGTTTATATTGTGTGATGTTTATATTTAAATGTTTAACACTTATCAAATGCAAACACTCCCCAAAGTAACAAGTTACAAAAGAGATCATGTCGAAATTTCCCTAACTCACATTGCCTAACCCTAGATGCAAAATGAGAGAAAACCTCGATCCCTCTTAGGTTTAGTTGCAATAAGGCGCGAAAATTTCCCCGTTTTGCGATGAAATGCACATCCCATTTCTAAATCTACCCTTCGTTGTTCCTATGTTCTGGGTTATTACAGCCTCTCCCCTAACGTAAACTTCGTCCCGAAGTTAAGATTGGTACCCGAACATCTCGGGGTATGACTTCCTCAATTCTTCTTCCGTCTCCCAAGTTGCTTCTCGCTCAGATGATGTTGCCATTGAACTTTGCAATATTTGATTGCCCTGTTTCTTAACTTCTTCCATTGTACTTCTAAGATCTTTTCCGGTCTTTCCACATAAGTTAGGTCAGATTGCAATTCTATTTCTTCGTATGTGATGGGATCATCCGGTGCCTTCAAACACTTCCTGAGTTGTGAAACATGAAACACATTATGAACTTGACTTAATTGTGCCGGTAATTCCAACTCAAAAGCTGTTCCTCGATTCTGACTGAGTATCTTAAATGGTCCTATATATCGAGGACTTAACTTTCCTTTCACTCCGAACCTCTTAAGTCCTTTCATTGGGCTAACCTTTAAATATACCATATCTCCCACTTTCGGTTCCCAATCTCTTCTCTTTAAGTCGGCGTAACTCTTCTGACGACTCTGAGCTATTTTTAGTCTATCCCGGATCACCTCGATGACTTCTTGTCTTTCCTTGATGTAGTCCGGTGTAAATTCCTTGTTTTCCCCGGTCTCAAACCAACAAATTGGTGATCGACACTTTCTTCCGTACAATGCTTCGTACGGTGCCATCTGTATGCTACTCTGATAACTATTGTTATATGAGAACTCCGCTAAAGGTAAATGGTCCTCCCATGAACCTCCAAAGTTCGCAGCACATGCTCTAAGCATATCTTCAAGTATCTCGATTGGTTCTTTCGGTTTGTCCTCCGGTTTGTGGATGATATGTCAGTACCGAAATCTAACTTGGATCCCAAAGCTTCTTGGAGTTGTTTCCAAAACGCTGATGTGAAAATTGAACCTCTATCTGAGACTATTTTCTTGGGTACTCCATGTTTACTCACAATCTCCTTCACATATATATCCACAAGCTTTTCTTCAGTATCCTTTGTATTTACGGCGACGAAATGAGCACTCTTGGTAAGCCTGTCCACTATTACCCATATCATATCCTTCTTTTTATTAGTCATAGGTAGACCAGTAACAAAATCCATTCCGATTTCATCCCATTTCCATTCCGGTATCTCTAGTGGTTTGAGTAATCCCGCAGGCTCGATGTTCTCGCCTTCACTCGTCGACATGTATGACATTCCGAGACATATTGTGCTATTTCTCTTTTCATGTTGTTCCACCGTAACATCTCCTTCAAATCCATATACATCTTAGTACTTCCCGGATGTATGGAATAAGGGGTTTCATGTGCTTCTTTTAATATGATTGACTTCACTTCGGATCATCCGGTACACATATCCTCTTCTCGGAAGTATAGTGAATCAAAATCCCCTAGATGGAATTCTGATGGTTTTCCTTCTCCAATCCTCTTGATTTCCTCTTGGATGAACAAATCATCCGCTTGCTTTCGAATAATCTCATATTTCAAATCTGAATACATCTCATCCATAATCCTCATGGTTGCTACACTTCCCTTAACATCACCTTGAATAAACAAAATCTGAGCATCCTCTAGCTCTTTCCGAAGTTCCTTTGGAATCTCCCATTCCGTAGGTTGATTCTCCGTACTCTTCCTACTTAGGGCATCTCGCTACTACATTAGCTTTGCTCGGTGTATAGTTGATCGTAAGGTCGTAGTCCTTAATCAACTCTAACCATCTTTTCTCGCCTCATGTTTAATTCCTTCTGGGTGAAGAAATATTTCAAACTTTTATGATCGGTGTATAACTCACACTTGGATCCATATAGAAATTGTCTCCAACTCTTCGTAGCATACACAACTCGCCGCTAACTCTAGATCATGTACTGGGTAGTTGTGTTCATGGGGTTTCAACTGTCTTGATCCATAAGCTATTACCTTCCGATCTTGCATAAGAACACATCCAAGTCCATTCTTGGAAGCATCACAATACACCGTGTAATCCTTTCCAGGGTTCGAGAACCGCTAACACCGGTGTCGTGGTTAACTTATCTTTGAGTGTTTGGAAGCCGGCTTCACACTCATCCGTCCACACAAATGGAGTATTTTTCTTGAGTAACTTGGTCATTGGTCCCGCAATCTTCGAAAATCCCTCTATGAATCTCCGATAATAGCCTCGCCATACCAAGAAATCCTCGTATCTCCTTAGCATTTTTAGGTGATTTCCATTCCAATACGGACCGAACCTTGCTTGGATTCACCGCTATGCCTTCTTTGGTTATGACATGTCCAAGAAATTCAACACTATCTAACCAAAATTTGCACTTGCTAAACTTTGCATATAGCTGATGTTCTCTCAAAATTTGCGTAACTATCTTCAAATGCTTGGCATGTTCTTCTTTATCTTTGGAATAGATTAGAATATCATCTATGAACACTATCACAAACTTGTCCAAGTACTTCATGAATATCTTGTTCATCAAATTCATGAAAATTGCTGGTGCATTTGTTAGTCCAAATGGTACAACCAAGTATTCATGGTGTCCATACCTTGATACAAACGCCGTTTTTGGTACATCCTCCTTCTTGATCTTGATTTGATGGTATCCTGACCTCAAATCTATCTTTGAGAAGACTCCCGCTCCTTGAACTTGATCAAAAAGGTCTTGGATTCTAGGTAAAGGATACTTGTTCTTGATAGTTACATTGTTCAAATTTCTGTAATCCCCACACATTCTCTTTCCTCCATCTCTTTTATCCACAAAAATAACTGGTGTACCCCAAGGTGACACACTTTCTTGAATGAATCCCTTCTGTTCTAACTCATCAATCTGAGCTTTAAGTTCCACTAATTCCTTTGGCCCCATCTTATATGGTGGTTGTGCTATTGGTGCTGTGCCTGGAATCAGGTCGATTGTGAATTCTATCTCTCTATCGGGTGGCATTCCCGGTAGTTCCTTAGGAAATACATCCTTAAACTCATTCACTACAGGAATATCTTCAATGCTCACCTCCTTCATACTATTGAGTTCCAATCCAATCTCCAACTCACTGTACTTATCTCCTTGGAACACTATTCGACCTCCGATGGAGTTGCGAAGTGATACTGTTTTGTCTCCACAGCTAATCACCGCTCCATTTTCTCGTCAACCAATCCATCCCTAGGATGACCGATATGTCCTTCATGGGTATAATGAATAGGTCCGCGAAATACACACAAATCACATATGGTTAGGACTTGTGCTTCTTTCACGTGGGTTACTAATATCGTTCCCCCGCGGATAGGACAGCTTATAGGAGTTTCTAACTTAGAACATCTAAGCCCGAATTTTTCCACAAACTCCAATGCAAGAAATGATGTGGTTGCTCCCGTATCAAATAATACTTTGCCAGGATGAGTAAGAATGCTTAGCGTACCTAAGACTGTTTGATCCGACTCTTCCGCTTGTTCCAAAGATGTGCAATTCAGCTTTCCATAAGGCTTTCCCCTCTTGTTGTTGTAGTTGTAGTTGCGATTGTTGTTGTTGTTGTTGTTGTTGTTGTTGCGGTTGTTGTTGTTGTTGTTGTTTCCTCCTCGTCCTCCAGAGCTCTGTCCGCTCCAAGACGCCTTGTTTGGACACTCCGGCTTGATGTGTCCTTCCTTCCCACAACCATAACAAATGATTCTGGGTTTCTGACAATCCTTCTGCAAATGACCCTTTAGGCCACAATTGTTGCAGATGATTTGGCTGATTGGATTTTGATTCTGACCTCCCCGGTTGTATTGATTACTAGTAGTAGGTCTGTATCGGGGTTTGAAACTCCGATCAGGTGTTGGTTTACTGATTGGGTACTTCCTTGGCTCTATACGAGCCCTCTTCCTCCTATCCTCTTGGACTTGCCGGTAATCATCCTCGAAAGTGATTGCCGAGTCAATCAGTTCCTGGAATTCGGCAGTCCGTGCCAACCTCAATTGCATCTTCATGTATGGATTCATGCCTTTCATGAATCGCTTCTTCCTCTTCTCCTCCGTATCAACATCCTCGTGTGCATACCTGGATAGCCTCGTTGAAATCCCGAACATACTGCATAATAGGTGCAGTATTCTGTCGTAGTTCTTCAAACTCCCTCTTCTTCAACTCCACCACGCTGTCCGGAACATGGGCATCCCGGAACTTCTTCTTGAACTCCTCCCAAGTGAACACCTTATCTGGAGGGTGTACTGCTACAAGGTTCTCCCACCATGACGCTGCTGGTCCTGACAACAGATAAGTAGTATATCTAATCTTCTCCTCATCGTTGCAACCAACGGTCTTCAGCTTCCGTTCCGTATCCATAAGCCAATCTTCGCGTCCATTGGTTCTGGAGCTGATGTAAAAGGTAGTGGTCTTGCATTTTGGAAGTCTGATAAAGTTACTCCCTTGCCTTCATTACCCCTATCATTGATGACTTGGGTAAAGAAGTCTTGCATGTTCTTGCTTTGACTTTCCTGATATTGCCTCCGATCTTCCTCCATTGCTCTCATATACTGTTGGAAGTCTGGGTGCATCATTGGGTGTGGTGGTGGTGGTGCATTCTCCGCTCTAGCTTCTGCATCGGCCTCCTCTTTTTCTCTCTCCTCCCGGTCTCGTCGAGCCTCTTCGCTTCAACTAACGCCATGTCCCCCTAGTCCCGTAACAAAGAGCGATTACTCATAATTGCACCATGCAAATGTTTTCTCGAGCTCAACTCATTGCCCGTAACTAGTCACACAATGAAATCAAGAAGCAAATCCAAAACAAACATTTATTATGCATATACTTTGTATATTACATAACATACACACTTATATTACATGTGGTATATATAAACCACTTATTTGGCTCAAAGCCCAAGCCAACGGGAATTTAAAATACGTTCTATTACAATACCACCTAGATTACTTTATTCTTCCTTGGGGCTCTACTCCTCGTCATCATAACTCGCCTCCGCGTACATCCCTGGGGTCCATCCGCATACAGCGGTTTGTCTTCCGGACCCCGTCCGGAATGAAGGTCCTTCCAAGCAGGTATGTAGTCCGAATCGGACGAAGTGCCGAGACAGAGATCCGTCATGCCAAAGTAACCGGATAAAGACTCATATGTATCCCCGATGGGATACAACTCACCTTCTTCTTGCCATCCATGGGGGATTCCTACTCACTTGACCTCTCATCTTCTTCTTCTTCTTTTTCTTGGTTCCAGAACTCTCACCTACGACGTACTGGGATGTTTTGGGTAATCCCATCTCCAAATCTAAAGAAATGGAGTTGGTGTCTTTCTCTTCCTGCCCAAAGCTTTGGTTAACATTCTCGGTTAACCGCGCCTCCTTCATCCTCTGATTCACAAGTGATGGGTTCTCCTTCATCCCCATATGGTTCCCCGAAACGCCAACCAGTCGAATTCTCGATTGGTGACTCCGAGCAGTTTAGGTTTCTAGAATCATCTCCCCCATATCCAGTTTCATATGATGCTGACACATGTGGATAGTGTGGGACAAAGTTGGGTGTAAGTGGATCTTTATGAGACAATTGGTCACTCAAATCTACATAGCTGTCTAGGCTAAAGAAAGGTGTAGTATGTTGTGGTTGTGCCCTCAAATCACGCATCCGAGTTTGGACTTTATCAGGGTCCGTGAACTCAGCTAGCATGTGGTCAATCTCACCCCTCATTTTCATGTGTAAAAGGTACATCGTGGTCAATAAAGACTTACAGCTATCCATGTGCTGTGTTGCAACTTCAGGACTTCTGTGTGCTAACACCAGATGATTCAGAGTGGGATCCTCATCTTCCTCGGCATGAGGTATATGAGAAAACTCTGAACATAGCAGCTTCTACCGACTTGTGCTGCCTTATCTCAAGGATTGCCTTGAATAGGCCCATGTGGTAGGCCGTGGTGATAGTTTTGGCTTCTCCGTATGGCATTATACGACTCATCAGCCAGCTTTGTCGGTAGTTGGACCGATACTCGCACTTGGCTAGGATTTCCCCATCATAGTAGGTATACTTGATAACAGTATCCGTGGATCACAATGAAGTTCCTTCAAGCATCCCACACAAGAGAGCCGTTATTGGTCCATCATAATCACCAAGCCAACCCTCAACCTTCCTCAAAGTCCTCTTAGGAAAAGTGTTCGCCATTATGGCTGTATACAAAAGCAGAATATTAGTAGTGATAATGCATCATAATAGCTATAATAAAGAATTATCGCACTAAAATATATGGTTTTGCTATTCTCAAGTGAATAATCACCATATTTCTAGAGAATCCTTTACTATTTCTACTAGACTCCTACAGGTTTCTTCCCTATACTAGGTTTTTCCAACCTAAGGTCGCAACATTTGCTCTGATACCACCTGCGGTGACCCAAAGATACCACCGCATGTTGTAGTATACAAGTCGTTGATATGATCTTTGTGAAGGGACTTCTTCACAAATTGCCATATCCCTCGCAGTGGTACAACAGAAACATTGCAGGTCATAACACTCCATACTTTATTACAAACATTGTCTGAACAAGTTGGTATTCTCACAGGTCCTATGAGAACACCCTAAGATACTACTTAAGTACGATTACAACTTATAACCATATATAAAAGAGAGCTCAACAACTTATTTAGGTAAGTTCTACGTTGCTCGGCTCCATGATGCTAGGGTATGTCACTACTCCTCCACCTCCGTGTCATCTGATCCATAGACTATCCCATAGTCTACGCCTTCCACTCCGCCGGTAAGATCGTGTTCTTCGTAGACCAGCTCGTAACTTCCTTCTCGGTGCTCCATCGTTGATGGCCTCCACTTCCGGATCACAGCCTAGCAAGGGTGTCGAAAGAAAGTGAGTACTGTAGGTACTCAAGCAAGTTCTAAAAGAGTAAAAAGGTGTTTGATGCACTAGCTACGACCATTGATCGAGAAATCTCGTGTCAATGCATGTTTTGCAATCATTTCTTCAAAAGGTTGCTTTTATTATGAAAACTATGCCCGCCGCCTTCACAAGTTGACTAGAACTTCGTGGAGTTCCTTTCCTCGCCACGTTCGCAGCTCCCTTCCCGGAACAAGGAGTGACAACCACAATTTGATACACTCGCAGAGGTGCGTTACTTTTCCCACAAGAGATTCCACCCCTTTTGCCATCCGCAGGGACTTGCCCCCGTTCACACTTCCTTTGGTGTGAGGCCAGGTATGAAAATCCAAGCCCACACCGCCTTCTCCGCGACTGCAAACCCACCCTTTTGTCCGACCGTACACCCCCAGTAGACTTCTCCCGATAATACGGCTTTACTCACGGTGTACTCCGGACAATCCTTCATAGATCGTAGAGCCATCATCACTAATGGATGGGGATTTAAAAGGCTATCCCAACCTACGGCAATGCCTCCAACACCCCGCCAGCTCTACCAATCCGTTGGCGTGCAGAAGGGAAAAGATACGGCTGGCTTCCCCAGAGCCATTATAGATCTCATGGTCAACGCGGTTTGTACGGCACTAGAATCACTGGACGGCATTGGTAATTAATCCTAGGGTGATATAACCCATTGTAATGGAACCTCCACCATATCAACACATACCATGGTTCCATTGCCATCCACATAGTCATATTCATAGTTGGAAAGTAACATTTCATTTGCGATGCAGGAGTGATAAGTATATAGCTTTGCATTAAAGTAATAGAAAATACTCAAGTTGGTATGAGCAAGGGTGAACTTGCCTGTGGACTGCGAGATAGTGCAGCTCAATGCGCTTGATGGAACCTGGACCTCGGGTTCTCGTAAGAAGCATCATTGTCCGGTAAAGACAATGTTATAAAATCCAAATAATGCAATCATGGATGTATTATTTTATGTTGAATCCCTTTACCCCGCTGGGTTATATCAATTTAGGGTTGCGTTTAAGATTTATGTCTTCGACAGTAATTTACAATTGAGTTAAAAGTATTAATCATTGTAATTCATACAAAGTACAACAATTCAAAGTAAAACTATTTTACTTGATGATTTCCTTAGTCATTCCAAAAATAATTTGAAATTATAGAGTTACTTCTATAGTTTTTGGAATAAAAAGGAAATATAGTATTTTTCTTGGAAAAATACCCTTTTCAATAGAAATGACTTGGAATATTAGAATTTCATTTTGAAATGTTTGAAAATAAGTATTTGAACTTATTTGAGATTTTTCCTTGAATTTTTAAATACAAGGAAATAATAATTTAAAATTCCAAGTTATTCTTTAAATTCTGAAAATTCATAATTTTGAATTTGTTTCATAAATTCCATTTCATATTTTATTCTTGTTAAGGTTTATTTTTCTTTCATTAATCCATTTTTTAATGGATTTTTAGAGTTGTATTTGTTTTATTAAAATTTGGTAAAGTTCTGGTCTTTTATTAATTGTTAAAAGACAAAAATGCCCTCGGCCCCTATTGGGCCCAGCCCATTTACCTAAAGCCCGTGGACAGCCCAATAAGGCTTGTCCCTTATGGGTCGGTGGCGCCGAACGGCCCACCTCACTCACTCACTCGGCCCTCTCATGCTCTTCGTCCCTAACCCTAGTCTCCTGCGACGCCCGTGGCGATGGCGTCGCCGCCATGGCCGCCGCCTCGCTCCGGCCAGCTCCGAGCTTCCCCGCCGTAGCCACCTACCGAACTAGAACCGCCGCGTGCAGATCTATCGATCCGTCCGCGTGGTTTCTCCGATTTCTTCCTCTTCTCGGCGAATCGCCTCCGCTTTGGATTCACCGGAGAATCGCCTTGGCGATTTGGTGGTCTCCGGCGACTCTTGCCCTCGCCGTCGACGTGCGCGCTCCCCGAGACCGACCCGGCGCAGGTGCCGCTCGCAGCACTCGTGCCGTCGTCTCCGTGCCGTGCTGCTATGGTGGTGTTCGTGCTCGCCGGCGTAACGCCGGCGCCTACCCCGGCTTTGCGTACTGCTATGGCCGCGCGAGCACCGCCTCGCCATGCCATAGCCTCTCGCCACCAGGCGCATGTAAGTGTGTGCCGCTTCCCCTCCTTCTCCTTTCCATGACCGAGCTCCTCCCAAGCTACCGTGCTTCTTCCTCCTCTTTTTCTACTGTTCTCTGATGATCCTATGATCATACAGATCCCTGCGATTGCTACCTAAGCTACATGTGCTTCTATTTTCTGTAAATTATGGCCAATCTACCAATTTCTGGTACTGGCCAGTATTGCTTTGCTTGCTATCACTGCCATTTGTTGCTTGTCTGCTGCTCCTAGCATGGTCGGTATTGCTATGCTACCGCCGTACTTGCTTACAAGCTTGCTATGCTA
Organism: Lolium rigidum; assembly: GCF_022539505.1. Lineage (NCBI taxonomy): Eukaryota > Viridiplantae > Streptophyta > Magnoliopsida > Poales > Poaceae > Lolium > Lolium rigidum. Next base: position 191,616,949 of record NC_061514.1, read on the forward strand.
TGTTGCTTATGAGCTTGCTATGCTTCGGCAATCCATACTTGCTTGTCTAGGTGTGCTCGCTGTGCATCGCTGACACTTGTGAGTGCCAAGTGGTGCCTCGTGAGGTGCTTCGTGCTTCCTGTGTAAGCTATTGATCCATTGGATCAACCATTGTTTGTTGGCTAGTTTATCTCGTGTGGCTTGACTTGATTCAATTGATCCATTTGATCAATGAAATGTCGTTGATCGATGATTGATTAATTCTGTGGCTAAGTGAATCCTTTTCCTTGGTGATGCTGATGCTCAAGCATCACTATGCTACCGCTTACATGTGCTATTGCTTGCTCTAGCTTATCGGACTAGATCCAAGTGGCTATGATGCAGTTGATTGGTGCCGTGTTGCCCTACAAGTGTGCTACCGTCAATAACTAGTATGAATTTGTTACATATTCATGCTTGAATAAACCGATTCTTGATGAACTCGCTTATGCAAGTGATGATTTAAATGACTTGCTTGTTTTTGAATTTGTTGTTCATGATTATATAACAAGCAAATGAATCGAATCCACTCGGATAATGATGTCTTATATTTGGCTTTACTTTAAATGGTGCTAAGTGTGATGTGACCTCAATAGCCTTGCTACTGATTGGTTGCTCACCTATTTAATTGGATCTTGTGGCTACTCAACCTTTGCTTGCATATTTGGGGATCATACTAGATATGAATGCCAATATGCTTGCCTGATGAAATCTAGGGTTTACTGATGGTTATATGCTTAGGATTTATCGTGTGGTCCGTATTAGCTGCTAATCATTGCAACACATCTACTCGGTGTCAGTTCGTGCATATGATCTTGCTAGTGTGTGCATCTCGTGCATGATTACTAGCTTCGTGTACAAGATCTCGTATCTAGATGATTTCCTTTTTTTAGTGGCTTTTAGATCGGCAAGTAATCCTTGGTGAAAACCAAGTGATGATCTACCCACTTGAGCATCTCGCTCAATCCCATGATTATGTCATGCATATATTATGGATCAAATCCCTTGGATTTGTCCAGGAACTTGGTATACCTTGTTCCAGCCTCCTAGAATGAAATATTTTGTTGTTGCAGGCTTGTGGTTTGTGCAAAGCCCTTCACCTCCAAGCCTTGGTTGATCTCCTAGGTCACCATGATTTCGATGGCCGAGGTTTTGTGTGTGTTTGTGTTGTTCTTGAGCAAGAACTGGATGAACTATGTGTTGCTCTAACTTCACCCTTACCCGGTGAATCTTATCCGGTCGATCGTGCACTCGGTTCTAGGGTTTGTAATCCTTTTATATCATCTCTACTTTTACTCGGCCATGCCACACAAGGCCTGGTTACTTTGTGACTCATCCCTTGCATTGCCTTGTTGTTGCTTGGTTAGCAAAAGCCTTCATATGTGGAAACTTGAGCCCCTTGTGGCTGCTCAGTTTTGGTCTGCCTGGTCTTATCTTGTGCTGTCCAGGAATTTGGACAAGCACAAGTGTGCAAGTGATGCTTTACTCGTCTAAACTGAATTTCAGTGATTTGTGTTAACTGTCCAATCTGAAATTGCTAACACTATATTCTGGCTAGTACTTGTTATTTGTTTTGCAGGTTTGAAGGTGAATATGACCAGAAGATCATCCTCAAGACACTTAGTTTAGGTTTAGTTTAGAATTAAACTTGTAATTTTCCTTTTCTTTTATTCTGTTCATTATATCTCAATTCTTGTATCAAGAATATTGTAAAGACTTTGTAATTGTGTTGTATATCAATAAAGCTCAAGTTTTTGGTTTATGAGCTTTTGTATTATGTAATGTGTATATTCTTGATTAAATATTGTATTTGATATTCACTTTGAAATTCAAAATGATTTGAATTTGTATCTTGTGTTTGAATTTTAAATTCATTGTTTATATTGTGTGATGTTTATATTTAAATGTTTAACACTTATCAAATGCAAACACTCCCCAAAGTAACAAGTTACAAAACAGATCATGTCGAAATATCCCTAACTCACATTGCCTAACCCTAGATGCAAAATGAGAGAAAACCTCGATCCCTCTTAGGTTTAGTTGCAATAAGGCGCGAAAATTTCCCCCGTTTTGCGATGAAATGCACATCCCATTTCTAAATCTACCCTTCGTTGTTCCTATGTTCTGGGTTATTACAATGCAGCCTGCTCCTTCGGCTGTCGCTTTGCAGGCAAGGCACCCGATAGCGAGCTACATCAGCAGCATGCAGCATGGCAGTCGCTGCGCTGCTGCCATGTGCGCGTGCGTAGACAGGCCAGACCCACTGGCGGGATCTTCTGTGGCCATGGAGGCTGCTGAGAGCGGCTCTGCATCGACTGCGACGCCGTAGATGATCCTAGCGGCCAGCGGGAGCGTGCCACGGTCAGCCAAGCGTGCAAGTGGTGATGGTTCACTGGCGGGATCCTCTGTGGCCATGGAGGCTGCTGTGCAAGGCTCTGCGTTCACTGCGACGCTGCAGAAGATCCTGGCAGCCAGCGGGAGCGTGCCACGGCCGACCAAGCATGCAAGTGATGATGACGAGGCAATCATTGCCAGGGAACAACCAATGATTGGCAGTATTGGGATTAGGGAGCTCGGATCTTCTGTGTCTCGTTCAATGTTCAAGAAATCGTTAATCTTAACTTATCGGTCGGTCTTAAAATGAAGATTAATCGCTTATCGGTCGATTAATCGATTTTATCGGTCAGCCATTTATCGGTTTATTTTTTTGTAAATCCTAATTTTCGACACTAAATTTTCTATAATATGCTATGCAAAAAATAATATTTAAGCATTGCACATAAGTATTACCTTGATTCCTTTCATTTGAATCAATAATAATGGAAAATTTGAGCTAATGCACAATTCTACAAAACCATAGGATGAAAATATCGACTGCCATACCAAATGTCATTGAAATTTCTCTGACAATCAGCCGAAATATCGGCCGTGAGAGTGAAAATCGGGCGAAATATCGGCTTTCATACAGAAAATCGGCCGAAATATCGGTGGAGCGATAAACTGGCCGATATGCCAAAATCTTATCGGTCACCACCCGATTCACGATAAATCGGCCGATAAATCGGCATCTCGGATGATTTTTAGAACAGTGGTCTCGTTTAGATATGGGAAACGGTATGGTGCTTAATTCTGAAAATGGTGTTTCTAATTTTGTGAAATATATGAATTTCTCGGTAAGCAGTATGTTAGATATCCGGCTTGAGGGAAGTGTAATTTCTGATGCAGGTGGTGTAATGCATCCTACCTTGGCTATGTCTTTGGAACAGTCGGTGGATGACGCTAGGAATGAACACATTTTGAGCAAGAATGAAGAGGACGATAGAATTGGTCTTCAGCGCCAGATGGGGATTGCCTCATCTATGAAGATTAAGGGTAAGTCCCCTATATCTTGTCAGTTTTCTTACAACCATACACTAGCCCCTTTATCTTTATCCCTAATAGAGAGTTCATCAAATGTGCTAGCTAAACCCACTATGGAAGAGGTTATTTCTTTTGGGGGGATATAAAAGGCATCAATAGGAGTGAGGTCCAGCTCTCGATTGGAGAGTCATCATGATATGGATATGCCCCAGATGGAGAAGGCAATGAGGCAGGCACAGTTGCGTGAGGTTTCCTGCAGTTTAGGTAAACCTACAACTCCAGCATTCTCCATTGTGAATATCTCAGATGAGGAAATTAGTCATAGAGCGAATCGTTAGGAGTTTCTTTAGGTTTCTTGGAGGGGGATGTGGCAAAGTCTATTAAAGGTATTAAGTTGTTAGAAGAGGAACATATTCTAACAATATTACAAAATAATATGTGTGAGAAGGATATTGCAGATCGAAGAGGGATTGTCCTCTCTTGTAATGTCAAAAGTATCTAATTTATGTGAGGATTTGGTAGAGGAGGATGATATCCTGTTGGGTTTGGATGATCATGTGGAGCACATAGAGCCGGTTATGAAGGTGAAGAAAACTAGGCAGAGGAAAGTTTATGATACTAATAATATTCGCAAACGTACTAGGAAAAGAGTTAAAAAAATAATATTCTCAATGCAGAATATAAAAGGAATAAACTGGACCTCCGGAGGTTTTGGAGATTCTGCTAAACATTTTTTTTTGTTAAAGAGGCAATTAGAGAACATAAGTTAGATTTCATAGCCTTATTGGAGACTGGGAGATCTAACTTCTCTATACCCTTTTGAATCAACTTGCTGCGGGATATAATTTCTCCTGGTTTTGTTTACCACCTCTTGGCCGTTCTGGAGGTATTCTAGTGGGAATAAATTCAGATACACTTCAGGTGTTAAAAGTTAGCACAGGTGATTTTTGCGTAAAGCTACATATTAAATGTAAGCAAGATGGTTTTGAATGGATTATGATGCCTGTCTATGGGGCTACCCAAGACACGCATAATGCAAAATTTTGGCGGAATTAGTAAGAACTTGTGAATCGGAAACATTACCTATGTTGGTAGGGGGTGATTTCAATATCATAAGAAAGAGGGAAGAAAAAAATAATGATAATTTTAGGGCACGGTAATTTTAGGGCACGGTGGCCTTTTCTTTTTAATGCAATCATTGAGCATTTGAACCTACAGGAAATTGCTTTATCTGGGAGACAATGTACGTGGGCAAGTCGGCGTATTGAACCTACATATGAGAAGCTAGATAGAGTTTTAGCATCTATATCGTGGGAACAAAAGTTTCCACTTGTCAATGTACGGGCATTGACAAGAGCGGATTCTGATCACACCCCGATTATTGATTCGGGAATAAAATCACATCTAGGTAATAAGTCGAAATTCCCTTTTGAGTTACATTGGTTGAAACAAGAAGGTTTTTATGATGTGATAGTAAGGGAGTGGAATTCAGTTTTACAGGGAGTGAATCCTATGGAAGTTTGGTTGAATTAGTTAAGGCATATTAGAAGATTTCTTAAGGGTTGGGCGAAGAATCATAGTGGGAAATATAAAAAAGAAAAAGAGAAATTATTATCTATTATTGATCTTTTAGATTTGACAGCGGAAACAAATCCATTGAATTCGAATGAAAGGGAAGAGCTTAAGAAAGCAAATGAAAATTTAAATAAACTAAGAAGGGAAGAGGAGTCGAAATGGGCTCAACGAGCAAAAGTTAAACATATTCAAGAGGGAGGGAATAATCCGAGATAGTTTCACTTGATAGCAAATGGTAAACACCGAAAAAAGAAATCAGTTGGAACAACAAGAAGGAACTATTGTAGGGGATGATAATTTGAAGGTCTATATTACTGAATTCTATAAAAAATTGTTTGGGGCATCGGCACCAAGTAATATTTCATTAGTAGAGGATATGGTACAAGATTGTTGACGTCAGAAACCCACTGGCGGGCAGAGACGGGCAACACCGTAGTGCCGGGAACAACTAGGGCTGCGGCTGGCCCTAGTCCCTCTGAGCGACGGCCCGCAAAGCCTCCTGGTCGCACGCACCGATGTTTATCACAAGGGCGTGCCACCTGACCTATACCTGGTCAGGAAGGTGTGGATGATGCCTCGCTTAGTTTCCTGCAGGGCACACACGTAAACGTTAAATACGAGCCTCGATCGGCTCTCGAGGTTATCTCGTGAATCGGCTCAAAGAGCCGATCCACCCATGATTCGAACGGGGTGTCCGAATATATGGTGGTCCTGCTTGATCAATGTAAAGCTAATGAGATCTACGACGATTTAGGGTTTTCACCGCATAATCGGATCATCCTACTCAGGTTCGGGCCTCGCGCTCGCGCACGGTGACCGTAAGCCGATCCTAGACAGGGCCTAAACACCAACACGAGGTTGATCCCCGGAACATCCGTTCTAGGACTAGCAAACGTCACCCTACACGCCGCTGGATCCTCCGCCCCCTTGTAAGGCCTAACTATTGCGGATATTAAACTAATCCTTGTAGAACAAGGAGCAATCGTAACGGACCAGATCTACTAAACTATGATCAAGCGGGGTGCCGCCCCTACGCCTAAGATAGGCGTAAGGGCGGCTAGACATGCAAGGGTTGCACTACGAAAGCATGCAGCATGAAGAACAATGCTAACCCTAGTATGTCTAAGATAACTACGTTGCTCGCCATCAAAAAGGCTTCGAGCACGAGCAACGCATGAACAACGTAGGCGAGGCTTGGCTTGCCTAGATCGCAAGATGCGATCTAGGCAGCATGATGCTTACCGGTAGAAACCCTCGAGACGAAGGAGTTGGCGATGCGCCGAGATTTGTTTGTGGTTGAACGTTGGTTGTTGTTTATTCCATAAACCCTAGGTACATATTTATAGTCCAGCGGACTTTCTAATGTGGGCGTGCACTAAACCGTGCACGAGATAAACTCTAACTTTTAATCTAGATACAATCTACTATAATTAAAGATACACGGGCAACCTAGCCCAAATTCTCCGTGCAAGGCCGCTTCATAGATCTTCAATGTGTAATCTTCCAAGCCCATCTTGATCGCGGCCCACCTCCTGATTTAGCCAAAATCCGGTGATAACACATGCCCCCCTGGTTTTGGTAATGATAATTTCAAAACCACTCTGTTTTTTCCTCCGAGGGGTCGTGTCATGGCAGAACAGAACTGTCGCAGCATGCTTCATCATGACGACTTGCCTTCCCAACTTCTCTGCACGATTTGACAGTTTTGGCACCATGTCCTCGAGAACTGCTCGAAAATTAAAACCCCCATCTCCTTTTATTTAACCGCATCGAACAGTTCTCCCCTTCACCCCTTCCGCATTAGCACTCCAAAAAACCCTCCCCTGCAACCATGTCTTCTTCCTCTTCCTCTTCTTCTTCATCAGATCTTTCCTACGTGTCCTCTTCCATCCGAGAGTCGACGCCCTCGTGGGGTACGCAAGCGGCGTACGACATCCTCGCCCCAACGAAGTGGGACAAAAAGGACCACGACTCCTCCGTCAGGTCCGAGGATGACAAATCCCTGACCGATGGGGAGAGCGACCTCCGCTTCCTTGCTGACGGGGAACCGGAGGAGGAGAGCGATGACGATCGCTTCTCCTGGGCAGACTTCACCACTTCCGAGGAGGTGAAGGAGGAGGAAGAGGAGGAGGAGGACGAAGACAGCTCCTCCGACGAGCCACCGGCGAAACGCCGCCACCTCTGGCCCGGGAACCTCAGCGACGTCGACAGTGACGACGACGCTGACGAAGAGGATGAAGACAACGAGGGCCCCGTCGGCGGCCGGCCGGAGCGATGATGACGAGCCGGTAGGGAGCAGCGCCGACAGTGGCGATGCCGGCGACGACGACGACGAGGGCAGCAGCGGCCCCTTGATAGGATCTTAGCATAGGGCTAGCAGTAGCAGGCGGGGCAATGTATCCCCCTAGGACTTCCTTTTGAGAGCAATCAGCTCTTCTATGTAAGAAATCTGCTTATTAATGAAGAAATTCCCCCAATTTTGATTTTGCCGATTCCCTTCATGATAATTTAGCCGATTGTCTTTCGTACTAGTTCTGCCGATTACCAAACCGGTCGATGCCCAAAGAGCCGATAGCATCGCATCGGTCTCTCACGGTAAATTTCGAGATAGATCCATCCGGGCCCAAACCCCTGGCCAAACAAGGCCATGCCATAATCGTGTAAACCCTAGGCCTTTCAGACATTCTTCTGCCGTATCCTTTCCTTCCAGATCCTCTTTGCCTTCAGAAGAGCCCTAGGACTGTTGCTCGGGTCAATTTAAACGCCGAAGTCGCCACTTCTGCAGGACAGGCATCACTTCTGTGGTGACTTTTATAATCCTGCTCTGTTCTCTCTCAGCGACCATCGCTCAAAATCAAACTGAGATGCAAAGCCAACCGATTTTAGCAAAAATCGGCTTCCCTATAGCAACGGACCTCTCATAGCAAGTTGCCCCCGAGCCTCGGCCGGGGTGGAAATAATGATGAGGACCCGTAATTCAGGCGAACGAGGGCTGAGCGCGACCATGGTCCGAGAGTGCTATCGTACGTGGCCAATCAATCGATCACCTTTCATCCGTTGACGGTTTATACGGCCGATTCGGCGAGGCTAGTAATCCGGCGCCGAGTAGGTGCCCTCAACATAGTTCCGGGCTTGTCGCTGGATCGTCTTGCATCCTGAAACTGATAATTTTGTAACATTAGCACCATTCTTCAGGCAAATCGCAAGGCAGAGTTAGCCGATTCCAACGAAATCGGCTCCCCAGAGCAGAGAACCTCCAAGGTGAGCTGCCCCCCGAGCCTCAGTCGGGCGAGAATAGCAGTGAGCTGATCACGTCAATCATCCTCGGTTTCCAACTCGTAACGCTGTAGCCGCCCTGTGGCAGGCTGCAGCCAACCTCGGTGAGAACGTCCTCGCATTTCGATGCTCTCCGGACTCCGGGCACGACGTCTCCCGGAAGTGACGATTCATCGAGTCAAAGCCGGGCAGCCGATGGCTTCGTCATTGGCGTTTCCCCGGCCGCTCCCATTGATTCTTAAGTCGATGTCTGCACATCGGCTATGCTTGAAATTTTTTGAATTTTCCGGCCGACTTGTGTATCGGCCCCCATACTCCAATATCTATCATCCAAGGGTGAGACTGCTTTTCCTCGTGTTTTATCCTTCTAGGTGCCCCCCCGAGCCGATTCTGTCAAGAGAATTGATGGTATCGGCTCTGTTGGATCGTGTGTTGAACTCGGGCGGATCGGATGTTGAGGATAATTTTGGCCGATCGCTAGAATCGGCCTCCCATTGCTTTCTTGGTGAAGGTTTTGTGATGTCCCTTTACAAATCTTTTGGGGCCGATCACAAGGATCGGTCTCGCCACGTTTATCCATCGACATTTGCTTTTGTTACACGGTCAGGCCGGTGGATAAAACCAGCCTAACCCCGTTCTTTGTCACGTCGATGCGCTCACGGTCGTCCAAATTGATACCCGAGAGCGGCTCTTGGCCCGAGGTCTCCCAAATGTCCATGCCGGCCGTTGAAACCTCGACCGAATCATCCGCACGAACGACTTCAACTTCATCTCCATCCCATTGTATCGGGCATTGGTGCATCGTGGATGGAATGCAACGATTGGCGTGGATCCAATCCCTCCCTAGTAGGACGGCGTAGGTACTCTTGCTTGTCGACGATAAAGAACGTCGTAGGGACAGTTTTTCTTCCTACGGTCGGATCCACATTCAGAACACCTGCGCGTCGGACGCTTGGCCGTTGAAATCGCTCAATGTTACGTTGGTCTTGATCGGATCCGAGCTAGAGCGTCCCAACCGACGTAGCATGGAGTATGGCATAATGTTGACTGCCGCTCCGGTGTCTACCAACATCTTGTTGACAGGCTGCCCATTGATGTAACCTCGCACGTACAGGGCCTTCAGATGCCTGTAACTCCTTTCCTTTGGCTTCTCAAAGATAACCGGCCGTGGGCCGCAGTCTAATTGCGCCACAGGTGCTTCATATCGTCTTGGAGCGCTAAACTCCGATGGAAGGATGAAGACCATCTTTGTGCCAGCCGATGTATCGTCATCGGCTTTCCTCTGCTTGGGGCGCCACTCTTTTCTTTGTGGCCGAACTTCTTCGTCCAGGGTTCGCCGAATTTTGGCGGCCAGATCAGGCCGTGCCTTCCTTAGCGTGTGCGGGTACAATCTTTCGGCTTCTTCCAACCCACGCGGACGCTGAACCCTCCGCTTTTGGGAACGGCCGAGCCCATCGGGGCACCACCCGGGCCGATGATACTTATCTTCTTCATCATCGTCCTCTAGTTCCTCGAGATCTTCTCCCCGAGCGGGCTCGAGCATACTTGCTCCGAGGTGGGAGAGGCCCTAGACGCTCGAATATGGACACGTTAGCGGCGTCCTTCTTCCTCTGTCCGCATTCGCAGGCGGTTCTCGATTGTTGGCAATCGGCTCATTCCCGAGTCCCGGCAATGTTTGAAGAACGGACAGCTCCGGTGCCTATCCATGTTATCCTGCCCCCTTGACCTTCTTTCAGCCGCGACGATTGTACCCGTCGTCGCTTCTATCATGCTGACGGTACCTCTCGACCTCCGCATCGGACCGACAATTCCTTTCATCATCTACGTCGTAGTGCCGACGTCGGTCGTGCTGTCTTGCTCATATTTGTGGAGGAGGCGCTCGGAGAGTGGACGCCGATACCGCACGCGACTTATTCCCTCCCCTGTCGGTACCGCCTGTCATCATCTTGGGGCCGGTCGCGTGGATCGGCCTCCTCTTCATCGTTGCCACGGGAGTGGCTGCTTCTCGCTTCGTCTTTGCCGTGGCGGCTTGCAAGCCCTGCCATGTTGATACCAAAGGAGGACTTTGGCTGGCCTATGGAGTGGCTGAGATCCACCATGTTGACGCCGGGCGACGGACTCGAGTCTCTATCGAGCTTGATATCGTGCGGCCGGGTCTTCTCAGAGGAGCCGATGAGTTCGGCTTCGAGGGTTGCCTTGATCTCGTCTTGTTTTCTTTTTAGCTCCTCGGGCAGGTCCTCGTACTTCAGTGACCTGGTGCGTTCTTCTGACGGGGCGGACAAGTCCACTCCATCGAGTGCGCCTTCAGGTGTGAAACCCTTCCACTTGACGTCATGGGAGCGGGTTCGGTGGAAGGAGCCGATGAGTTCGGCTTCGAGGACTGCCTTGATTTCGTCGTGCTTCTTCTTGAGGTCATCAAGCAGATCCTCGTTCTTGACCGGAGTGCTTTCCGCCATCTCGGATGTAGATGGCGATGTTGTCGATGTCGAAGGTTGTCCCACCGGGCGTGCCAGAATGTGTTGACGTCAGAAACCCACCGGCGGGCGGAGACGGGCAACACCGTAGAGCCGGGAACAACTAGGGCTGCGGCTGGCCCTAGTCCCTACGAGCGACGGCCCGCAAAGCCTCCCGGTCGCACGCACCGATGTTTATCACAAGGGCGTGCCACCGACCTATACCTGGTCGGGAAGGTGTGGATGATGCCTCGCTTAGTTTCCTGCAGGGGCACACACGTAAACGTTAAATACGAGCCTCGATCGGCTCTCAGGTTATCCTGTGAATCGGCTCAAAGAGCCGATCCACCCATGATTCAGACGGGGTGTCCGAATATATGGTGGTCCTGCTTGATCAATGTAAAGCTAATGAGATCTACGACGATTTAGGGTTTTCACCGCATAATCGGATCATCCTACTCGAGGTTCGGGCCTCGCGCTCGCGCACGGTGACCGTAAGCCGATCCTAGACAGGGCCTAAACACCAACACGAGGTTGATCCCCGGAACATCCGTTCTAGGACTAGCAAACGTCACCCTACACGCCGCTGGATCCTCCGCCCCCTTGTAAGGCCTAACTATTGCGGATATTAAACTAATCCTTGTAGAACAAGGAGCAATCGTAACGGACCGGATCTACTAAACTATGATCAAGCGGGGTGCCGCCCCTACGCCTAAGATAGGCGTAAGGGCGGCTAGACATGCAAGGGTTGCACTACGAAAGCATGCAGCATGAAGAACAATGCTAACCCTAGTATGTCTAAGATAACTACGTTGCTCGCCATCAAAAAGGCTTCGAGCACGAGCAACGCATGAACAACGTAGGCAGGCTTGTGCTGCCTAGATCGCAAGATGCGATCTAGGCAGCATGATGCTACCGGTAGAAACCCTCGAGACGAAGGAGTTGGCGATGCGCCAAGATTTGTTTGTGGTTGAACGTTGGTTGTTGTTTATTCCATAAACCCTAGGTACATATTTATAGTCCAGCGGACTTTCTAATGTGGGCGTGCACTAAACCGTGCACGAGATAAACTCTAACTTTTAATCTAGATACAATCTACTATAATTAAAGATACACGGGCAACCTAGCCCAAATTCTCCGTGCAAGGCCGCTTCATAGATCTTCAATGTGTAATCTTCCAAGCCCATCTTGATCGCGGCCCACCTCCTGATTTAGCCAAAATCCGGTGATAACAAAGATATACTGCAAATTTCGATGGATGAAAATGAGATTCTAACAGCTCCTTTTTCCGAAGAGGAGGTGTATGAGGCAATCTCACAAATGGAGCTTAATAAAGCTCCTGGACCGGATGATTTTCCAGCGGAGTTTTATCAAAAATTGGGAAGTAATAAAAAAAGACTTGATGGCGTTGTTTACTCAGTTTAGTAAAGGTGAATTGCCTCTTTACAAACTTAATTTTGGCGTAATCACATTACTACCCAAGAAAGAAGATGCGGTCCAAATACAACAATATAGACCTATTTGTTTGTTAAATGTATGTTTTAAATTTTTTACTAAGGCTGGTACTAATCGTATAACAGGGATTGCCCCAAGAATTTTAAAACCAACACAATTAGCTTTTATGCCAGGAAGAAATATTTTGGAAGGATTGGTCATTCTTCATGTAACAATTCATGAGTTACACACTAAGAAATTGGATGGGGTTTTGTTTAAAATTGATTTCGAAAAGGCTTATGATAAAGTGAAATGGCCCTTTTTGCAACAAACGCTGAGAATGAAGGGTTTTCCTTCGGAGTGGAGTAGAATAGTTCAGCAGTTTGTTCAAGGGGGGAGCGTGGGTGTCAAGGTTAATGATGACATTGGTCGTTATTTTCATACAATAAAAGGGTTGCGACAAGGTGACCCTCTATCACCAGTGCGTTTTAATATTGTAGTGGACATGCTTGCCATCTTAATTGAACGTGCAAAAGATGATGGTCAAGTAGGAGGGCTTATCCCTCATCTCGTTGAGGGTGGCATCTTTATATTACAATATGTTGATGACACGGTTTTTGTTTTTAGAACTTGATTTTAAAAAAGCTAATATGAAATTAATTTTATGTCTTTTTGAAGAGCTCTCGAGACTTAAAATTAATTTTCATAAGAGCGAGATTTTTTGTTTTGGAAAGGCCAAGGATGAGGAGGTCCAGTACAGACAGATCTTTGGATGTGACGCTGGTTCACTCTCCTTTAGATACTTGGATATTCCTATCCATTATAGGAAGCTTAAGAATTCTGATTGGTATCCGGTGGAAACCCGATTTGAGAGCAAGTTGGGATGTTGGAAAGGGAAATTACTATTCTATGGTGATAGGCTAATCCTTATCAATTCAGTATTAACTAGCTTACCGATGTTTATGTTGTCCTTTCTACAAATACCTATTGGGGTAAGGGAACATTTGGATTTCTATAGATCTAGATTCTTTTGGCAGTCTGATGAACAGAAAAAGAAATATAGACTCACAAAATGGAATACTGTATGTCGGCCTAAAGATAAGGGGGCTTAGGTATTGAGGTTCTTGAAATCAAAAACAGATGTTTATTGAGCAAATGGCTTTTTAAACTTCTGAATGAGGACGGGGTGTGGCAAGAATTTCTACAAACCAAATACTTAAGACAAAAGACCTTAGTTGAGGTACAGGTTAAGCCTACTGATTCTCCCTTTTTGAAGGGATTGATGGGGGTTAAGGAAGATTTTATTTCTAGAGGTTATTTTAAAGTGGGAAATGGGACGGGTACACGTTTTTGGGAAGATACATGGTTAGGAAAAGTGGCTTTAGCTTAGCAATATCCGTATTTGTAATATTGTTCATCACAAAAATGTAACAGTAGTCCATGTGTTAGCCCAAACCCCTCTGAATATAAGTTTTCGGCAGGTGTTGAATGGTAACAAATGGACATCTTGTTTACAATTGTGTCGCAAACTGATGACGGTAACCTTGAATGAATAAAGTGACCGGTTTGTCTGGAATCTCACACCTAATGGTTTGTTTATGGTCAAGTCTATGTATGAGGATATTACGAGTGATCATACCCTTTTTTTAAGAAAGTATCTATGGAAGATTAAAATTCACCTCAAGATAAAGATATTCATGTGGTTTTGAGTAATAAGGTTCTGTTAACTAAAGATAATCTAGCTAAACGACACTGGAATGGGTGCAAGAAATGTGTCTTCTGTGGAGAAGAGTAATCTATTCAACACCTATTCTTCGAGTCTCCTTTAGCTAAGCTTCTTTGGCGCACAGTGAATTTTACATATGATCTTCCACCTCCAACCAATACTAGTAATATGTTTGGTAATTGGTTGAATGGAGTAGATATACAATCTAAGGCTTTTATCCGGATTGAGGTTTCTGCTTTATGTTGGTCTATATGGAGGGTCAGAAATGATATTATCTTTAACAAAAAACAATCTTTCCATTTCTTGCAGGTTATCCATATGGTATCACATTGGGTTCAGCTTTGGCCTCTCCTGTCGCCAGAGGGACAGCGGGATACCATGGTTTCTAGATGCACACGGCCCTAGATGGTCGCTCAGTGCCTGGCTGGCTGGCTGGCGTCATACTAGGAGATTACTTTGATGGCTACTCATAGTAGTTTGTGCATTTGTCGTTGGTTGATTTTTGTATCAATTCTGGGCGATGCTTGATTTGTAAAACTATATTTAACTTGCTTTTATGAATTAATGGCCGTGTGCATCATCATGATGCAGAAGCCGGGGTGATACTCCCTATTTTGAAAAAAAAGTATTGCAGTAGTATATCAGGTTTGATATCTTTTGCACAAGACAAAAAAAAAGCAATTTACTTAACTTTGACAACATGTGTTTTACATTAAGAATGAACCTTCACTCCAGCTTATTATCGGTATGACATGTCCTGCATACTACCAGACGTAGATCGAATACAAGTATGATCTTCACATCTTAAATATGATTATCAGTCAACATGTATTTGTTGATTTTCTTAATAATATAATGTTTTTTGACAACTTTACCGTAGGGAAAGCCCCTACGGTGTAGATTTTCTATTTATATATAAAAAGACACCCGAAGAGTACAAAAGGATTACATCAAGGAGGAAAGAAATGTACAGGTAGTAGTAAAATCATTATGTAAAGGTGCAGGAGATCCAATCAAGTAGAGGTTGGACTAAATGAGATTTCACCCTAAATTGGTGAAGACTAGTAGAGAAACCCCCCTTTAGTACCGGTTTTGGAACCGGTACTAAAGATCCGGTACTAAAAGTGATACGGGGCGACTTTCGGTCTTCACCGCATCATGTGCTTCATCGCCAAGACGGCACGCTAAGGTGAATATTCTCCTTTACGCGTGCCTCGAATCGCCTATTTGGGACGATATACTACTTCATACCCCGTCATATCTTGATGATAGGAACTCGACGACAAGTACGGGGAGAAGAGAGGATGCCATGGAGACCCGAGGACGCAAGGCCGATGTCACGGAAGCATGGAAGAGAAGGAGAAAGAAGAGCTCGGACGCTCCAGGTCGGAACTTCCGCCCGACACAGCCGGAACTTCCGCCCAGACACTGTCAAGACCGAAGATGCTCGCACTGAAGAGCTGCGGCCGGAACTTCCGCCCCTGATGGCTGGAACTTCCGCCCAGGACCGGAACTTCCGCCCAGGACGGCCGGAACTTCCGCCCAGGATGGCCGGAACTTCCGCCCCATCGAACCTCAGCCAGATCTCAGCCCACTTTGGCTTGTCACTTGCCCCTTCATCCCCTTACCTATAAATAGGCACCTACCCCCACCTTCATGAGAGAGATGATGTTTAGATGAATTGGCTTATGCCTCTATTATCCCCTAGTGGATTTGGGAAACCCCCACCTTAGATTAACCATCTATTGTATCCCTCCTTATCCGGATCTTTTTCCATTCTAGTAATTCTATCAATTGAGAATCTCTTGCTTTGCAACTCTATTCTTAGTTGGTCTTTTACTCTTTGAGAATTCTATTTGGATTTGTCGATCTTTTGCAAGAGATTCTACCTTTGGTCTTTCTCTCGCGATTCTATCGGTTGGTGGTTCGGGCCAACGAGGATAACCGATTTGTGTGTGTGCGTGTGTTTGTATCGTGTTCTTCGCGTTCATCCACTTCCCCCGCGAATCCCCCTCCACAATCACACTCACCTGGGTCAAACCGTGAAGATTGGGCACACCCACGGGCTTAGCCCGCATCAAAAAGCCTCCCACCTTTAGTACCGGTACTAAAGGTGCCTCCACGTGGGCACGGAGGAACCCGCGGTATTAAAGCCTATTTCGTTTAATTTTTTTTATCCATTTTTTCTAATTATTTTTCACACCCTCTTTTTTTTTCACTCCCTTTTTTTTTTCCAGAATTTCTAGTATTTCCGTTAGTCTCTAACTACACTTAATCTCTAGTCAAATTACTTACCCGTGGTCAAACTTCCCGGTCGGTCACCCATCCTCACACTACTCCCGCACTAGCACGCTTAACTTCCAAGTTCCATCCCGTTCCACTTCCAAGTGCTTCGCGCGCATGTATGTGATAGTAGTATCATATCAATCCTATTAACATATTGGTCGATGTCACACTTCTTTATCTTTTAAATTCCAAATAATTCTTTTAATAAACAAAAGTAATGATGTAATAATAATGTTAAATAAATAAATAAAATTAACTTTTTTAATTATTTTTTAAAATTTTAATATTTTTTGCAAAACCTAAAACTTGAAAATTTGAAAATCTTATAATCTCCTAAATAGACTCAAAAAATCTTATAATTATTAATTTTAATTTTTAAAAAATTAAAATTATATAAAATTCTAAATTTCTGGAAAAAACTAAAATCTTCCTCCTTTCATATTTTCATTCGGATGTAACTTTTTCCCACGATGATTTTGATATATTGTACGTTTTTTTCCGACGTCGTATGCAAAAGTTAATGCAATTTTACCATTTTTCAAACTTTTTTTGCAAAAAAAGTCAAAATTCGAATTTCTTAATTTCACCGAATAGTAGGTTGCATAACATATAAGAATCTGAAAACATTTTATTTTTTGAATTTTCTATCATTTTCATTTGTATTTTACAAAGCAAAAAAAGGCGATCCACGGGGGGGGTGTGGAGGTGCGCGGGAAGCAGGAAAACCTTTAGTACGGGTTCGTGAAACGAACCGGTACTAATACCGGTTCGTGTCACGAACCGGTACTAAAGGTTTTTCGGCTGACGCTAACCCTTTAGTACCGGTTCGTGTCACGAACCGATACTAAAGGTCCTTACGAACCGGTACTAAAGGCTTGAGCAATGCAACCGGTACTAATGCACCCTTTAGTACCGGTTCGTAAGGAAACCGGTACTAAAGGTCTGGATGGAAGCCCCTTTTTCTACTAGTGAAGAAGATCACTCTGGGATCTAACTTTCCATCTGGCCAGGGATGGAACTTGTTGTTTGAAGATCAAATCATTTCTTTCCTTCCAAATATTCCAAGCAGCACAAGCAGCAATTTCCAAGAAACATGGTCCAGCGAACGAGTTCTTCGCTCTCAATAAATGCTGAGAGATCGGAAGAGAGCAATCCCATTGAATATGAATTGAACTCCAGCAAGAGGCAGCAAAAGAACATGAGAAAAATAGGTGGTCTCAGAGTTTCCAAGTTCATGTTGGCACAGAGGACACAAGAAGGCCCATCATTTACGTTCCAGTGTTTACGAAGCATGAGATCCTTCGTGTTCAATCTGTCCTTGAGTAGTAACCAAACAAAAACACGTAACTTTGGTAAACATTTTGATTTCCAAATTGACTGGAGAGTAGGGTCACGTGGTGCTTGAGCAAATAAGAACGTGTAGTATTTGGCCGAAGTATAAATTGAGTTGCCCCACGGAAAGAGTCTCATATCCATCACATTAGGATCCAGTAACGTACTTTGAAGGTGAAGTTGATTAATATAATGTGCCTCAAAGGAAATGGAACTTCAGAAATTAAATGTGGGAGTTATATATCAGATTCATCTTTTTACCAAATATAGCTTTCAAATACAATCTTACAAAACTTACCAATTTGTTTCCATCAATTTCACACCCATGATTAAATGATTAATAAAATTCTGTTGTTTAGCATTGATTCCCGCAACAACGTGCGGGGAATCATCTAGTTTCTTGTAAATATGCTCTCTTTTCTTCCAGTATTAAAGCAAAGACATGTAGTGATTTCACGTTCTAGAAGAAATTATACTGGAGATAAATTTGCGAAAATCTTGCTATATTCCTTCTTCACCGTATATATGTAAGAGTAACTGCGAGCATCCGAATATGTATCCTGCTTGGAGCCTTGGACTTGAGGGGGATATTAGGGAATGTTCTTGTATATATTGTGCGGACCATCGTTCTAAAGGCACAATAGTCCTATTTATCAGGACTGAATACTCGGTACATATATAATGCACTGAACACTACACAACAATATACATGAGAACAGCGGGAGATTGCAATAGAAACATGTAGAGCTAGCTGGAATTGACAGAAATAACATGATCAGTAACAATATTTTCCTGCATTTCATTTGCATCCTTATTTGTTCCAAAGCAGCCGTCAAATACCTGCACCGCATTTGCCTTGAACACGTGGGGAATTGAAAACATGGCCATAACCCATAGATTAGAGTCTTAGCTGGAGGTCTATCTTTCGGCCGGAGTCAGTGCTTGACGAGGCGGCACTAAGGGAGCACTCAGTCGAGTTAACCACATCGATCACCTCCACACGGCCTGCGCAATGCCTTGGCAGCACTGCTGCCCCTCCGCGGCGAAGGTTGGTCGTGCCCGTGGCCGAGCAGCCGCCGTGGGAAGCAACGGCGACGCATGCTTCAGGGCTACCACCGAGGCCTGCGCTCCAGTGGACGGCGCCGGCATCCCAGGAATATACGTGCGGGTTCCAGGATGCGACGCGCTCCTTCTTGTGCGCGTTCTGGTGGCCACCGAGCGCCTGCGACTTGAGGAACTTCTTGTCGCAGAAGAGGCACGGGAACAGCCGCACCTCCTTGCCGTCCACGTAGGCCGTCGGTGCCACCTCGTCACCTCCACCGCCCGCCGGCTCCAATCTCAGCGACAGTTCCACCTCGTCTTGTTGCCACGGCAACCACTCCATTCAAAATCCAAACAAGAATTTATGTATTCTCCACTGAAACACTGGCCGGTGACTAGGTAGCTACTGGTAGTGAACTACAGACTAGTGGCCGGTGACTGAGGTACGGTTCTTGCCAAGAATGGAGACGATGACTTGTTTACTTTTGGAGGATGGAGGACACGCATGAGAAGTTATTTGGGTTGTGTGTGGTGGAGCTGCTACTCCACTGCCTTTGCTGTACTACTCCACTGATAGTTGGTTAGGCCAGGAAAACTATATATAAGCAAAGACCGAGATGGCAGCGGGTGGGAAGCTTTAGATCACCAAGCTAGGCACTCTATCTGTATTAGATCATCTCTAATAAATTAATAAATTATGTAAAATAGGGCACTCCGAAATAGTTTTAGGCGCTTGAATTTGAGCTTTACAGCATCTTCAATAAGATGATGCAAAATAGTCTTGGAGCCCAAAAAAAAACTGATTTTAGGGCCTAGCCGCGCCGAATCTCGCTAAACGACCAGCGGGTGTGTCTCAGCACCTTCGACTCGCTGGAGCTGGCAACGCGCCTGTACGATTCGTTGTTGTGGAGTTATAGCCGACCGAAGAGCGAGGTCAACTTCCACGATGTGCAGAGCCGGCAGGAGTTCCCCGACGATGCGGTGTGGCACGATGCTGCCTCGATTGGCCTTGAATCAGGGAGAAACGACAAGGTGGGGCTCGTGGTGAGGTGGAATCAATGAGACAACAACGGCCTAGCGGCAGTGGCCGAAAGAGGGAGGCGGAGGGCGGTGGTGACTTTTCAGTTGGACGGTTGGGTTGCGCGCGGTTGAATTTTTGTTCTGTAGCACCCCGTTGTGCCCCTAGTATGCAACATGAGGGGACAAAACTAATTGGGGGCGGCCCCAAAAAATTTTTGCAACATAATATGCCCTAAAAGTTGTTTTTTGAGCATCACACTAATTTACACATTCACTTGAGATGCTCTTATACATTTGCTTCAAGCACATCTCTCCTCTCAGGCCATATAACGTACATATGGGAGACCTACTACCTCTATGCAATGTGTAAGGCGTATATGTTTTTTGAAAAATACTTTTTCTCGTAAAGGAAGTTGAGACCATCTTATACGCCTTTTGTTTATATTTTATTCAAGAAAGATCTGCCAAAAGCATACATCATAAAATTTGAAACCGCCATATTCAACACCTGTAAACCCGATAACGGGTGAACAACACAGTGACGTATACCCTAAAAACACAAACAATGTCTCGCCAACTAATTAACATGTACAATAAAAAAGGAATTATTTTTAGA
The DNA here is from genome assembly GCF_022539505.1 of Lolium rigidum. NCBI lineage: Eukaryota > Viridiplantae > Streptophyta > Magnoliopsida > Poales > Poaceae > Lolium > Lolium rigidum. The sequence goes on from NC_061514.1 coordinate 191,637,086, forward strand.
TACACCAGTAAGTATGTTTACTTATGGTATGTATATAGAATTATAGTTGTTGATAGTTTTTATTAAAGTCTGATCAAACTTTACATAGATTTTTTTAAACAAAAATGCCTTATTCATTACGGATCAGTGCACAGTAACCTGTCTATAGGATTCTTGTTCTAGAATTTTACATTCAAGTATATATGTATTTAGTTTATTTATATCGCGACATAGCTGGCCGTTTCCTCATGAGGAAAATATTTTTGTGACTTGTAAATCACATTTATCAATATGGTGAAAGGACATATTTGACCCTGTTACTATGATATATTGATATGGATACCATGGAAAATTGGCAAGAGGTCATATCTAGAGCGATGGACATGGAATCCTTCCCGAATAGACATGCATGCTTCGCTATGCTAACATGTTAAAGGCATGTACGATGGTATTATCTTAGCAATGTGACGTAAAATAATTGCTAAGTTCAAAGAGAGACAAATGGGAAAAAATATTAGCCTTCTCATAGCTAAGAGATAGTATCTTAGTATGTAAGATAAGACATTTTTCTCCATTATACACCATATCATCTCTTAGTTACATATTTTCTAGTTTATAATAATCACTTCATCATTTTGGTAACATTCAAACATTACCCGTTAGAGGTGAAACTTATACATGATCCATTGTATAACTTATTTTTTATCTTGTCTAAATGACATGCATTGCATAAGAGAAGACTCTAGATATGTGCAAAAATTATAAAAGCTTTACTTTTATATATAGCAATGTCTGAAACATGCACAATAATAGTGCGACACTATGTCACATAACTGAGCGAGTAATCCTGCTACTATTATTTGTTAACTACAAAAGTGCTTCAAATATTATTGCATGTTTCTGATTTTGCCAAGGATCAATTGATATAAAGGCATCATGTCACACAAATGAAAACGTGTGGCCAAGGACACATATCGCGCTCAAATCCAACATCTGGGTTCTAATCCTCATGGACTCGAATTTAGGCTCCTACTATATTTATACTTGAGATCATGCTTTCCTAATATACTTATGCAATCTATCTTGTGGACCATACTTGGTCTTTAATTAATCAAGATTAAAAATCATGCCACTCATACTTAAAAGGTTGTATGCATTTGTAGTTGGGCCGAGGCCGGGGATTAAAACTCTTCCCCAATTTTTAAATTTTATTGGGAAAAATATTGTCTCTAATTTTCTTACTCCCTCCGATCCATGCATATTCCTTGATGCTAAAATGGATCTACCACAACTAAAATATGTCTAGATACATCTATATTAGCTTCAAGTAATATGAACCAAAGGAAGTACTTTATTTTTCATCTTCACAAATCACACGATCTTGTTGTTACTTTATTTCTCATCTTCACAAATCACATGATCTTGTTGTTACTTACGACCTCGTGCATAATATACACGCTCATATCTATGCGCACTCGGACACGACAAGCTAGCAATCAGACTCGAAGTCAGCTACCACCATGGCATGCTATCTTGACTACTAATTAGACTCAAACACATATATAGACTACAAGGAAATTAATCAACTGGAGAACCAACCTGAGGTTGGGTGGTTAGGAGGGTGGTTGTACCCCCAGCCCACCAGAGTTCAAACCCCAGGTTTGACATCTGTGTGTCTCATAAAGGCGGAATATTCATTCAGTGGGAGGCGACGTTCCCGTCGACAGACGAGGCGCTCGTGGTGACTTCGTCAATTTCAAGATCCAATCCGCCGGCTCAGTCTTCTGGAGGTGCTCGTAGGGGTAGGGTGTGCGTGTGTGCGTTCATAGGGGTGAGTGTATGCGCGTGTATATGAGCGCCTGCGTTTGTACTGTGTTTCTCAAAAAAAAAAAAAATCAACTGACCCACTGGACATGTACAATTTGCCTTTTTCCAAGGCACCGAGCCTAGTCCAGGCTTCAAGCTGTTCACACTTCATATATAGGTTCAGCCAAGTTTATTATTTACAACAGCTCACTAGTCTCTTAAGAAATTTGTTTTGTGATTCTCTTTTTTGGTGATATCGTCACATACGATATGGGATGATCTGCCGTGGTTCTAAGTTTCTAACATCCCTGCCAATTAATTAAGTACTGTAGTTAGTTTCGGAAGACCAATGCTAATCAACCATCGTTTTGGATTCATATCCTCTGAGTGCTCCGACACTTCTGGAGGTATAGAACAAAGATCTGTTAATTTGCCTTTGCTGACAATCTAGAGCATACATACTCGATCGTTGGCCCTTGAGCTCAGCCAAGAGGCGCAACAAACGTCCACATGTGCTGTTTGTTGTCCGGATGTGATTATTATAGGTAATGTAAAAATTCTGTGGCCTGAATAAGGGGTGTCGATTATTGGTCGTTGTCCTGTTGATGAGTCCTGGCTGCCTATGTTTTAGTACGGACAGTTGTTAGAGGACAAACGAGCCTGCAGCCATGATGCCGGCCATGATAGTATCAGCCAGTGTTGCTATCCCGCGCCATGAGGCTTTAACTGCATCATAAACGACAAAGCTAGAATGCTCAATCGTTAGCTATGAAAATTGTGTTTATGTTTATTGTATATTAAGTTGACCTGATATTATTCAATTCTACTCTCAAAAGTCTAATAGTAGTTGACGTGATATTATTCAATTGTACTCTCAAAAGTCTAATAGTTTAGTACTGGTATTTGAAAGTGCTTGTACGGTCCTCCTGTATTCCGAAACAGAGAAGTTCAGTACAGAGTAGCATCTCCACTCGTGACCCCCATACGGCGCCCGGCGCCTGACCATATGAGGATGCCGGTGAGTAACCCCTAAATAGGGGGGTGGGGGGGCACCGGCGCCTAGCCGCATCCCCCAAACGCCCGCCCCCAAATTCCGAACTTGAAAACATACGCCGATTAGATTTCACGTCCACAAAAGGATCAATGTCTCGACGAACATATCGTCGCAAATCGGCAGCATACAAATGTCTAGCGAACCAAAAAAAAAAGGAGGCACGCAGGCCGGACGGCATTAGATAGCCGCGTGAATCAAGCAATTTCCTCCACCGGGGAATCAGGGACGATGGTGGGCGTCGTCGGCATAGCGGTCCGCGATGGCGGTGTGGCAGTCGACAGGGAAGCGTCTGTGGCCGGTGGAGTAGTAGCCGCCGCCGCAGTCGCAGCATCGAGCCGGGGCGCGGGGGGGGGGGAGCTGGACTCTCGGCTAGGATCGTGGCGCGCTGCGTGGTGCACCACACCTTGACGTCGTCGTCCATGCCGCTGGTGTCGACGAGCAGGATCGCCAGGTCTTCCTTCCTCTTCTTGGCGACGATGTTCGCCTTGATCAAGTCGAGCTTGATGTCCCGTCTCTCCATGCCTGACGCCCATCTTGCCGATGCCACCTCCTCAATCCTTGCGGCTTGCTCCGCCCGCGTGGTGGCATGCGCGGCGGTGTCAGCGGTGGACGTCAAGATGGAGGAGTGGAGCTTCTCGATGGCCGGTGTAACATCCTTCATCGCCTTGTCTTTCTTGTTCCCGACGGGCCGGCCAACAACAGCCGGTGTAGCCGCGGCGTTGGGGTCGAACGGCGCGTTGGCCTTGGCGAGGGCAGTCCGGACCTCCGTCCACTTGTCGCACGTCTCAATCCAGGCGAAGACATGCACGAACTTGAACTCGACATCGTCGTTGTCCTCACGGTAGGCGGTGATCAAGGCACGCATCTACAAAACGGTGGACGAATCAAACGCCGGTGATCAAGGACAATGCACGGTGAGAGCGGCGACAGTAAATGATCGTTGAAGTTGGTGCCGCTAACATGGACGCGGCGAACCTCCTCCACAGCATCGTGCCACTTGTTAATGACGTGATGGATCATGTGCCAACGGTGAGACATGGCGGAGACGTTGCGATCGGTGGTCAGTGCCTTGAAGTAGGGATCCAATAGTCGACGCTCGTCGAACGCCGCCTTCACCTTCTTCCAATAGAACTCTGCATTCTGGTTGGCACCGGTGAAGGGGTCGATGCTCACTGTCTTCCATTCCTCATCGAGGCACTCGTCCTCCCTCGAGCTCCTCTTTGGCCCACGCCCGCCGGCCTTCTTCTTCGGGTCTGCCCCGACGTCGTGGCGCTCTACGCGGTGACGAAGTTCTTTTTCTTGCCTTTGGGGTCAGCGATGGCCGGCGCGATCTCTTCGGGGGCCTTGGCATAGGTGCACACGTCGTTCTCGCACCCAACATCTTCGCTTTTTTCCACATCTTCGGCGTACGCCTTGGCTTCCTGCTACGTGAAGGACGGCTGCCCGTTGGTGCCATCGATGATCACGTCCTCCAAGATGGCTTCGTCCGACATCACGCCAAATGGCGCTTGCGCGCTGCTTCTCGCGGTGAACTGCTGGTAGCCGGGGTCAGGGCTGCGGTGAGGAGGGGGCCCGCCTCCACTGTAGAGAGTGCGCTGGAGCTCAAGCGATCCAGCCAACATGTGTAGGTCACCGGCGGTGAAAGTGTTTGGTGCGGCGAAGGTGTTTGGGGTGGCGAAGGTGTTGGGGTTGAACCCACCGAGCGGGTCGAACTCATGGCAGCTCTCCGAGAAGCAGGGCAGGTGGGCTGGGTTACCTTGGGCATCATGGAACAACAGCGACTGCGAGGAGACGCTGCCCTGGCTGCCGCTCCACGCGGCGGGGACAAACGGATGCGCAGGCGTATGGGGCGCCGCCATGGCAGCAGCCCACTCCATCCATGCAGCGTGCTTCGCCGCCGCTACCGCAACCCTCTTTGCCTTTAGCTTCGCCTCCCTCGAGCGGCAGCTGACGTTATCCATCGAGCACCGTTGGATGTCGAACGCCACTCGGTGTTGGTCATTCCCTCCGGACGCTCCTTGGCACTGGATGCCCGCGCTGCCTTATTCTTCGCGGGAGCAGGCTTGGCGGCGAGGGCGGCCGACGCCGACGTGCGTGGAGCGACATACTGCCTCGTCTTCATGGTTGGATGGCGGAGCAAGACGATGGCTTGCGTGGGGAAAATGGCGGGAATTGGAGCCCAGGGAGAAGGGGAACGGGGTGATATGGTGCCAATAATAACAGGAAAGTTAATGTTTTTAGGGAAACTAGTCCTGTCTTGCCGATAGAGCTGGTCGACGCTTGCTTTTAGCGCCATACGGCCCCTGTCCCGCCGGATTGGGTTCGGGCTAGGGGCGCCGGATGAAAATACACGCCGAGCAGGCGTGAAAACAATTTTATAGCACGCGGCTGGGGAGTATTTTAGCACCGGCGCCCCTATTTTCGTTTTGGGGCTACAGAACGAGTGAAGATGCTCTAAACCGGACCGTTGAATTGAAGGTGGTTTAGAAATGCAGGGATGGATCGACGGAGAACCGGCAGGCGTTCTACTTTTCTTCTGCTTAGCTGGTGCATATTGGCCTGACTTGGACAGGACCCCTCATGCATGCCTGCACGTACTGCTGGCTTGCTTCGACGGTTCGACCTGCAGGTCTCTAGCCAAGCACTGTCAAAGCTATATCTGCATGTCTGTAGCCCTCTGTGCGAATCAGTCGATAAATTAAGGGCGACAATGACTAGCCTGTTAGAGATGTAATAGGAAGAGTTCTATATTTGTGTAAACTGTGTAAACCGAGTCCTGTACGACTCTGCCCATCGAGGCTCATATAACGCGCAACCCCGTACGAGGCAAAGTACGGTTTCTAGCTATACGATTGATATGGTATCAGAGCCCTCCTCTCCCGACATCTAGCTCTCGACGAAAACAAAATCGCTGCCGCCGCCGCCACAGCTGGTCTGTCGCCGCCGCCGCTGCCACGAACCGTCGCTGCTGCAGCTTCTCTGCCGCCGACGACACACACAAGCCCACACCTACGACGCCCCAACCAACGATCCGACGAAAACCCTAGCCGCGCCCGCACCTGATCTCACGATCCGTGCCGCCGCCGCCACAACGATCGACGACCAACGACCTCGCCGCCGGTGCACCTGACTGTGCCCCTGCCGCTCAAGATCCTGCTGCTGCCTCCGATCGTCTCGATCCGCTGCAGCCCCAAAACTCTGTCGCACGTCTGCCGCGACAGCAAAACGAACCGAATCTCTGCCGTGGCAGGAGTTCGGCTGTTGATCAAGATCTACTCCAATGGCTTCTTCGTCGTCGGCTACCTCCTTGGCTGCTGCTCTCGGAGCTCCTCCCACTCAGCTTTTGACGCGTGAGAACGCTCTCGTATGGAAGGCACTTGTTGTTCCTGCCCTTCGTGGTGCGTGTGTTCTTGAGCTAGTTGAAGGTTCCGATGAAGCTCCGAGTCAAGCTCCTAGAGACAGAGGATGTTAACAAGAAGAAGGTAACAGTGCAAAACCCTGAGTACACTTCATGGATTGCTCGTGATCAGCAAGTTCTAAGATGGCTCCTCAATGCCCTCTCTCCTGATGTTCTTGCTCATGTTCTTGGTATGGGGTCCTCGGCTGAGGCCTGGACTGCTATCAACAGCCATGTTTCGGTGCCTCCAAGACCAGAATCCAACACCTCCGCACTGCCCTTGTTGAGACGAAGAAAAAGGATATGTCTGCTGAAAAGTATTTTGCTAAGATGAAAACTATTGCTCTTGAGCTTGCTTCTGCAGGAAAGCCACTTGATGATGATGAGATCGTTTGGTATGTTCTGCAAGGACTTGGCAGCCCTTACAACTCGCTCATTACTGCTGTCCGCGCAAATCCTGGGGACATCTTTGTCCGATCTGTTCAGCCAGGTACAAGCCTTCGATCGCATGCACAAGGATGAAGATCCCGGTTTCTCCTCGTCTGCCAATGTTGCTCGCCGTGGAGGTGGTGCGCCCTCCCGTGGTCAGGATCGGTGGCAGGATGATCGTGGGCGTCAGGATGATCGCTGGCGTGATGATCGTCCACGTCGTCGTGATGATGATGATCGTGGCAGGCAGCAGGAGTATCGTGGACGCTATGATGACCGTGGTCGTGATGATCGTGGATATCGTGGACGTAATGGAGGTGGCTACCGTGGTGGCTATCAAGGCCGTCGTCAGGATGATGATCGTCCACGTGGGGACAGGCGTGATAATGGTGGAGGGCGTGGCCGTGGTGATCGGCGCCCCACTCCCTTTGTTGACACCACTTGTCGATTTGTGATATACATGGGCATCCTGCAAAAGACTGTTGGTGGCGCTATGGAGATGATCAACGCGATAATGGAGACCGTGGAAACAAAGGTGCCAACTTTGCTGCTTATGGAGTTGACACAAATTGGTACTATGATACTGGCGCCACTGACCACATCACCGGACAGCTGAACAAGCTTTCCACACATGATACATATAATGGGCAAGACCGTGTTCGCACGGCTGAAGGTACAGGTATGCACATTAGTCATATTGGTCATTCAATTTTGCGCACCCCTCATAATTCTTTTGATTTACATGACATATTACATGTTCCTAGTGCTTCCAAAAATCTACTATCTGTTCGTTTTACACTTGATAATCATGTCTATATTGAATTTCATCCTTTCTTCTTTTTGATCAAGGACCAAGCAACACACCAAATTCTGTTTAGAGGCCCATGCTATGGAGGTCTTTATCCCTTGATGCCTATCTCCAATGAGTCCTCCAAGCATGCTTTCGTTACAATAAAGCCGTCTTCCTCTACATGGCATCGTCGCTTAGGACATCCATGTTCGTTCGTCGTTCAGCAAGTTCTTAGAAGAAATAAAATAGATTACACTCCAGAGATTACTCCATATGTTTGTGATTCTTGTCAATTGGCAAAGAGTCATCAGCTACCATACCCCATCTCCACCAGTAGATCCACTGTTCCTTTGGAACAGATTTTTCTCGATGTATGGGGGCCCGCACCTCTTTCTCTGGGAAACATGCATACTATGTAAGCTTTATTGATGATTTTAGTAAGTTCACTTGGATATATTTGCTTAAAAAGCGTTCGATGTTTATCAAGCTTTTCTTAATTATCAAGCAATATAGTCGAGCGTAAGTTTGATAGGAAAATTATTACTATGCAAACTGATTGGGGTGGTGAGTATGAGAAACTCAATGCTTTCTTTCAAAAACAAGGGATCACACATCATGTCTCATGTCCTCATGCACATCAACAAAATGGTTCTGCTGAGAGAAAACACCGTCACATAGTTGAAGTTGGTCTTGCTTTACTTGCTAATGCATCTATGCCTCTCAAATATTGGGATGAAGCCTTCCTCACAGCTACTTTTCTCATAAATTTGCTTCCTAGTAAAGTTATCAATCTTGACACTCCCTGTGAACGTCTTCTTCATGTCCCACCCAATTATGATGCTCTTCGTGTTTTTGGCTGTGCTTGTTGGCCAAATCTTCGTCCTTATAATGCACGGAAACTTGCGTTTCGTTCTACACGGTGTGTTTTCCTTGGCTATAGTCCTCTCCATAAAGGTGTCAAGTGTCTAGATATGTCTACAGGACGTGTGTATATTTCTCGTGATGTTGTGTTTGATGAAAATGTTTTTCCGTTTGCCTCTCTTCGTCCTAACGCTGGTCCTCTCCTTAGGAAAGAAATTCTACTTCTCCCGTCATGTCAAAACACTTCCTCTGAGGGTGCACAAAATATTGATGATCATATGCCTTTTATTGTGCCTGTTACTAATGCATTGCGAGGTGGTGATTCTCCTGTTGAAAATTCTGTTCAAAACAGTGAAGAAATCAGTTCACAAAATGATGTTGAAATTAGCTCACAAAATGCTGAAAATGGTGCTGAACACGAAGAAGATTCCCTGGAACATTCTCTGGCTCACGCTGATCCCGACGCGCCTGATCCCGAGGATTCGCCTGCTGTGTCGCCCGTTCCGTCGTTGACCAGCAGGGACAGCAGCACTGGGCCCTTTCGCGCGGGTGCTGGCCACACGCCCGGCCGACCGCGCCCATGTGCGTCCGTCTCGCCCAGCAGCGTCGCGCCAGCCGGCGCCGCGCGGTCCCCCGCCCCGCACGCTGCCCCGCACGCGTCGGGACGCGGCAGCATCCGCCCGATCAGCTGCTTCCTTCTCTCCCCGCAGATCTTCGCGCGGCCAGTTCAACTGCGGATGGTTCTGCCGCTAGTACTGATTCTGGCCAAAATGTTGCACATGCACCTGCTTCCTCGCCTCCTGGTGTTCGCACTCGGCTTCGGTAAAGGTATACGAAATCCCAAACAATATACCGATGGTACTGTTCGCTACGGTATGCTCTCGTCCACAGGTGAACCATGTTCTACTTCTGAGGCACTCCAAGATCCAAATTGGCGTCATGCGATGCAAGATGAATTCAATGCACTCATTGACAACAAAACTTGGCACTTAGTTCCTCCCAGTCGTGATAAAAATCTGATTGCTTGCAAGTGGGTTTATCGTATCAAGAGAAGATCAGATGGTTCCATTGACAGATATAAAGCACGTTTGGTTGCAAAAGGCTTTAAGCAAAGGTATGGCCTTGATTATGAGGATACTTTCAGTCCTGTCGTGAAGATTGCTACTATCAGGATTGTGTTATCTATTTCTATCTCTCGTGGATGGAGTCTTCGACAGCTAGATGTCAAGAACGCGTTTCTACATGGTGTTCTGGAAGAGGAGGTCTACATGAAACAACCCCCTGGTTTTGAAGACCCTCATGCTCCTCATTATATCTCGCAAACTTGACAAAGCATTGTATGGATTGAAACAAGCCCCTCGAGCATGGTATTCACGGTTGAGTTCTAAGCTCTGTGATCTTGGTTTTACACCATCTAAGGCTGATACATCATTGTTTCTGTTCAACAAGTCCGGTATCATTGTTTTTGTCTTGGTTTATGTTGATGATATTATTGTGACTAGTTCCTCAGATCATGCCATTACAGCTCTTGTTCAGAATCTCAACACGCATTTTGCCATCAAGGATCTTGGTGATCTACACTATTTTCTTGGTATTGAGGTTAAAAAGGTGCCTCGTGGTCTGTTATTGACTCAGGAAAAATATGCCTCAGACTTAATTGCTAATGCTGGTCTGCGCTACTGTAAGTCAGCCCCTACACCATTGTCCTCTTCTGAGCAGTTGTCTCTTACTGATGGTACACCTCTTGGTCCTGAAGATAGTACACAATATAGAAGTATGGTTGGAGCTTTACAATATTTGACTTTAACTCGTCCAGATTTGGCTTTCTCAGTCAACAAAGTATGTCAGTATCTTCATGCTCCTACTACAGAACATTGGACAGCTGTGAAACGTATTCTACGATATGTGAAGGATACGGTGAAACTTGGGATCACCTTTTCACGGTCCTCTTCTACGTTCCTCAGTGCCTTTTCTGATGCAGACTGGGCTGGCTCTCTTGATGACAGACGTTCCACTGGTGGTTTCGCTGTTTTTGTTGGACCAAATTTGGTCTCCTGGAGTGCTCGTAAGCAAGCTACGGTGTCTCGTTCTAGTACTGAAGCTGAGTACAAAGCCTTGGCTAATGCCACCACTGAGTTGATTTGGGTTGAGGCCCTTCTCGTTGAACTTGGAGTAAAACTGAAGGAAAAACCAAGTCTCTGGTGTGACAATCTAGGTGCTACCTATTTGTCTGCAAATCCAGTATTTCATGCTCGTACTAAGCACATTGAGATTGATTTTCATTTTGTTCGTGAACGAGTTGCTAATAATCGGTTGGCTATAAAGTTTGTGTCGAGCAAGGATCAAGTTGCTGATGGTTTTACCAAGGCGCTACCTGTCAAGGGCTTAATAGAATTCAGGCGTAATCTCAACCTGTCCACAGGTTTAGATTAAGGGGGGCTGTTAGAGATGTAATAGGAAGAGTTCTATATTTGTGTAAACTGTGTAAACCGAGTCCTGTACGACTCTGCCCATCGAGGCTCATATAACGCGCAACCCCGTACGAGGCAAAGTACGGTTTCTAGCTATACGATTGATATAGCCTACACGAACACAATCAAGTGAATGGGTATACCATATGCCAAATGATAGACAACAGGTTTTAAGTAATAAAACGTTTATTATCGAAGAAAAAATCGATAGACCACGGTTTAACCACACATATCATACAATCGAATTATCGTATCAATTAGCGTGACAAAAGAAAGCAGATATATAAGTACGGGAAACAGCTCACTTCTTAGATGTATATATATAAGCTCATAGAATTGCGTATGCATGCCTATAATTCATGGCAAGTGAATTTCTAGAGCAATATGTGTCAAGGGTGGCAATGGGTAAGGTATGAGCATGATAGAGCAAGACCATAATCATACTCTTATAGTCACCGGGTATAAAATTTTATCCATACCTATACTTAGGGGTCTGAAACTTTACCTACACCAATACTCAACGGGTACCCGTACCTATGGATACAAGACAGGTAGATCAAATAATACATAATTTATTTGTAATTTCATATTCATAGATAGCACATTTGACAATTATAAAAAATTAGAAATCATAATCTCACCTAAATGTGGGGAGAGGAGGGGACGCCCAACTCCTTTGACCCTATCGACCCTTGCGCTACTGGTTGCTCACTGCATAGATCAATATGCCAGTATAAATGTGTAGGGTATGGGTATATCTATGGGTACAATGTTATATCCGTGTCGTACACATGGCTTAGTGTGTAGGGTATGGATACTATCCATGGGTTTAAAAGTGTGCTCATAATCTGCCCATGCGGGTACGGTACCCATACCCATCAGTATTGCCATCCTTATGTGGCATATGCTTTCTCAAGAAATATTTATTATATTCGTTAACATAAGATGTTTTGAAAAAATAATTTAGTTTGGAAAAATATTTTATAACAGTGAACGGAGGGAGTACTACACAAGATTTGTCGCAAATCAGTTGACGAGCCGAGGTCTAGATCAAGAATAACCAACCACGCATGTTAGTCCCGTATGGCTCCCACACACGTGATATGGAGGCGACCCAACAAACCCTACCGCCGCCGCCTACAACCTCTCCTTCTATGACACAAGCTGTCGTAGGATGCCTTCATGCAAAGCGCATAAGGCCGACGATGGCAGCAGATACAATCCTTGTAGTTGAAATCGAAGATCCTAGGCGGCTGATCGCGGTGGCGGCCGGTCGGTAGCTATCGGCGCTCTGTGTGGGCGACACCCTTCTTTGTGGTGATGCAGCCATGAGAGTGGCGTCGGTATGCCTTGGCAGCCCTTTTACAGGGCGGTAGACAGCGATCCACCCAGCCGCGAGGTTAGGGAGGCGCGACTTCTGGTGAAAACCGAGACACTAGTGCACGATGGCGGCATCTATGCATTATTACCTTGTGGATGGCATCGTCGTTTCAGCCGTCATCTTTCACTCTAGGTGCTCTGGGAAAACCCTAGATCTGGGTCTCCCAGATCGGATGATGATGGGGATTTCGTGTTGCTCTCCCTCTCGGGGCGTAATTTTAGAGCAAGCGTTGGATGGGGGGGGGGGGCAGGAGGTGAAACGGTGTTGCATCTGCCGTGTCAACGACGACGGGTCTCGGCGGGCGATAGACGTGACATGATGGATTCGTGCAAGGAAAGAGCGTTGTCCGGCCCCATGGCGGCGTCGACGGCAGCCTTGGCAAGGACTGTACAGAACTCTTTCTTGAAGATGGTCGGGTGACTGCTTGTGTAATGTGTGCACTGGGTGCACCATGTGGTTGCTCACCGGATGTGTGATCACGGTTGGTCATATGATGACTTAGTGATGCCTCCGGTGCCTAATTGGTGGGTGTTGTTTGTATCTTTCGAGCATAAGGGTCTGATGACATGATCTTTCCCATTATCAGGTTTGTGGATGATGTGTGGTGGATTCGCTTTATTTAATGTAAACTATTACCTGACATTTGTTTTATAAATTTTAATAAAAATGATGTATTATTTTAACGCAGATGCAGGTCTAAACCTCCTTTTTGAAAAAAAATGGTCGGTTATTCACCATTATGCCACTATATAGAAATAATCACAGGTAAGAGAACGAGTCACTCATTTGCTAACGAGGGTCCGGCAGCAACCCTAGCCGCAGCTGATCTGGTGAGTGAGGCCACACAGCGAACATCAATATTGGCTTGGGGCACGTGTAGCTTACCGGTTAGTGCAACCTGCGGCAGCCGGTAACCCATCCAGGAACAGCCAAAACACATTTTCATTTCGGCAATGCGTGCTAGCGTGTACAGGTCAACACACCCTAGAGGTAACTAAAACAGGACGGAGAACGGCTATAATTTGTAGGGGCCACTGGGCCAGACTACAGGACGGCACAGGTCGGCTTTCATGTGTCTGTCCGTTACTGTAGCTTGGCAGACAGGGATCCTGGCACAGCATCTATGAGGATACGACGCTGCACCACATGTTGGTGTGATCCAACGATGTCTACTTTTGCTCGGTGATCGATCGCCTCCCTGTTTCTGCTGATTCTGCCCACTGTGTATCTTGTTGTCTGATAGCACTCGGCTACTATTTGTTGTTTATCGGCAGAGTAGCTTCACGAGCAGCACTTGTATGGTTATGGATTTATTATGGTCATGTGCGTGTCATCGCAATCCTCCATGTCGTCCATTAATTCTCGTCGTCTTGTGATCATTCCGATGGATGACACAATTGATATTTTCTCTAGCGAATGGACATCACATAATCTGCATCGGGGAGAAGAAGAAAAGGTGCTAATGATGATGCACTAGATGTGTAACACCCAACTTTTGCAATCTTGTTTAAGGAGAGCTTATGTGCAAAAATGAGTGCCAAAAAAAAATTATGATTAATCAAATGAAATAAAGTTTCATGAATGTTTGACTTGATGTTGTGTTAATCATGTCTCTTTAAGTTTTTTTTTTGAACAAGATGTCTCTTTAAGTGGAGTGTTGAGCATTGTGGACTGACAAAATCATTTGCAACTTTGTGACCATGTCATCTCTAGTACAACAATATGTTTTCCACCACCTTGGCAACCTCTTCTATATTAAGTGTTTTGACTTGGCCAAAACAAAGAACCAAGTATTATTTTGTCTTTCCAAAACTAGGCATTTATAAAGCTATAGAGATCTAAAAAATGCTACGAATCCCATTATTTTTCAAGCAAATGTTTACCAACATTTTATAAAAGGATTTCAAACAACTTTGAGAAAACTTTAGAAAGGAGATGCTCTTGTCTCAACTATTTCCTGAAAAGTTTCCAAAAGCTTTACTCCCTTATTAAAAACCCTTCCCCAACCTTACCATGACATGATCATCATGGAGCACTTGCTCACCCATTGATTCTTGTTTGTATTCACTTTATGTGACCCAGTTTCACTATGATTGAGTTGTTGGTGAAACTATGATCTACAAGTGGGCATATGGTCACAACCTGTCTGAAACCCAACACTTTATAGTATGACCAGTGGGGACATGTTTAAAAAAGTATTTCCCATCTACTCCTCCAAATAAAAGTCCCCTCCAAATGTTTTACCCCTTATAATCCCAAAAACTCAGTTTGTTATGAAAGGATTATCTATTTCCAAAACACAAGGTTATGAAATACCTGAGATGAGGCCAGTCTATGTGTGCACTCATTTGATCCCCCAAATAACTTTTGTAAAAGTGTTTTCATAACAGTTCTCCTATATTTAAAACCACAAGTTCTCCTATTTTTAAAACCACCAGAAATTTGCAGAATACATTTTGGTGTTATTCTCATCTTTGAAAATTAAGGGGATATTACCCAAGGTATATAAATGTTTTTGTAACTTCTTTAATTCAAAATCCCACTTGGCTATAATAAAAATTTCAATGCATTGTACTAGAAGCAAGATCTGACTGATTTGTCTACGTGATCAACTCAATCTCTAAATTTACCTTGATGTCCTCCCACTAGTACCGAACTGCTACTTCGAGCCAGTTTTGGTATATAGTCCTTAGACGGTTTTGCTATCCAACTCAAAGCCTCAGTCTCTACCAGCGTGCCACCTTGAGACGGTTCTTGTTCCGACTCGAATAACAACATTCTAAGACAAGCCGGAATACCACCCATCTTCACACATCGTACGCCCTGAGGCGGTTTCTTTTCTAGACGGGTTGCAATAATTCTGGACCCTCAGATGGATTCTATTATCACCCGTCTCAAATACGATATAGTCTAGAGACGTCTATTATCCAAGACCGCCTCCAATACTTTGTTGGATTAAGACGGGTATTATTCCAGACCATTTGGAACACTTTCTCAGTTTGAGACATATTTTATTCCGGATCGCCTTGAATTCTTTTAAATAAATATGTAAAAGTGTAATTTAAACGCAGTCATGATTCAGTTAACAACGATGCATATAGTTGGGGAAATCCATAGACACTGGAAGTGCATATTGATGGGATTCGTAGCATAGAAAACAAAAAAATTCCTACCGCAAGAACGAATAACAAGCCAAGATACAATCTAGAAGATGGTAGCAACGAGAAGATCATGAGACTAACCCTCGAAGATTTCCAAAGCCTACGATATTAGATCTCGTTGTTGCTGTAGTCGATCACTTGCCGCTTTCAAAAGCGCGTAGAAGATCTTGACGGTGCCACAGTCGGGCAGCACCTCCGTACTCGGTCACACGTTCGGTGTTGATGATGACGTCCTTCTCCTCGTTCCAGCGGGCAGCGGATGTAGTAGATCCTCCTGGGAATCCCGCCATCACGACGGCGTGGTGGCAGTGGTGGTGGAGATCTCCGGCAGGCCTTCGCCTAAGCGCTACGGGAGAGAGGTGGAGGAGGGAGTGGTGCTAGGGTTTGGAGAGGGGGCTCTCTTGGGCGCCAGCCTTGGGAGGCCCTAGGTGGTGCGGCCAACATGTAGGCTGCCCCCTCCCTCTCCTCCTCATTATATAGGTGGAATCCCTAAGGGTTTGCCCAAAGATCTGAATAAGACCCTGATGTCTACGCACGCTTCTATTCCTGTAGACAGTGTTGGGCCTCCAAGAGCAGAGGTTTGTAGAACAGCAACAAGTTTCCCTTAAGTGAATCACCCAAGGTTTATCAAACTCAAGGAGGTAGAGGTCAAAGATATCCCTCTCAAGCAACCCTGCAATTAAGATACAAGAAGTCTCTTGTGTCCCCAACACACCTAATACACTGGTCAGATGTATAGGTGCACTAGTTCGGCGAAGAGATAGTGAAATACAAGTAATATGGATGATTGTAAGTAGTAATTGTAATCTGAAATAAAAATGGCAGCAAGCAAACATGTAACAGAACTTGTTGAAAACGGTGTTTCAATGCTTAGAAACAAGGCCTAGGGATCATACTTTCACTAGTGGACACTCTCAACAATGATCACATAAATAATTAACTTCTCTTCACTTGTGCTACTTTCAAACACTCTCTTGTTGGATAACAAACACCATTCATTGTGTAGGGCTATAAAAGCACACCTCAAGTCGGAGTAAACAAGCTCCACAACGTTTGGAGTTCATATTAAAGTAACCTCTAGAGTGCATAATAGACCGTTGCTAGACCGAGTACTAACATAGCATACACACTGTCACCAATAGCTATGAAAGGGGGAATAGATCACATCAATACTATCATAGTAATAGTCAACTTCATAATCTACAAGAGATTACAATCATAACCTACGCCAAGTACTTCATGATGCACACACTGTCAACATTACATCTTGGAGGAGGAATAGACTACTTTAATAACATCACTAGAGTAGCACATAGATTAATAGTGATACAAAGCTCATGATCACATAAAGATCACACCATGGGAGAGAGAGATGAACCACATAGCTACCGGTAGAGCCCTTAGCCTCGGGGGAGAACTACTCCCTCCTCATCATGGGAGACAGCAACGGCGATGAAGATGGCGATGGAGATAGCGGTGGTGTCTATGGAGATGACTCCGGGGGCAATTCCCCGTCCCGGTGGCGTGCCGGAACAGAGATTCTGTCCCCCGAACTTGTCTTCGCGATGGCGGCGGCTACGGAACTCTTCGTGGAATATCGTCGATTGTTTTAGGGTTTTCGCGTCAGGGAGCATATATAGGCGAAGGGGCGATGTCGGTGGAGTCCCGAGGTGGGGTCCCCACCTAGTGGCGCGGCCAAGGGGTGGCCCGCGCCCCCTATGGTGTGGGCACCTCGCGGGCCCCCTTCGTCTCTCCTTCGGACTCCGTGAAGCCCCTGGAAAAATAGGAACGTGGCCTTTTGTTTCGTCTAATTCCGAGAATATTTCCTGTGTAAGATTTCTGAAACCAAAAACAGCAGAAAACAGGAACTGACACTTCGGCATCTTGTTAATAGGTTAGTACCGAAAAATGCATAAAAATGATATAATGTGTATATAAAACATGTGAGTATTGTCATAAAACTAGCATGGAACATAAGAAATTATAGATACGTTTGAGACGTATCAAGCATCCCCAAGCTTAGTTCCTACTCGCCCTCGAGTAGGTAAACGATAACAAGGATAATTTCTGAAGTGACATGCTACTATCATAATCTTGATCAATACTATTGTAAAGCATATGAGATGAATGAAGTGATTCAAAGCAATGGTAAAGATAATGACTAGACAACTGAATCATATAGCAAAGACTTTTCATGAATAGTACTTTCAAGACAAGCATCAACAAGTCTTGCATAAGAGTTAACTCATAAAGCAATAGATTCTTAATAGAAGGTTTTGAAGCAACACAAAGGAAGATTTAAGTTTCAGCAATTGCTTTCAACTTTCAACATGTATATCTCATGGATAATTGTCAACACAAAGTAATATGATGAATGCAAATAAGCAAGTATGCAAGAATCAATGCATACAGTTGATACAAGTGTTTGCTTCTAAGACAGAAAGAAGTAGGTAAACTGACTCAACATAAAGTAAAAGAAAGGCCCTTCGCAGAGGGAAGCAGGGATTACTCATGTGCTAGAGCTTTTATTTTGAAAACATGGAAACAATTTTTTCAACGGTAGTAATAATTCATATGTGTTATGCATAAAACATCCCATAAGTTGCAAGCCTCATGCATCGAATACCAATAGTGCTCGCACCTTGTCCTAATTAGCTCGGATTTCCATGGATTATCATTGCATCACATATGTTTCAACCAAGTGTCACAAAGGGGTACCTCTATGTCACCTGTACAAAGGTCCAAGGAGATAGATCGCATTTGATTTCTCGTTTTTGATAGATCTCAACTTAAGGACATCCATACCGGGACAACATAGAAAACAGATAATGGACTCCTCTTTAATGCTTAAGCATTCAACAACAAATAATATTCTCATAAGAGATTGAGGATTAATGTCCAAACTGAAACTTCCACCATGATACATGGCTTTGGTTGGCGGCCCAATGTTCTTCTCTAACAATATGCATACTCAAACCATTTAATCATGAAAAATCACTCTTACTTCAGACAAGACGAACATGCATAGAACTCACATGATATTCAACAAAGGTGTAATAGTTGATGGCGTCCCCAGAAACATGGTTACCTCTCAACAAGCAACTTATAAGAAATAAGATATATAAGCGACATATTCAATACCACAATAGTTTTTAAGCTATTTTCCCATGAGCTATGTATTGCAAAGAAAAGGAATGAAATTTTAAAGGTAGCACGCAAGCAATTTACTTGGAATGGCAGAAAAATACCACATAGTAGGTACTTATGGTGGACACAAATGGCATAGGTTTTGGCTCAAGGTTTTGGATGCACGAGAAGCATTCCCTCTCAGTACAAGGCTTTGGCTAGCAAGGTTGTTTGAAGCAACACAAGTATGAACCGGTACAGCAAAGCTTACATAAGAACATATTGCAAGCATTATAAGACTCTACACTGTCTCCTTGTTGTTCAAACACTTTTACCAGAAAATATCTACACTTTAGAGAGACTAATCATGCAAACCAAATTTCAACAAGCTCTACGGTAGTTCTCCACTAATAGGTTCAAACTACATGATGCAAGAGCTTAAACATGATCTAATTGAGAACTCAAAACAATTGCCAAGTATCAAATTATTCAAGACAATATACCGATTACCACATGAAGCATTTTCTGTTTCCAACCAAATAGCAATGAACAAAGTGGTTTTAAGCTTTCGTCATGAACACTAAAAGTAAAACTAAGAACACGAGTGTTCATATGAAACAGCGGAGCGTGTATCTCTCCCACACAAGGAATGCTAGGATCTGAATTTATTCAAACATAAACAAAAATAAAAACATATAGACGCTCCAAGTAAAGCACATAAGATGTGACGGAATAAAAATATAGTTTCACTAGAGGTGACCTGATAAGTTGTCGATGAAGAAGGGGATGCCTTGGGCATCCCCAAACTTAGATGCTTGATTCTTCTTGAAATATGCAGGGATGAACCACGGGGGCATCGGCAAGCTTAGACTTTTCACTCTTCTTGATCATATTATATCATCCTCCTCTCTTGACCCTTGAGAACTTCCTCCACACCAAACTCAAAACAAACTCATTAGAGGGTTAGTGCATAATCAAAAATTCACATGTTCAGCAAGGACACAATCATTCCCAACATCTCTGGACATTACCCAAGGTTACTGAAATTTAATGGAGCAAAGAAGTCCACTCAAACACAGTAAAAGAGGCAATGTGAAATAAAAGGCAGAATCTGTCAAAACAGAACAGTCCGTAAAGACGAAGTTTTTCGAGGCACTTAACATGCTCAGATGAAGAAGCTCAAATTGAATGAAAGTTGCGTACATATCTGAGGATCACTCATGAATTTTCGCAGATTTTTTAGAGTTTTCTACAGAGAGATCTACTCAAATTCGTGACAGCTAGAAATCTGTTTCTGCGCAGAAATCCAAATCTAGTATCAATTTTACTATCAAAGACTTTACTTGGCAAAACAATGCAATAAAATAAAGATAAGGAGAGGTTTCTACAGTAGTAACAACTTCCAAGACACAACAAAACAGTAGCAAAATAAAAACATGGGTTATCTCCCAAGAAGTGCTTTCTTTATAGCCATTAAGATGGGCTCAATAATTTTAATGATGCTCTCGCAAGAAATAAGAGTTGACGCAAAAGAAAGCATCAAAAGCAAATAAGAAACACTTTTAAGTCTAACCCACTTCCTATGAAAAGGAATCTTGTAAATAAACAAGTCATGTAAGCATAATGCATCAAGCATAGAAAGGCAACACAAGCGCAATTTCAAGATTCTCAACATAAAGAGGGGAGACTTAATATTATTAAGATGCATATAACCATGTTTCCCTCTCTCATAATAACTTTCAGTAGCATCATTGATGAAATCCACAATAACCATCACATAAAGCATTCTTATTCACATGCATAAAAGTATCATTACTCTTGGCATAAGAAAAACTCTTCTCATTAATAGTAATTGGAGCAGGATCATTATCAAGAATTTGAACATGGTAAACAAGTTGCATACTAAGGGAATGGTTTTTGGCAATCCCATCATGACTATGACAAGTTTCATAAGGATAATTATAACCTCTGTCATAGTATTCTTTATAATAATTGTCAAAGATTGGAGGCATAGTATCATCATAAGAAATAGAATAGTTATCTTCCACAGTGTGTTCATATGTAATCATACCATCATTGTTACTAGAAGGAGATGTATCAAACATATAATCATCAATAGCAAAAGGATTTTCAAACACCTCATCCCCAAGCTTAGAGCTTTCTATATCATTATGGGAAGAAGCATGGATAGTACTAATACTATGGCAGTTATAAACATCCTCATTTTCAGAATTAGTTTCCCATAGATTTTCAATATCAAAAGTAGTGTGCTCTTCTAAATCATAATCACTAATGTAGGTAAAGGGCATAGGAAGATCATTGTACTAGGATTCATTATCATAATAATCATTAGGAGCAACATACTTACGGTTACCTATCGTTATCTCGTACACGCGGGGATATGCTGTTACCTCTTCTTCTTCTTCTTCTTCTTCTTCTTCTTCTTCTTCTTCTTCTTCTTCTTCTTCTTCTTCTTCTTCTTCTTCTTCTTCTTCTTCTTCTTCTTCTTCTTCTTCTTCTTCTTCTTCTTCTTCTTCATTCCCTTCTTCTTCTTCTTCTGTTCCTTCTCCTCGTTCCCTTCTTTAGGAGGAAGAGGCTTGGAGGGAGGCTTCTCCACATAACCTGATTTATTTCCAGAAACAATAGAAGAAACTTGGGAGGATTCCTCCTTTTCATTAATAAGTTCAAAACACACAGCGGTCCTATCATATTTTGGCAGAGTGTCATCTTCTAAAATATTTTGTATGTAAGTATTTGTGTGGCAATTATCAATGCAATAAGAAAGACACCCATGCAGGATACTATTAATATCAAGAGCACTCATTAACATAGGCATCCCCAATGGGCCTGCCGAAGAAGGTACCCGGGGTTTACTGAAGGCCCACGACCCGAAGGATAAGAAGATTCGGAAGCCCAAGATACTATTAAGGAAAGCTAGAGTTGTAATAGGAAGCATTATTTGTAATCTTGCGGGACAGGTTAGAAACCCTCCCGGACTCTGTAAACCTGTGTATCATGAATCCCTCGGCTCCACCTCCTATATAAGGGGGAGTCGAGGGACAAAGAAAGGATCGAATCATTGTTTCACAAACCCTAGCTTTTACATCGTCGAGTACTTTTCGGCTGAAACCTTCGAGATCTACTTGCCCTCTACATCCAACGAAACCCTAGTCTACTACTTGTAGGCATTGATAAGTTAATACCTTGTCAATTGGCGCCGTCTGTGGGATCTAGAGGCGACAAGGAGCTGATCTCGATGGCACGTTCAAGATCGTCGACTTCGTCGATAGCAAGCAACATCATGGACAGAGGTAAACAGATTGAAACGGGTCTCGTTGATTTTGTTCCTCACCCGCCCTCCCGTTTGGATGCATATGCGTATCTGGAGGAGCCCATGGAGATGACGTTCGGAAAGTTCCACTTCCGCGTCGAGAAAGAAGGAGCGTATCGTCTCGAAGTTCCGATCTCGTCAGGATTATCGGCGGTCGATCCCGATTTTTCAAGCTCAGCATCATCCATCGAGTCAGGCGACGAGGAGATTTCGTCGCCACGCTTCATCGGCACCAAACCAAGCGAAAAACTCGCCAAGATCTTCAGTGACATGTCCTTCGAATCATCCGCGGACTCCTATATAAGCGATGACTCGAGTGACACCGACAGCTTCAACTTCATCGACAAATCCATCACTGTTGGAAAGGTCTTCACCAGTCTCTACGATGGTGTCACCAAACCCAGCAAGGTTCAGAATCCAAAATATCATCAGATCTACACCATTGGAGAGGAAAGTCGCGATCAGGAGGAAACATCAGAGGCTTTCGACGAACTGGGAAATCCATATGTCGATCCCTCTGACCTAAGGCGAGGTTTGGGCAGTAAATATGTCGGGCCTACACCGCGTATTAGGGTTCAACTCCCACAATCAGCGTGGGATAGAGCCGCAAGAGCTATGGACGGTTCAGAACCAATGGCGACAACTGCCACGACTGAAGAATTGCAGGCCTACCAATATAGGCTCGCTCGAGCTGGAAGAGAATTGGAAAAACAGACAGCTGCTCTGAACAGAAGAAAGGAGGCAGCTTCCGCATCAAGCAGGCGAAGAGCGGAGTTAAGTCGACAATCAGGAACTTCGGGAGATAGTCACAGGGAAGCTCGAAGGAGAGAGAGATCTCGGCTGCAAAATATACCTGAAGCTGAAAGAGAGACTTTAATTCAAAACCTCGACATGTCTTTTATGTCAATCGACACGAGGGGGAATATCATTCCAAAAACACCAGAAGCAGGATACATGGCAACG
>NC_061514.1:191659934-191676829 GCF_022539505.1 Lolium rigidum
TGATACGTCTCCGACGTATCGATAATTTCTTATGATCCATGCCATATTATTGATGATACCTACATGTTTTATGCACACTTTATGTCATATTCGTGCATTTTCTCGGAACTAACCTATTAACAAGATGCCGAAGTGCCGCTTCTGTTTTCTCGCTGTTTTTGGTTTCGGAAATCCTACTAACGAAATATTCTCGAATTGGACGAAATAAAGACCCGGGGTCCTATTTTGCCACGAACCTTCCGGAAGACCGAAGAGCATACGAAGTGGGGCCACGAGGTGGCCGGACCACAAGGCGGCGCGGCCAAGGGGGGCCCGCGCCGCCCTGTGGTGTGGGCCCCTCGTCGCCCTCCGACTCGCCCTTCCGCCTACTTAAAGCTTTCGTCGCGAAACCCCGAGGCGGAAAAACCACGATACGGAAAACCTTCCGAGACGCCGCCGCCGCCAATCCCATCTCGGGGGATTCGGAGATCTCCTCCGGCACCCCGCCGGAGAGGGGATTCATCTCCCGGAGGACTCTACACCGCCATGGTCGCCTCCGGAGTGATGAGTGAGTAGTTCACCCCTGGACTATGGGTCCATAGCGGTAGCTAGATGGTTGTCTTCTCCTCATTGTGCTTCATTGTTGGATCTTGTGAGCTGCCTAACATGATCAAGATCATCTATCCGTAATACTCTATGTTGTGTTTGTCGGGATCCGATGGATAGAGAATACCATGTTATGTTAATTATCAAGTTATTGCATATGTGTTGTTTATGATCTTGCATGCTCTCCGTTATTAGTAGAGGCTCTGGCCAAGTTGATGCTAGTAACTCCAAGAGGGAGTATTTATGCTCGATAGTGGGTTCATGCTCGCATTGACACCGGGACGAGTGACGAAACTTCTAAGGTTGTGTTGTGTCTGTTGCCACTAGGGATAAAACATTGATGCTATGTCCGAGGATGTAGTTATTGATTACATTACGCACCATACTTAATGCAATTGTCTGTTGCTTGCAACTTAATACTGGAAGGGGTTCGGACGATAACCTGAAGGTGGACTTTTTAGGCATAGATGCAGTTGGATGGCGGTCTATGTACTTTGTCGTAATGCCCAATTAAATCTCACTATACTTATCATGACATGTATGTGCATTGTTATGCCCTCTCTATTTGTCAATTGCCCGACTGTAATTTGTTCACCCAACATGCTTTTATCTTATGGGAGAGACACCTCTAGTGAACTGTGGACCCCGGTCCATTCTTTTAATACTCGAAATACAAATCTGCTGCAATACTTGTTTTTACTATTTTCTCTGCAAACAATCATCTTCCACACAATACGGTTAATCCTTTGTTACAGCAAGCCGGTGAGATTGACAACCTCACTGTTTCGTTGGGGCAAAGTACTTTGATTGTGTTGTGCAGGTTCCACGTTGGCGCCAGGATCTCTGGTGTTGCGCCGTACTACATCCCGCCGCCATCAACCTTCAACGTGCTTCTTGGCTCCTCCTGGTTCGATAAACCTTGGTTTCTTTCTGAGGGAAAACTTGATGCTGTGCGCATCATACCTTCCTCTTGGGGTTCCCCAACGAACGTGTGAAATACACGCCATCAAGCATATTTTCTCGGCGCCGTTGCCGGGGAGATCAAGACACGCTGCAAGGGGAGTCTCCACTTCTCAATCTCTTTACTTTGTTTTTGTCTTGCTTTATTTTATTTACTACTTTGTTTGCTGCATTATATCAAACACACAAAAAAATTAGTTGCTAGCTTTACTTTATTTACTGTCTTGTTTACTATATCAAAAACACACAAAAAATTAGTTACTTGCATTTACTTTATCTAGTTTGTTTTATTTACTACTGTTAAAATGAGTAATCCTGAAGTTGAAGTTCGTTCGTTTATGCAACAAGGGGGAGAATGTTTAAAAGATGCTTGGTATAGAATTAGTGATGCCCATAATAGGTGTACTAAGAAACACTCCACCACTATCCTACTCAGGAATTTTTATGTTGGTATCTCTAGCTGGAATAGATATGTTCTTGATTGTCTCGCGGGAGGTAACTTCCTAGGCGCTCCCGCTTTAGAAGCTAGTTTCATTATTGAGAGTTTATTTGGAACACCACCTGTTAATGAAATTAAAATTGAAACCTCCCTTGAGGATGTTATGAAAAAATTGGAAACCATAGAGAAAAATTTTAGTATTGAAACTAAGTTGGAGATGTTACTTGATAAAACTGACAAACTTGATAAATCTTTAGGAGGAATTGATGAAAGAATTAATGTCCTAGGAACTTGTGTTGACCATGATAATCAAATTAATAGGATTGGCGAACTTGAAAAAGCTATGGGAACCTTGGGTTCAACCTTTTCATCTTTACAGTTTAGAGAAAAAGCTTATGTGGGAAAGGAGCAAAAGTTTATGTATGTCTCTAAAGTGCCTAAACCAAAGAAATATTATTATAGGCCTAAAATTGACAAAGCCCTTAGTACCACTACAAATGGGGGAGCCTATGATATCAATGCTCCATCTCGCGATAACACTTGATACACACTTTCTGCGCCTAGCTGAAAGGCGTTAAAGAAAAGCGCTTATGGGAGACAACCCATGTTTTTACTGCAGTATTTTTGTTTTATATTTGTGTCTTGGAAGTTGTTTACTACTGTAGCAACCTCTCCTTATCTTAGTTTTGAGTTTTGTTGTGCCAAGTAAAGTCTTTGATAGTAAAGTAAGTACTAGATTTGGATTACTGCACAGTTCCAGATTTCTTTGCTGTCATGAATCTGGGTCTACCTCCCTGTAGGTAGCTCAGAAAATTAAGCCAATTTACGTGAATGATCCTCAGATATGTACGCAACTTTCATTCAATTTGAGCATTTTCATTTGAGCAAGTCTGGTGGCCTAATAAAATCCATCTTTATGGACTGTTCTGTTTTGACAGATTCTGCCTTTTTATTTCGCATTGCCTCTTTTGCTATGTTGGATGAATTTCTTTGATCCATTAATGTCCAGTAGCTTTATGCAATGTCCAGAAGTGTTAAGAATGATTGTGTCACCTCTGAACATGTGAATTTTTATTGTGCACTAACCCTCTAATGAGTTGTTTCGAGTTTGGTGTGGAGGAAGTTTTCAAGGATCAAGAGAGGAGTATGATGCAATATGATCAAGGAGAGTGAAAGCTCTAAGCTTGGGGATGCCCCGGTGGTTCACCCCTGCATATTATAAGAAGACTCAAGCGTCTAAGCTTGGGGATGCCCAAGGCATCCCCTTCTTCATCGACAACATTATCGGGTTCCTCCCCTGAAACTATATTTTTATTCCGTCACATCTTATGCACTTTGCTTGGAGCGTCGGTTTGTTTTTGTTTTTTGTTTTGTTTGAATAAAATGGATCCTAGCATTCACTTTATGGGAGAGATACACGCTCCGCTGTAGCAGATGGACAAGTATGTCCTTAGGCTCTACTCATAGTATTCATGGCGAAGTTTCTTCTTCGTTAAATTGTTATATGGTTGGAATTGGAAAATGCTACATGTAGTAATTCTAAAATGTCTTGGATAATTTGATACTTGGCAATTGTTGTGCTCATGTTTAAGCTCTTGCATCATATACTTTGCACCCATTAATGAAGAAATACTTAGAGCTTGCTAATTTGGTTTGCATATTTGGTTTCTCTAAAGTCTAGATAATATCTAGTATTGAGTTTTGAACAACAAGGAAGACGGTGTAGAGTCTTATAATCTTTACAATATGTCTTTTATGTGAGTTTTGCTGCACCGTTCATCCTTGTGTTTGTTTCAAATAACCTTGCTAGCCTAAACCTTGTATCGAGAGGGAATACTTCTCATGCATCCAAAATACTTGAGCCAACCACTATGCCATTTGTGTCCACCATACCTACCTACTACATGGTATTTATCCGCCATTCCAAAGTAAATTGCTTGAGTGCTACCTTTAAAATTCCATCATTCACCTTTGCAATATATAGCTCATGGGACAAATAGCTTAAAAACTATTGTGGTATTGAATATGTACTTATGCACTTTATCTCTTATTAAGTTGCTTGTTGTGCGATAACCATGCTTCGGGGACGCCATCAACTATTCTTTGTTGAATATCATGTGAGTTGCTATGCATGTCCGTCTTGTCCGAAGTAAGAGAGATCTACCACCTTTATGGTTGGAGCATGCATATTGTTAGAGAAGAACATTGGGCCGCTAACTAAAGCCATGAATCATGGTGGAAGTTTCAGTTTTGGACACATATCCTCAATCTCATATGAGAATAATAATTGTTGCCACATGCTTATGCATTAAAGAGGAGTCCATTATCTGTTGTCCATGTTGTCCCGGTATGGATGTCTAAGTTGAGAATAATCAAAAGCGAGAAATCCAAAATGCGAGCTTTCTCCTTAGACCTTTGTACAGGCGGCATGGAGGTACCCCATTGTGACACTTGGTTAAAACATGTGCATTGCAAAGATCCGGTAGTCCAAGCTAATTAGGACAAGGTGCGGGCACTATTAGTATACTATGCATGAGGCTTGCAACTTGTAAGATATAATTTACATAACTCATATGCTTTATTACTACCGTTGACAAAATTGTTTCATGTTTTCAAAATAAAAGCTCTAGCACAAATATAGCAATCGATGCTTTCCTCTTTGAAGGACCATTCTTTTTACTTTTATGTTGAGTCAGTTCACCTATCTCTCTCCACCTCAAGAAGCAAACACTTGTGTGAACTGTGCATTGATTCCTACATACTTGCATATTGCACTTGTTATATTACTCTATGTTGACAATTATCCATGAGATATACATGTTACAAGTTGAAAGCAACCGCTGAAACTTAATCTTCCTTTGTGTTGCTTCAATGCCTTTACTTTGATTTATTGCTTTATGAGTTAACTCTTATGCAAGACTTATTGATGCTTGTCTTGAAGTACTATTCATGAAAAGTCTTTGCTTTATGATTCACTTGTTTACTCATGTCATTACCATTGTTTTGATCGCTGCATTCACTACATATGTTTACAAATAGTATGATCAAGGTTATGATGGCATGTCACTTCAGAAATTATCTTTGTTATCGTTTTACCTGCTCGGGACGAGCAAAACTAAGCTTGGGGATGCTTGATACGTCTCCGACGTATCGATAATTTCTTATGATCCATGCCATATTATTGATGATACCTACATGTTTTATGCACACTTTATGTCATATTCGTGCATTTTCTGGAACTAACCTATTAACAAGATGCCGAAGTGCCGATTCTTTGTTTTCTGCTGTTTTTGGTTTCAGAAATCCTAGTAACGAAATATTCTCGGAATTGGACGAAATAAAGGCCCAGGATCCTATTTTGCCACGAACCTTCCAGAAGACCGAAGAGCATACGAAGTGGGGCCACGAGGTGGCCAGACCACAAGGCGGCGCGGCCAAGGGGGCCCGCGCCGCCCGTGGTGTGGGCCCCTCGTCGACCCTCCGACTCGCCCTTCCGCCTACTTAAAGCCTTCGTCGCGAAACCCCCGAGGCGGAAAAACCACGATACGGAAAACCTTCCGGAGACGCCGCCGCCGCCAATCCCATCTCGGGGGATTCCGGAGATCTCCTCCGGCACCTGCCGGAGAGGGGATTCATCTCCCGGAGGACTCTACACCGCCATGGTCGCCTCCGGAGTGATGAGTGAGTAGTTCACCCCTGGACTATGGGTCCATAGCAGTAGCTAGATGGTTGTCTTCTCCTCATTGTGCTTCATTGTTGGATCTTGTGAGCTGCCTAACATGATCAAGATCATCTATCCGTAATACTCTATGTTGTGTTTGTCGGGATCCGATGGATAGAGAATACCATGTTATGTTAATTATCAAGTTATTGCATATGTGTTGTTTATGATCTTGCATGCTCTCCGTTATTAGTAGAGGCTCTGGCCAAGTTGATGCTAGTAACTCCAAGAGGGAGTATTTATGCTCGATAGTGGGTTCATGCCTGCATTGACACCGGGACAGGTGACGAAACTTCTAAGGTTGTGTTGTGCTTGTTGCCACTAGGGATAAAACATTGATGCTATGTCCGAGGATGTAGTTATTGATTACATTACGCACCATACTTAATGCAATTGTCTCGTTGCTTGCAACTTAATACTCGGAAGGGGTTCGGACGATAACCTCGAAGGTGGACTTTTTAGGCATAGATGCGGTTGGATGGCGGTCTATGTACTTTGTCGTAATGCCCAATTAAATCTCACTATACTTATCATGACATGTATGTGCATTGTTATGCCCTCTCTATTTGTCAATTGCCCGACTGTAATTTGTTCACCCAACATGCTTTTATCTTATGGGAGAGACACCTCTAGTGAACTGTGGACCCCGGTCCATTCTTTTAATACTGAAATACAAATCTGCTGCAATACTTGTTTTTACTATTTTCTCTCCAAACAATCATCTTCCACACAATACGGTTAATCCTTTGTTACAGCAAGCCGGTGAGATTGACAACCTCACTGTTTCGTTGGGGCAAAGTACTTTGGTTGTGTTGTGCAGGTTCCACGTTGGCGCCGGGATCTCTGGTGTTGCGCCGCACTACATCCCGCCGCCATCAACCTTCAACGTGCTTCTTGGCTCCTCCTGGTTCGATAAACCTTGGTTTCTTTCTGAGGGAAAACTTGTTGCTGTGCGCATCATACCTTCCTCTTGGGGTTCCCCAACGAACGTGTGAAATACACGCCATCAGTCTTCCCGATAAATTGGTCGTGGATGTCATCAGCAATGATGTCACCTTGATAAAAGAAAATATCGGCTATGAAGTTTCATAAGAAGATCGACAGCAGAAGATTATTGATTATTTCGAGAGCCTTTGATCAAATACAAGTTTTTGCCTAAATGCTCGGGGGCTACTTTGGAAAAAAGGAAAAAATTTGAGTATGGCAAAATAGAAATGGCGAGAGCCTATGAACAAATGCAAGCATTTGTCCATAGCCTCGGGGGCTACTCCCATCGGGAGCGCTGTTCGCGCACCCGATAGATATAAAAGTTCGAGAAAGAATGACAATATAGCGACACGAAGCATTAAAGTGTTGAGCCTACAACCAAGCACCAGTCCTTAGTTGTAGCCTCGGGGGCTACTCCCATCGGGAACGCTGTTCGCGTGCCCGATGAAATTATAAAAAAGAGAGAGAAAAAGAAGAAGAAAAAGTGAGCATATTTCGAGTTATATAAATAACTCTACATATACTCCCATCGGGAGAGCAATATAAGTCATCCGTTGACTCAATAAAATGTGCTATTCCAACAGCCGAATAAGCACTCGACAATATATTCTCAGAACGCCAAAGTTGCGAATAATTTCTGAATGGTAAGACCCCGGATCCGTTCTGTGTGGCGTGGCACCGTCTCTGACGTCGGTTTGCTACTTTTTTCCGTATCAACAGATACGAAGAAAAATCCTAACGGACGCGTTAGGTACCCGATAAATATAACTGGGACTCGACAGAATGGTAAGACCTTAAGCGGCACTCGTCGAAGTTTACACCAGGTATCCCGAGATCATGTCCAGGGACGTGATCGTGAAGTAGGTTTTTGCGGATTGCCACTAGAGCAGTTAACTAGTACCTGATCCGTCAGATGAACTAGCCCCAACTACCATTATCCCTGTACAATATAGAAATTCGTATGCAAAGATATGTGGTAAAGTTCAAAGTTATCGAATAAATATAAAGGTGGAGATTTTCCCTGACTCTACAATTCAAACAAAATCTCGGGGGCTACTGACATAGGCATCCCCAATGGGCCTGCTGAAGAAGGTACCCGGGGTTTACTGAAGGCCCACGACCTGAAGGATAAGAAGATTCGGAAGCCCAAGATACTATTAAGGAAAGCTAGAGTTGTAATAGGAAGCATTATTTGTAATCTTGCGGGACGGGTTAGAAACCCTCCCGGACTCTGTAAACCTGTGTATCACGAATCCCTCGGCTCCACCTCCTATATAAGGGGGAGTCGAGGGACAAAGAAAGGATCGAATCATTGTTTCAAAAACCCTAGCTTTTACATCGACGAGTAATTTTCGGCTGAAACCTTCGAGATCTACTTTCCCTCTACATCCAACGAAACCCTAGTCTACTACTTGTAGGCATTCATAATTTAATACCTTGTCACTCATATCCACCAAAGATGTTTTTCTCAATAACTCTCCACACTCCAAAAATAATGTAAGTTCATCATGCTGATTAGGAGTGATTTCATCATCACAATACAAATTTGCAGCACTCATGAGGTTCGAATTATCATTGGAGGAGCATTGAAAATTAAAATGACCCAGTCTATGGCAAAGTTCACAGATAAAAGGATAGAGGGCACAAACTTTTTCACCAAGATCATCTAGAGCCCTAGACCACTTTCTAGTTTTTTCATTCCTATGATGGATACAATATTCATCTTCAATTTGATTAATTCCACAAGGTCTATGCATTCCACAAAAATTAACATGCTTATAAGAAATAGTATTTTCAGAAGTTTGGGCATGTTTATTGCAATCATTAACAATTTTTTCATTTTCCATGCAAGTGTCTTTAAAAGGTTCATGATACATGTACCAATTTTCTTTAGGAACATTAATATGAGAAGCAAAGGCTCTATAGCAATCGACCACAATTTGAGGATCAAGACCATATTTAGCACTAAGCTCTTGAAAATCAGCAGTTTCAATGAAATACTTAATGCATTCATATTCATAGTTTATACCTGATTCTTTACCTTTGTCGTTCTCCCAATCTTTAGTATTCTCCTGAATCCGACCAAGAAGGTCCCATTTAAACTCTTCTTTGTTGCGCGTGAATGATCCAGAACAAGTAGTATCCAGCAAGGTTTTATCTTGAAAAGAAAGTCTTGCATAGAAATTATCAATGATGATATTACCAGGAAGCTCATGAATGGGGCATTTGAGCATTAAAGAATTCAATCTCCCCCATGTTTGGGCAATACTCTCTCCATCATGAGGCCAGAAATTTAGGCATAATATCCTTCCAATCAAGAGAATGCCTATTCTTCAGCAATTTATACCAATGCGCCGCTTTACCAGACAACGACATAGAGAATAGTTTCTTCCTCACTTCATCCATAGAGATACCTGTACACTTGAATAACCCGCATAATTCATGCAAAAACGAGTAAATGATCTCCGGGATGGACAGGTTCCATCCCCTTCATAGCGGTTATCCACAACACGTTCAATAATTTTCATAGGTATTTTATATGGAATACTTTCAGTAGGTGGATTTAAAATATCACAAGCATCATTAGATTTATCGCTTATGGGAGATAAAGTATTATCAGAGAAAATTTTCTCCCCTAAAGATGGGAAGCTAAAAAGATCGTAAAAACTAGCTTCCCCAAGCTTAGACTTTTCCATAGCATTAGCAGTAATTGCGTTCATACTAATAACATTGCTACTAGCATGCAAATAAGGTTCCATAGGTTTTTTAATTTTCGCATCAAACAATTCATGTCTTAACTCAGGAAAAATATTAAAAAGCTCACTGTTGTTTTCCATTATGCCTAACTAGTGAAATAAAAACAAGAAACAAAAAGATATAATTGCAGGATCTAAAGGAAATAGCTTCGAGCACTCACACACCGGCAACAGTGCTAGGAAATAGCTTAGTAGTCGGAGGATGTGAATACCTTTTACCTTACCTCCCGAGCAACGGCGCCAGAAAATAGCTTGATGTCTACGCACGCTTCTATTCCTGTAGACAATGTTGGGCCTCCAAGAGCAGAGGTTTGTAGAACAGCAGCAAGTTTCCCTTAAGTGAATC
The DNA here is from genome assembly GCF_022539505.1 of Lolium rigidum. NCBI lineage: Eukaryota > Viridiplantae > Streptophyta > Magnoliopsida > Poales > Poaceae > Lolium > Lolium rigidum. The sequence continues at coordinate 191,669,729 of NC_061514.1, forward strand.
ACCCAAGGTTTATCGAACTCAGGGAGGTAGAGGTCAAAGATATCCCTCTCAAGCAACCCTGCAATTAAGATACAAGAAGTCTCTTGTGTCCCCAACACACCTAATACACTTGTCAGATGTATAGGTGCACTAGTTCGGCGAAGAGATAGTGAAATACAAGTAATATGGATGATTGTAAGTAGTAATTGTAATCTGAAATAAAAATGGCAGCAAGCAAACATGTAACAGAACTTGTTGGAAATGGTGTTTCAATGCTTAGAAACAAGGCCTAGGGATCATACTTTCACTAGTGGACACTCTCAACAATGATCACATAAATAATTAACTTCTCTTCACTTGTGCTACTTTCAAACACTCTCTTGTTGGATAACAAACACCATTCATTGTGTAGGGCTATAAAAGCACACCTCAAGCCGGAGTAAACAAGCTCCACAACGTTCGGAGTTCATATTAAAGTAACCTCTAGAGTGCATAATAGACCGTTGCAATTTAGACCGAGTACTAACATAGCATACACACTGTCACCAATAGCTATGAAAGGGGGAATAGATCACATCAATACTATCATAGTAATAGTCAACTTCATAATCTACAAGAGATTACAATCATAACCTACGCCAAGTACTTCATGATGAACACACTGTCAACATTACATCATGGAGGAGGAATAGACTACTTTAATAACATCACTAGAGTAGCACATAGATTAATAGTGATACAAAGCTCATGATCACATAAAGATCACACCATGGGAGAGAGAGATGAACCACATTGCTACCGGTAGAGCCCTCAGCCTCGGGGGAGAACTACTCCCTCCTCATCATGGGAGACAGCAACGGCGATGAAAATGGCGATGGAGATGGCGGTGGTGTCGATGGAAATGACTCCGGGGGCCATTCCCCGTCCCGGCGGCGTGCCGGAACAGAGACTTTTGTCCCCCGAAACTTTCTTCACGATGGCGGCGGCTACGGAACTCTTCGTGGAATATCGTCGATTTTTTTAGGGTTTTCGCGTCAGGGAGCATATATAGGCGAAGGGGCGATGTCGGGGAGTCCCGAGGTGGGGTCCCCACCTGGTGGCGCGGCCAAGGGGTGGCCCACACCCCCTATGGTGTGGGCTCCTCGCGGCCCCCTTCGTCTCTCCTTCGGACTCCGTGAAGCCCTGGAAAAATAGGAACGTGGCCTTTTGTTTCGTCCAATTCCGAGAATATTTCCTGTGTAAGATTTCTGAAACCAAAAACAGCAGAAAATAGGAACTGGCACTTCGGCATCTTGTTAATAGGTTAGTACCGGAAAATGCATAAAAATGATATAAAGTGTATATAAAACATGTGAGTATTGTCATAAAACTAGCATGGAACATAAGAAATTATAGATACGTTTGAGACGTATCAGAGCCCAATTCAAAAACTGCCATATGGACGAAACCTAGAGGGACAGGGACTCTCCTTTTCCCCCTTTCTTTGGCCAGCCAAAGAGGTGGAGTCCACCATGGACTCCACCCTCCCACTTGGTTGGCTGGTTAGGGTTGGTGGAGTCCAACCGGGACTCCACCTTCCATGGTGTTTTCTTCCGGGAAGTTCTAGAACATTCTAGCGCCTTCCATAAATGCACCGGATCATTTCCAAACTTGGAAAGTGACTTCCTATATATGAATATTATTCTCCGGACCATTCCGGACCTCCTCATGATGTCCTGGATCCCATCCGAGACTCCGAACAAATAGTCGAACTCCATTCCATATTCCATATCTGCCTAAAACGACATCAAACCTTAAGTGTGTCACCCTACGGTTCGAGAACTATGCGGACATGATCGAGACTCCTCTCCGATCAATAAATAACAGCGGGACCTGGAGATCCATAATAGCTCCCACATATTCAACGATGACTTCGTGATCGAAAGAACCATTCACATAAAATAACAATTCCCTTTGTCTCGCGATATTTTACTTATCCGAAGTTTTGATCTTCGGTATCTCCATACCTAGTTCAACCTCGTTACCGATAAGTACTGTTTACTCGTACCGTGATATGATATCCCTTGTGAACCATTCACATGCTTGCAAGCTAATTGGATGTCATTCCACCGAGAGGGCCCAGAGTATATCTATCTGTCATTAGGATGGACAAATCCCACTATTGATCCATATGCCTCAACTCATACTTTCGGAATACTTAATCCCATCTTTATAACCACCCATTTACACAGTGGCGTTTGATGTAATCAAAGTACCCTTCTGGTATAAGTGATTTACATGATCTCATGGTCAAAGGATTAAGTTACTATGCATATCAAAGCTTGAAGCATAAAGAACTAAATGACTTGATCATATGCTACGCTTACTGTGGGTGTATGTCCATCGCATCATTCACCTAATGATATGACCTTGTTACTAATAACATCCAATGTTCATGATCAGGAAACCATGATCATCTATTAATCAACAAGCTAGTTAAACGAGAGGCTTACTAGGGACTCTGGTTGTTCACACAACACACATGTATTAATGTTTCCGGTTAATACAATTATAGCATGGGGTGTAAACATTTATCATGAACACTAAGATATAACAATAACTATTTTATTATTGCCTCTCGGGCATATCTCCAACACATATATCAAACTAGCAGTCTAACATATATACTTAGTACTCTGACACTTAGCATTGCATTAATATTGTCCTGGAAGGGCCTCAACCAGAAGATGTAGCTCTCCATCATCTCTTTCATGGAAGGTGAAAATGACATTGTCACCCTTTTTTGAGTTGAATCTCGTCACAACCATATCCCATCCAATTAAGTTTCCATTGTTTTACCTATATCCCATCTTCATCGTAACTACCATTGGCTTCTTGATGGGCATGCACGAAACATGGACATGAACACGTCGGGCACCAACAAGTAGGTTCTTTAGGTACCCATCGGTGAACTCAGCTCCAAAATTCTACGGTCAAGAGAATTGAAGAATGAGTATACACTTGTAATTATTAAGTAATTAAATATCACAAGAAGATTGTTCATGTTTAATAAAATGGCATTACAATATTACCAGTTTGCACATCTTTTTGACAGATGAATATGTCATTTTGTGTAGGTAGTACTTGATTTTAGGTGGAGATGCGGGATCACACCAATCTAAAAGGAAGCTCACGTGATCTACAACCCCTGTGTAGAGGTCCTGATCATGCAACATATAGAAATATGATATCATTGGGAAGCAGATTATGAAATAGATTGAGTTGATCATCTGCATCATACATTAAGTTGCTAAAATATTGAAACTATTTATGCATGGGTCTATATTCTCTATATTGTATGACATGCACAGTTACCATATTCATTTACTTATGCAATTTCTTAAGAAAATCGTGTACCATTTAAAATTCAGAGCTACTAAGACGTGGAATATTCATTATTAAACTACATATAAAATAGTTTTAGTGGTCATGTTCTACATACCTCTAAGCAGAACTTCTCAGTGGGCTCTTGATCTGATGATGTGGAATCATAACTACCATACCAATTGTCATCAATGTCATCGCTAGATAGCATTATTGCGTGAGTATAGCACGTTCCCATCTATTAAATAAATACATAGCTAAATAAATCATATTCACATGTAAACAATTTGAGCACATTCTTGTTATCTTGTTCAACTAAACAAATAAAAGGCATCAATATTTTCTGAAGAAAGATGCACACACCAAGGAGTGCACACACACAGTGTGTGTGTGTAAGCACAAATAAATGTTTAGCTAATGAAGAATAGTTTAAATTTTCTGCATTTGATTGACCACTGATCTTACTGTCAAACTCGAACGGAGATTCAGTTCTGCTTCTTCTCTGGAGAGCCTGGCACATCATAAATAATATCATTAAGTTAGCACAAACTCCATCTCGCTCACAGAAACACTTACGTCTAATTGTCCTTTTATTCTGAAGAAATACAATGATCCCATGATCGAGTGCGTCATCCTAACTTTAACTGAACCCACCTCCTTGCTAATACGATTGCTAGTGTGAGGCACCAGATCGAAGCACCATGCTAGGGTTTTGGGGTTTCGTTAACAACCTGGACCGGCGTGGTGAGGGGTGTATGCGGGGAGAAGCGTCGAGAAGGAGCCGCGGAGAGTAGCGACAAAGAGGAGCGGCCACAAATCGCGGGTACGAGCGCCGACGGGGAGAGGCCGCGGGATGAAATTACCCATATGGTGGCAGAGAATGAGGATAAGTGACACCGCCCCCCAATTTGTCCAAAAAAAATCAGATTTTTGCCTCCAATTATTCCTCTTAGGCAGTGATGCCTATAAAATGCATGCATGAACTTTCATCGCGTTTGGTAGCCTGCATGGATTTCCTGGCTCACTGCGCCAGCGAGATGGGCCTCCCTGCGCGTCGTGAACGGGCCATGGGCCATGAAACGCGAGTCGTTTGGTAGCCTGGGCGGCCTTTTCTGCGTCGGAGAGGGAAGCCAGACCCCATTGTTTGGTTGCCTGTTTCCAGCCCAATTTGGAAAACATGAATCAGTTGTTCGGTTGCTCAAATCATAATTCCATATCCTTACCACAATTCAAATAGGGTGAGAATACCATGTCATAGCATGTTACATACGATGAGACACCATTCAGAAGAACAAGACCTCACGATCACCACGACGAGGAAGGCGATGATGTAATCTTTGACCCGACTCGGACATACCTCCGGTGGTGCTCCTTGTAGAGCATGCACTTCCTCCGGCGGTAGCTGTGCTAATAGCACTGGCTCATCGATGGCCTGATCTGCGAGGAACTCATCTTCTAGGAAGGTGAGGTACTCTTGTTGTGCCTCCTCCAATGTTTCATACCCTCGGTAGTTGTTGTTGGAGTAGCCACTGACCTGGTCTTGACAGACCCTCCACAGCTGTAGATTCCTCAAACCCGTCCGCGAAACACCACATACCGCTAGAACGGCATAAGAAGAACAGGTAATCGATCACAACCATGAACCAATTCATAACAGAGCAATAAACTACACAAGTGTTGATACCAAATGATAAACTAACATGGGCATGCATGATCATTCCAAAAGTGGATCACAAGTTCATCCTACACTAATATGGTGTCATCCTACCACCACAAAAAAGTGGATGTCATCCTAATACTGCAAGTTCACCATCACCCGAGGGGTTAGTATATACCACCTCATCAAAGTTACAAAAGGGTGCCATCAAATGTCTTTCAACCCCAGCTACTGCCAAAATATACATCATCAACATCATCATCATCAAGTTCATCACCTCCGTGCATGCATCCCCTAAACCACCCCCTCAAGGGCACTACTAAACCTTGTTGTTGTACTTGGCAAGGTAGTTCCTTAGCCAGAGGACGCGGTGTATCTCGATCATGCCCACAAAGCTGCAATCCTGGGCCTTGTGGTTGATGAGGTGGCTCAGCGCTGCCATGAGATCATCGTCGGTGAAGCAAAGCATGTCCATGACCGCATTGTATAGGTCAGGGTGCATGTCTGTGGGCTTGTGTCCCTGATGGCATGTGCGATGTCCTTCACAGCAATAGTCATGTTGGTGAAGGCCACCAGTTCGTCGTCGGCGAAGGAACCTCCCTTCCTCTTGCTGGCGGTCACCTTCTCAGGTGGCCCATCGAGGTTGACCATGTCGGACTCCTAGGTTTCAGCATCCTCAGGTGAAGGATTTGCTACAGCCGAGCCCAGGGGCTCACTGGATCCCATGGCGTACTTTCCGTTGGCGAGGCTGAAAGAGAAGATGGTATGCATCTCGTTGTAGTTGGCCATGTGCACATTCAGGTACTCCACGTCCTTTGGATGATCCTACGATATGAAGGGACAATGATGTTAGTTCTGTTGATCAAAAGAGTTAGTGAGGTGGACTGAGCATGCTCACCGCGACGTGCCCGCAGTAGTGCTCACCCTCAAGGATGATGCATTTGGTATCCTCGCACCACTGAGCCCCGCTTAGATCGCGAAGCCTGGTAATGGTGAGCCACCTCTGCGCCCACTTCCTCATGTGGTTGTACGCCTGAGTGGAGCATGCGGAGACACCACAGTGTTCAAACATGCACTTCGCCACAGCAGTCAGATGGACTTCCTTGAATCCTTTGTCAGTTCTCACTCCGGTCTTGATCAAGTTGCACATATCTTCTCCAAGACGAAGCTGGACATGAATGGAAACCATTTCATGGTGCCAGTCCCTTTCTGTGAGGCCTTCAAGGCCCTGTCCGCTTCCCCGCGGTTCTTGTTCTTCTTTGTGGCGGCCAACCTAGCAGCGACCTCTGCTGCTACCTGAGCCACCAGGTCAGCCACATGCCCTTTGACGGCCGCCAGAGGGGTGGCCGCCACCTTGGAGTCATAGAGGGGATGCGAATCGGGAACTTGCCAAGGGATCTGAGATTCCCCAACGCAGACAAGCGCCTGGCTAAAGTCATCACAGAAGGAGTCCTACACACATTGTAGTACATATAACGTGAATCTACCTGGGAGCAAAGACATGCCTAAAGTGGACAACACAAACCATACCAACATCATCATAAATCAGACAAGCAGTTCATCACAACTGTGAACAACACAAACCCTAACAAGATCATGGTAGGTCAGCACATTTGGGACAAACAAGCAACCGGAAATGTGGAACCCTAGCAAGATCGTGATAGCTCAGCACAATCTGGACTAACCCCAGCTACAAGGCCTAACCCTAGCCAAGATCTAACAACTCCTAACCTAGATCTAAACATAACTGCGGTACCGGGATAAGGGATTCCTTACAGTCATCACCGGAGGTGAAGATGTGATGCACCAGGAAGTAGATGAAGCCGCCCAGATGCAGTCGCTGCCTTCGCCGCTGCCATCATCACCGACCGGAGATGCGTGCGCCTCTTACCTGCTTGCCGACGGGAGGAGGAGCTCGAAATTTTGGGGGAGGTGGAGGAGGGGGTAGAGAAATAGGCCATGGGGCGCGGCGGGAGGTGATGGAATGCTTACCACCCCCTTTTATCTTTTCACAGATGCGCGCCGCAGCTCCCGCCATCTCCATCCTTGTCTCCGCGCGTGCGCCAAAGATTCGCTTTTGCATCGGCCGCGTTCGAGATTTG
>NC_061514.1:191676929-191805433 GCF_022539505.1 Lolium rigidum
GGGAGGATCACCGATGACCCACAAGTATAGGGGATCGCAACGAGTCTTCGAGGGAAGTATTACCCAATTTATTGATTCGACACAAGGGGAGACAAAGAACACTTGGAAGCCTTAACAACGGAGTTGTCAATTCAGTTGCACCTGGAAACGAGACTTGCTCGCAAGAGTTTATCAATAGTAATCGATTTTATAGTAGCAGCGGTAGTGAAATAACGAGCAGCAGAGTAACAAAGACAGCGAGTAGTGATTATAGTAAACAGCGAGGATTAAAATACTGTAGGCACGGGGACGGATGACGGGCGTTGCATGGATGAGAGAAACTCATGTAACAATCATAGCGAGGGCATTTGCGGATAATAATAAAACGGTGTCCAAGTACTAATCAATCAATAGGCATGTGTTCCAATTATAGTCGTACGTGCTCGCAATGAGAAACTTGCACAACATCTTTTGTCCTACCAGCCGGTGGCAGCCGGGCCTCAAGGGAAACTATCGGATATTAAGGTACTCCTTTTAATAGAGTACCGGAGCAAAGCATTAACACTCCGTGAACACATGTGATCCTCACATCACTACCATCCCCTCCGGTTGTCCCAATTTCTGTCACTTCGGGGCCATTGGTTCCGGACAGCGACATGTGTATACAACTTGCAGGTAAGATCATAAATAACGAATATCTTCATGAATCAATAACATGTTCAGATCTGAGATCATGGCACTCGGGCCCTAGTGACAAGCATTAAGCATAACAAGTTGCAACAATATCATCAAAGTACCAATTACGGACACTAGGCACTATGCCCTAACAATCTTATGCTATTACATGACCAATCTCATCCAATCCCTACTATCCCCTTCGGCCTACAGCGGGGGAATTACTCACACATGGATGGGGGAAACATTGTCTGGTTGATGGAGAGGCGTTGGCGGTGATGGCGGTGATGATCTCCTCCAATTCCCCGTCCGGCGGAGTGCCGAACGGAGACTTCGGCTCCCGCGACGGAGTTTCGCGATGTGGCGGCGTTCGGAGGGTTTCTGGCGACTTCCACTTTTTTCCTTGCGTTTTTAGGTCGAGGCGAATAAGTAGTCCGAAGGGGGGCGTCGGAGGCCGACCGAGGGGCCACACTACATGGCCGCGCGGGCCCCCCCTGGGCCGCGCCGCCATGTAGTGTGGGGCCCTCGGGCCTCCACTTCAATTGCCCTTCTGGCTCCGTCATTATTCTGGGAAAATAGGCCCTTTCGTCAAAATCCCGAGGTTTTTCCTGAAAGTTGGATTTATGCACAAAAACGAGACACCAGAACAGTTCTGCTGAAAACAGCGTTAGTCCGTGTTAGTTGCATCCAAAATACACAAATTAGAGGCAAAACAATAGCAAAAGTGTTCGGGAAAGTAGATACGTTTTGGACGTATCAATCACCGGGAGGAATAACCTTCGACACCGGAATTTTCTCTACAGCCGCCCTGGTAGGAGGCGTTGACTTGGCGGGAGAAGGATCGGACTCCTTAGTCGATGCTGCTCTCTTAGAAGCGAGCTTGGCCCTCTTCGCGAGAGGAACATCGTCATCATCAGAGCTACTTAAGTACAGTGCACAGTTAGCATGCAGGATGACAGGAAATAAACTAACGAGAAAAAGAGTATAGATGCTCACATGTCCAGATCATCTTCGTCCACAAAGAAACTTGTTGAACTCTTCTTAGCAGGAGGAGGCGAAGAAGCTTCATCGGCATCATTATCTCCTCCTCTAGGACTTGATTCAGCCGATGTGATAAGATCATCATGTACCTGCTTACGACGCCTGCTCTCGAGAAAGGCGTCATCTTCGGCAGCTTCCTCCTCTTGGACGTCGCTGTCCTCAAGAACGTGCTGAACATCCTCGGTTCCCTCAGAATCATCGTCGTCATCCTCCAGTACCACGCCGCTCTCGGGTGAGGGAGGATAACATTGGGCAACAGTGGGAGCCTGCAGAAGGAGAGGAACTTGTAAGGCACAGATAGGAAAAGAAATAATAACGGAAAACAAGAAGCGGTAAAGTTACCTCGGACGGGAGGTGATGGCGTGTAAAGCACACGTCCGTTGGGAACCCCAAGAGGAAGGTGTGATGTGTACAGCAGCAAGTTTTCCCTCAGAAAGAAACCAAGGTTTATCGAACCAGGAGGAGCCAAGAAGCACGTCGAAGGTTGATGGCGGCGGGATGTAGTGCGGCGCAACACCAGGGATTCCGGCGCCAACGTGGAACCTGCACAACACAACCAAAGTACTTTGCCCCAACGAAACGAGTGAGGTTGTCAATCTCACCGGCTTGTTGTAACAAAGGATTAGATGTATAGTGTGGATGATGATTGTTTGCAGAAAACAGTAGAACAAGTATTGCAGTAGATTGTATTCAATGTAAAAGAATGGACCGGGGTCCACAGTTCACTAGAGGTGTCTCTCCCATAAGATAAATAGCATGTTGGGTGAAAAAATTACAGTCGGGCAATTGACAAATAGAGAGAGCATGACAATGCACATACATGATATGATAAGTATTGTGAGATTTAATTGGGCATTACGACAAAGTACATAGACCGCTATCCAGCATGCATCTATGCCTAAAAAGTCCACCTTCGAGGTTATCATCCGAACCCCTTCCGGTATTAAGTTGCAAACAACGGACAATTGCATTAAGTATGGTGCGTAATGTAATCAATAACTACATCCTCGGACATAGCATCAATGTTTTATCCCTAGTGGCAACAACACATCCACAACCTTAGAACTTTACATCACATCGTCCCAGATTTAATGGAGGCATGAACCCACTATCGAGCATAAATACTCCCTCTTGGAGTTAAGAGTAAAAACTTGGCCAGAGCCTCTACTAATAACGGAGAGCATGCAAGATCATAAACAACACATAGGTAATAGATTGATAATCAACATAACATAGTATTCTCTATCCATCGGATCCCGACAAACACAACATATAGCATTACGGATAGATGATCTTGATCATGTTAGGCAGCTCACAAGATCCGACAATGAAGCACATAAGGAGAAGACGACCATCTAGCTACTGCTATGGACCCATAGTCCAGGGGTGAACTACTCACTCATCACTCCGGAGGCGACCATGGCGGTGAAGAGTCCTCCGGGAGATGATTCCCCTCTCCGGCGAGGGTGCCGGAGGCGATCTCCTGAATCCCCCGAGATGGGATTGGCGGCGGCGGCGTCTCTGGAAGGTTTTCCGTATCGTGGCTCTCGGTACTGGGGGTTTCGCGACGAAGGCTATTTGTAGGCGGAAGGGCAGGTCAAGAGGCGACGCGAGGGGCCCACACAACAGGGCCGCGCGGCCCGGAGGTGGGCCGTGCCGCCCTGGCGTGTCGCCGCCTCGTCGCCTCACTTCGTTTCCCTTTCGGTCTTCTGGAAGCTTCGTGGCAAAATAGGCCCCTGGGCGTTGATTTCGTCCAATTCCGAGAATATTTCCTTACTAGGATTTCTGAAACCAAAAACAGCGAGAAAACAACAAGCTGGCTCTTCGGCATCTCGTTAATAGGTTAGTGCCGGAAAATGCATAAATATGACATAAAGTATGCATAAAACATGTAGATATCATCAATAATGTGGCATGGAACATAAGAAATTATCGATACGTCGGAGACGTATCAGCATCCCCAAGCTTAGTTCCTACTCGTCCCGAGCAGGTAAACGATAACAAAGATAATTTCTGGAGTGACATGCCATCATAACCTTGATCATACTATTGTAAGCATATGTAATGAATGCAGCGATCAAAACAATGGTAAATGACATGAGTAAACAAATGAATCATAAAGCAAAGACTTTTCATGAATAGTACTTTCAAGACAAGCATCAATAAGTCTTGCATAAGAGTTAACTCATAAAGCAATAAATCAAAGTAAAGGTATTGAAGCAACACAAAGGAAGATTAAGTTTCAGCGGTTGCTTTCAACTTGTAACATGTATATCTCATGGATATTGTCAATGTAAAGTAATATAACAAGTGCAATATGCAAGTATGTAGGAATCAATGCACAGTTCACACAAGTGTTTGCTTCTTGAGGTGGAGAGAAATAGGTGAACCGACTCAACATAAAAGTAAAAGAAAGGCCCTTCGCAGAGGGAAGCATTGATTGCTATATTTGTGCTAGAGCTTTGGTTTTGAAAACAAGAAACAATTTTGTCAATGGTAGTAATAAAGCATATGTGTTATGTAAATTATATCTTACAAGTTGCAAGCCTCATGCATAGTATACTAATAGTGCCCGCACCTTGTCCTAATTAGCTTGGATTACCGGGATTATCGCAATACACATGTTTTAACCAAGTGTCACAAAGGGGTACCTCTATGCCGCCTGTACAAAGGTCTAAGGAGAAAGCTCGCATTTGGATTTCTCGCTTTTGATTATTCTCAACTTAGACATCCATACGGGACAACATAGACAACGAGATAATGGACTCCTCTTTAATGCATAAGCATGTAGCAACAATTAATGTTCTCATATGAGATTGAGGATATATGTCCAAAACTGAAACTTCCACCATGATTCATGGCTTTAGTTAGCGGCCCAATGTTCTTCTCTAACAATATGCATGCTCTAACCATTAAATGAGTGGTAAATCTCCCTTACTTCGGACAAGACGGACATGCATAGCAACTCACATGATATTCAACAAAGAGTAGTTGATGGCGTCCCCGGGAACATGGTTATCGCACAACAAGCAACTTAATAAGAGATAAAGTGCATAAGTACATATTCAATACCACAATAGTTTTTAAGCTATTTGTCCCATGAGCTATATATTGCAAAGGTAAAGAATGGAAATTTTAAAGGTAGCACTCAAGCAATTTACTTTGGAATGGCGGAGAAATATCATGTAGTAGGTAGGTATGGTGGACACAAATGGCATAGTGGTTGGCTCAAGGATTTTGGATGCATGAGAAGTATTCCCTCTCGATACAAGGTTTAGGCTAGCAAGGTTATTTGAAACAAACACAAGGATGAACCGGTGCAGCAAAACTCACATAAAAGACATATTGTAAACATTATAAGACTCTACACCATCTTCCTTATTGTTCAAACTCAATACTAGAAATTATCTAGACTTTAGAGAGACCAAATATGCAAACCAAATTTTAGCAAGCTCTTTGTATTTCTTCATTAATGGGTGCAAAGTATATGATGCAAGAGCTTAAACATGAGCACAACAATTGCCAAGTATCAAATTATTAAAGACATTTTAGAATTACTACATGTAGCATTTCCCGATTCCAACCATATAACAATTTAACGAAGAAGATTCAACCTTCGCCATGAATACTATGAGTAAAGCCTAAGGACATATTTGTCCATATGCAACAGCGGAGCGTGTCTCTCTCCCACACAATGAATGCTAGGATCAATTTTATTCAAACAAAAACAATAAACAAAAACAAACTGACGCTCCAAGCAAAGCACATAAGATGTGATGGAATAAAAATATAGTTTCAGGGGAGGAACCTGATAATGTTGTCGATGAAGAAGGGGATGCCTTGGGCATCCCCAATCTTAGACGCTTGAGTCTTCTTAGAATATGCAGGGGTGAACCACCGGGGCATCCCCAAGCTTAGAGCTTTCACTCTCCTTGATCATATTGTATCATCCTCCTCTCTTGATCCTTGAAAACTTCCTCCACACCAAACTCAAAACAACTCATTAGAGGGTTAGTGCATAATAAAAATTCACATGTTCAGAGGTGACACAATCATTCTTAACACTTCTGGACATTGCACAAAGCTACTGAACATTAATGGAACAAAGAAATTCATCCATCATAGCAAAAGAGGCAATGCGAAATAAAAGGCAGAATCTGTCAAAACAGAACAGTCCGTAAAGATGGATTTTATTGAGGCACCAGACTTGCTCAAATGAAAATGCTCAAATTGAATGAAAGTTGCGTACATATCTGAGGATCACTCACGTAAATTGGCATAATTTTCTGAGCTACCTACAGAGAGGCAGGTCGAAATTCGTGACAGACAAAGAAATCTGTTTCTGCGCAGTAATCCAAATCTAGTACGAACCTTACTATCAACGACTTTACTTGGCACAACAATGCACAAAACTAAGATAAGAAGAGGTTGCTACAGTAGTAAACAACTTCCAAGACTCAAATATAAAATAAAAATATTGTAGTAAAAACATGAGTTGTCTCCCATAAGCGCTTTTCTTTAACGTCTTTCAGCTAGGCGCAGAAAGTGTATATCAAGTATTATCAAGAGACAAAGTATCAACATCATAACTTGTTCTAATGATAGAATAAAAAGGTAACTTCATTCTCTTTCTAGGGAAGTGTTCCATACCTTTCTTGAGAGGAAATTGATATTTAATATTACCTTCCTTCATATCAATGATAGCTCCAACAGTTCGAAGAAAAGGTCTTCCCAATATAATGGGACAAGATGCATTGCATTCAATATCCAAGACAACAAAATCAACGGGGACAAGGTTATTGTTAACGGTAATGCGAACATTATCAACTCTCCCCAAAGGTTTCTTTATAGCATTATCAACAAGATTAACATCCAAATAACAATTTTTCAATGGTGGCAAGTCAAGCATGTTATAAATCTTCTTAGGCATAACGGAAATACTTGCACCAAGATCACATAAAGCATTACAATCAAAGTCATTGACCTTCATCTTAATGATGGGTTCCCAACCATCTTCTAACTTTCTAGGAATAGAAGTTTCAAGTTTTAGTTTCTCTTCTCTAGCTTTTATGAGAGCATTTGTAATATGTTTTGTGAAAGCCAAGTTTATAGCACTAGCATTAGGACTCTTAGCAAGTTTTTGTAAGAACTTTATAACTTCAGAGATGTGACAATCATCAAAATCCAAACCATTATAATCTAAAGCAATGGGATCATCATCCCCAATGTTGGAAAAAAATTCAGCGAGTTTTATCACGAGGCGGTTTCAGCAGTTTTAGCGGTTCCGGCGGTTTTGCGGGCTTTGCATTAGAAGTGGAAACATTGCCAACACCAATTATTTTACCATTATTAGTAGGAGGTGCAGCAACATGTGGAGCATTAGCATTGCTAGTGGTGGTAATAGTCCAAACTTTAGCTACATTTTTCTCTTTAGCTAGTTTTTCATTTTCTTCTCTTTCCCACCTAGCATGCAATTCAGCCATTAATCTTATATTCTCATTAATTCTAACTTGGATGACATTTGCTGTAGTAACAATTTTATTTTCAATATCCTTATTAGGCATAAATTTCGATTTCAAAAGATCAACATCAGAGGCAAGACTATCAACCTTAGAAGCGAGAATATCAATTTTATTGAGCTTTTCCTCAACAGATTTGTTAAAAGCAGTTTGTGTACTAATAAATTCTTTAAGCATAGCTTCAAGTCCAGGGGGTGTGTTCCTATTATCGTTGTAAGAATTCCCATAAGAATTACCATAACCGTTACCATTATTATAAGGATATGGCCTATAGTTGTTACTAGAATTGTTCCGATAAGCATTGTTGTTGAAATTATTATTTTTAATGAAGTTTACATCAACATGTTCTTCTTGGGCAACCAATGAAGCTAACGGAACATTATTAGGATCAACATTAGTCCTATCATTCACAAGCATAGACATAATAGCATCAATCTTATCACTCAAGGAAGAGGTTTCTTCGACAGAATTTACCTTCTTACCTTGTGGAGCTCTTTCCGTGTGCCATTCAGAATAATTAATCATCATATTATCAAGAAGTTTTGTTGCTTCACCAAGAGTGATGGACATAAAGGTACCTCCAGCAGCTGAATCCAATAGGTTCCGCGAAGAAAAGTTCAGTCCTGCATAAAAGGTTTGGATGATCATCCATGTAGTCAGTCCATGGGTTGGGCAATTTTTAACCCGAGATTTCATTCTGTCCCAAGCTTGTGCAACATGCTCATTATCCAATTGTTCAAAATTCATTATACTACTCCTCAAAGATATAATTTTAGCAGGGGGATAATATCTACCAATAAAAGCATCCTTGCATTTAGTCCATGAATCAATACTATTCTTAGGCAGAGATAGCAACCAATCTTTAGCTCTTGATCTTAATGAGAAAGGAAACAATTTTAATTTTATAATGTCACCATCTACATCTTTATACTTTTGAATTTCACACAATTCAACAAAATTATTGAGATGGGCAGCAGCATCATCAGAACTAACACCAGAAAATTGCTCTCGCATAACAAGATTCGAGTAAAGCGGGTTTAATTTCAAAGAATTCTGCTTGTAGTAGCAGGTGGAGCAATAGGTGTGCATAAGAAATCATTATTATTTGTGGTTGTGAAGTCACACAACTTAGTATTTTCAGGAGTGGCCATTTTAGCAGTAGTAAATAAAGCAAACTAGATAAAATAAATGCAAGTAACTAATTTTTTGTGTGTTTTTGATATAGAGTGCAAGACAGTAAATAAAGTAAAGCTAGCAACTAATTTTTTTGTGTTTTGATATAATGCAGCAAACAAGAAAGTAAATAAAATAAAGCAAGACAAAAACAAAGTAAAGAGATTGGATTATGGAGACTCCCCTTGCAGCGTGTCTTGATCTCCCCGGCAACGGCGCCAGAAAAAATGCTTGATGGCTGATACGTCCAAATTGCATCACTATTTTATATCATAATTTGCTGTTATTCATTGATATATTTCATATTGGGACACAATACTTATGTTATTTCATCTATTTTGCATGTTTCATGATTATTTGGAGATCAAGCACCGGAGCCAGGATTCTGCTGGAAAAAGCACCGTCGAGAATGCAATATTTCGGAAGATCAAGCTGTGGAAGGGAGTTTTTCCAAAAATCCTATTTTTCCGGATGACGAAGGAAGCCGGAAGGAGGGGCCGGGAGGACCCGGGGTGGGCCCACACCCTAGGGCGGCGCGGCCCATGCCTCGGCCGCGCCGCCATGTGGTGCGGGGGCCCACGACCCCTTTCGCCTCCTTTTCTTCGCGAAACCCTTCGTCCCGAAGACCTAAGCCACGAGAGGAAACCTCACGAAGGGTTACGGCCGCCTCGCGGGGCGGAGAACACCAGAGAGAAAAGAGCTCTCCGGCGGGCGAGGAATCCGCCGGGAAATTCCCTCCCGGAGGGGAAATCGACGCCATCGTCACCGCCATCGAGCTGGACATCATCTCCATCACCATCATCATCATCTCCACCATCATCACCGCCATCTCCACCGCTGGACATCGTCACCGCCGTAGCAATTTGGGTTTGATCTTGATTGTTTGATAGGGGAAACTCTCCCGGTATCTATTCATACTTGTTGTTGATTCTATTGAGTGAAACCATTGAACCAAGTTCATGTTCAGATTTTTATTCATCATCATATCACCTCTGATCATGTTCCATATGATGTCTCGTGAGTAGTTCGTTTAGTTCTTGAGGACATGGGTGAAGTCTAATTGTTAGTAGTGAACTATGGTTGAGTAATATTCAATGTTATGATATTTAAGTTGTGGTGTTATTCTTCTAGTGGTGTCGTGTGAACGTCGACTACACGACACTTCACCATTTATGGGCCTAGGGGAATGCATCTTGTACTCGTTTGCCAATTGCGGGGTTGCCGGAGTGACGAAACCTAAACCCCCGTTGGTATATCGATGCGGGAGGGATCGCGAGGATCTCGAGTTTAAGGCTGTGGTTAGATTTATCTTAATTACTTTCTTGTAGTTGCGGATGCTTGCAAGGGGTATAATCACAAGTATGTATTAGTCCTAGGAAGGGCGGTACATTAGCACAGGTTCACCCACACAACACTTATCAAAACAATGAAGATTAATCAAGTCGTATGTAGCGAAAGCACTAGACTAAAATCCCGTGTGTCCTCGAGAACGTTTGGTCATTATAAGTAAACAAACCGGCTTGTCCTTTGTGCTAAAAAGGATTGGGCCACTCGCTGCAATTATTTCTCTCGCATTTTACTTACTTGTACTTTATTCATCTGTTACATCAAAACCCCATGAATACTTGTCTGTGAGCATTTACAGTGAATCCTTCATCGAAACTGCTTGTCAACACCTTCTGCTCCTCGTTGGGTTCGACACTCTTATTTATCGAAAGTACTACGATACACCCCCTATACTTGTGGGTCATCAAGACTATTTTATGGCGCCGTTGCCGGGGAGTGAAGCGCTATTGGTAAGTGGAATTGGTAAGGAAAACCTTTACTTGTTTGTGCTGATTTTATTTCGCTCTGCTGCTATAAGTCATTATGGAGAGATCTTCTCTTCAATTTCTATTTGGGAAATCTACTACTACGCAACGGTAGTGGATGAGGCGCAGGTGAGGAAGTAATACCATATAAAATACCTACGAAAATTATTGAACATGTTATGGATAACCGCTATGAAGGGGATGGAGCTGTCCATCCTGGTGATCATTCTTGTTTTTGTATGAATTATGCGGGTTATTCAAGTGTGCAGGTATTGCTATGAATGAAGTTAGGAAGAAGCTATTCTCTATATCGTCTGTACGGTAAGCGGCGCATTGGTATAAATTGCTGAAGAATGGTGATTCTCTTGATTGGGAGGACATTGTCCCTTTATTTTATTCCAAATTTTATCCTCCAAGTGAAATTCACAAAGATCGGAACCGCATATATAATTTCTGGCCTCATGATGGAGAGAGTATTGCCCAAGCTTGGGGGAGATTGAAGTCTTTAATGCTCAAATGCCCCATTCATGAGCTTCCTGGTAATATTATTATTGATAATTTCTATGCAAGACTTTCTTTTCAAGACAAGACCTTGCTGGATACTTCTTGTTCGGATCATTTACACGCAACAAAGAAGAGTTTAAAAGGGACCTTCTTGATCGGATCCAAGAAAATGCGAAGGATAGGAGAACGACAAAGATAGAGAATCAGGTATAATTTATGATTATAAATGCATTGAAGCTTTTATGGATGCTGATACATTTCGTAATATGAGTGCTACATATGGTCTTGATTCTCAAGTTGCTGCAAACCTTTATAAAGCTTTTGCCTCTCATTATGAATTGCCTAAGAAGAATTTTGATAAGTATCATGAACCGTATAAAGATAAAATTGATTCATCTATTAATAAGTGTGTTGTAATTGAAACTGCTGATCGCGTTATTCCTGAAGCTTATATTGAAAAAATCCTTTTCCTGCTAAAATGAAAGAGTACTCTGTTATAAATAGTGCGGTTCATAAAAGTGAAAAGAAACCTAGAGAACTCGAAGAACAAATAAAAGTTGAACCTGCTTGTTGCAATTGTTAAAGATCTTGTGATTGAAAATGTTGAGGATGGTCATATTATTTTTGTGAAGATGCTTCTAATATTGTCTCACATCCTAATAAACCCAAACAAGCTAGTGTTCCTATGCTATCTCGTTAAAATTGGTGATCATTGCTATTATGGTTTATGTGATATTGGTGCAAGTGTTAGTGCTATACCTTATGAGCTTTACACGGAGATTATGCACGAAATTGATTCTTGTGAACTTGAAGATATTGATGTGGTTATTCAGCTGGCTAATAGAGAAACTATTTCACCAATTGGTATTGTTCGAGATGTTGAAGTTCTATGTGGTAAGATTAAATATCCTGCTGACTTTTTGGTACTTGGTTCTGCTGCTAGTGACTATTGTCCTATCATTTTTGGTAGACCTTTTCTAAATACTTGTGGAGCTATTATAGATTGCAAGAAAGAGAAAATTTTGACTAAATTTGCTGGTGAATCTTATGAGTTTAACTTTTCCAAATTTACCAAAACTCCTTATAAAGCTGATTTGCCTAGTAATGATTTTAAAATGGAGCGAGTGTGCATCTATTGTTCTTGTTCCTAATAATCCTTTGCAGCAACATTTGGAGGATAGCGAGAGTGAAATTTTTAGGAAAGAAAGAGAGGAGCTTGAGGAGATTTTTCTTCGCCAACCTATTCTCAAGCATGATTTACCGGTGGAAGACTTGGGTACAACACCGCCACCAAAGGAAGATCCTGTTTTTGATTTAAAGCCTTTGCCGATAATCTTAAATATGCTCATATTGATGATAAGAAAATATATCCTGTTATTATTAGTTCTAAGCTTACGAGTTTGAAGAAGAAAGATTATTGCAAATATTGAAGAAACATCGAGGTGCTATTGGCTATACTCTTGATGACTTGAAGGGGATTTCTCCCTCTATTTGCCAACACGCCATTAATATGGAAGATGATGCTAAGCCTGTTGTTGAACCTCAGCGTCGTCTAATTCCCAAGATGAAGGATGTGGTAAGAAATGAGGTATTACGACTTCTTGAAGCTGGTATTATATATCCTATTGCTGATAGTAGATGGGTTAGTCATGTGCATTGCGTTCCTAAGAAAGGAGGAATGACTGTTGTGCCTAATGATAATGATGAGCTCATACCTCAAAGAGTAGTTGTAGGGTATAGAATGTGCATTGATTATCGAAAAGTTAATAAAGTTACTAAGAAAGATCATTACCCTTTACCATTTATTGATCAAATGCTAGAAAGGTTATCTAAAAATACTCATTTTTGTTTTCTTGATGGTTATTACGGGTTTTCACAAATTGTTGTTAAAGCTAAAGATCAAGAGAAAACCACTTTTACTTGTCCCTACGGAACTTATGCTTATAGGCGTATGCCTTTTGGTTTATGTAATGCTCCTGCTACTTTTCAAAGATGCATGTCTGCTATTTTTCATGGCTTTTGTGAGAGTATTGTGGAAGTATTCATGGATGATTTTTATGTCTACGGGAATTCTTTTGATAGTTGCTTGCGAAACCTTGATAAAGTTTTGCGAGAGATGTGAAGAAACTAACCTTGTTCTTAATTGGGAGAAATGCCACTTTATGGTTAATGAAGGAATTGTATTGGGACATAAAATTTACGAGAGAGGTATTGAAGTTGATAGAGCTAAAGTTGAAGCTATTGAGAAGATGCCCTATCCAAGGGATGTTAAAGGTATTCGTAGTGTTCTTGGTCATGCTTGGGTTTTATAGGAGATTTATTAAAGATTTCTCCAAGATTTCAAAGCCTCTTACTAATCTTCTTCAAAAAGATGTACCTTTTATTTTTGATGATGATTGTAAGGAAGCTTTTGAAACTCTAAAGAAAGCCTTAACAACTGCTCCTATAGTTGAACCTCCTGATTGGAATTTACCTTTTGAAATTATGTGTGATGCTAGTGATTTTTCTGTAGGCGCTGTTCTTGGACAGCGAGTAGATAAAAAATTAAATGTTATTCATTATGCTAGCAAGACTCTTGATCATTGCTCAAAGAAATTATGCTACTACTGAAAAAGAATTGTTGGCTGTAGTCTTTGCTTGTGATAAATTTAGATCTTATATTGTTGATTCAAAAGTTACAATTCAAACTGATCATCTTTGCAATTAGATACCTTATGACAAAGAAAGATGCTAAGCTGAGGCTTATTAGATGGGTACTTCTTTTGCAAGAATTTGATTTACATATTGTAGATAGGAAAGGTGCTTGATAATCCTGTTGCTTGATAATTTGTCTAGATTGGAAAATATTGCTTATGATCCTGTTCACTGTTAATGATAGTTTTCCAAATGAACAATTAGGCTGTAATAAAGGTGAGCTCGCGAGGCAGTCCTTGGTATGCTTGATTATGCTAACTTTATTGTTTCCAAGTACTTGCCTCCAACCTTTTCAGCTCAATGAGAGGAGGAAATTCTTTTATGACTTGAGGCATTATTTCTGGGATGACCCACACTTATATAAAGAAGGAGTGGATGGTATTATGCGAAGGTGTGTTCCTGAATATGAACAACAAGAGATATTGAGTAAATGTCATGGCAGTGCTTATGGAGGACATCACGCTGGAGATAGAACCGCGCAAAAGGTTCTACAATCAGGTTTTTATTGGCCAACTCTCTTCAAAGATGCAAGGAAGTTTATTTTATCTTGTGATGAATGCCAAAGGGTTGGTAATATCTCCAGACGCAATGAAATGCCTATGAATTATACTCTTGTTATTGAACTGTTTGATTGTTGGGGATTTGACTTCATGGGACCCTTTCCCTCTTCAAAAGGTAACACTCATATACTTGTTGCTTGTTGATTATGTTACTAAATGGGTGGAAGCCATACCTACAAAAAGTGCTTGATGGTGAGACCTCTTTAAAAATGCTTTTAGATATTATTTTTCCTAGATTTGGAGTTCCTAGATATATTATGAGCTGATGGAGGTTCTCATTTTATTCATGGAGGTTTTAGAAAAACTCTTGCTAAGTATGGTATTAATCATAGAATTGCTTACGCTTATCAGCCTCAAAGTAGTGGTCAAGTAGAACTATCAAATAGAGAGATTAAATCTATCTTGCAGAAAACCGTTAATAAATCTAGAAAGAATTGGGCTAGTAAATTGAAAGACGCACTATGGGCTTATAGAACTGCTTATAAAAACCCCATGGGAATGTCACCTTATAAAATGGTTTATGGAAAAGCTTGTCATTTACCATTAGAACTAGAACACAAAGCTTATCGGACTGTTAGAGAATTAAATAAAGATCCTAAACTTGCCGGTGATAAGAGGTTGCTACAATTAAGTTCTCTAGATGAATGGAGAAGTGAAGCTTATGAAAATGCTAAACTCT
The DNA here is from genome assembly GCF_022539505.1 of Lolium rigidum. Lineage (NCBI taxonomy): Eukaryota > Viridiplantae > Streptophyta > Magnoliopsida > Poales > Poaceae > Lolium > Lolium rigidum. The sequence goes on from NC_061514.1 coordinate 191,691,565, forward strand.
TTAAAGAAAAAGTTAAAAAATGGCATGATAGAAGGATCATCAAAAGAGAGTTTAATATTGGGGATAAAGTCCTATTGTATCGGTCTCGTCTCGAGATTCTTTGCGGGGAAATTACTCTCGAAATGGGAAGGACCATATGTTGTTGAGGAGGTGTATCGTTCAGGAGCAATTAAAATTAGCTCTCTCCAAGGCAATGCTACGCAAGTGGTGAATGGACAAAGACTCAAGCATTATATCTCAGGTGATTCTTATAATGTTGATGTTGATATTATTCGAGTGGAAACACCGGAGGCTTTCATTAAGGGACAAATTGACAGTCCGCCAGAACTCAACTTCGAATAGGTAACAGTACTGGTAATGAAAAGTTCGCGATTTACTTTCCGAACATTATTTTTGTTGTTTTTGGAAAATATGAAAAATTACGAGTTCGAAACGGAGTGGAAAGGACGCACGAGGGCGTGGAACCACAGGCCGGCGCGGCCTGGCACGGGCCCGCGCCGCCTAGTGGTACGGCCACCTCGTCGCCCCTTTCAGACTCTAGTTCGATCCGGTACTTTCCGTTTGTTACGGAAATTTTTATTATAAAATCCCCGGACCCCTGGAGATCCGTATATCGTTTTCTCGACGTGTTTTGTTTCGAGTTGTTTACGCGGGATTTGTTTTAGATCTAGAGCCATCATGTCTTCATCGGGAACTCCGAAGGATATCTCCTGCAAGGATGTTGGCAACTTGTACATGGAGGAGCTGAGGATGCACCCAAAGGAGTTGATGCTCGTCGAGGAAAAGCTGCGGATCAAAGATGTTCGGGGTCCCAAAGGCGAAGGAAGCTTGGAAGACGGGATGGAGAAGCTAGAACAAGAGGTTTTCAATTACAAGAAGATGGCCGAGCGTGAAGTGGATATCTTCCACAAGATTGTGTACGAACTCATTCTTTGAACACGAGAAGGAAGCGCAAAGCTATGGGGCGACATCCTCTCACTTCACGACACCACCAACAAACTCCAAGCTCAACTCTATGACATTCATAATCAGAGCTGTGAGTATGAAAACAGGTTTAAACATATAAGCCGTGCTGCTAGTTTCAGGATTCCCGAGACCAAGATGTCATTTGTTGATGGAGAGCCGCTATCTTGGAAGTCTAAAGACGGGAATTCATCACCACCATCGCCAAAGGATTAATTCATCATCGGTATTGGCATCCCCTTGGTTTGTTCCAAGCTTGGGGGAGTGCCGCGGTATCACATTATCATTGCCTTTTACTTTTTACTATCAAGTAGTGTCATATCATGAGTAGGAAAGTTATCGTATGAGATGGGTTGCAGTGTGGAGTATCTCTCCTTTAGTTTGTCTATGTATCCCTTGGTGTGAGTTATCGTTATGGAATATTAATGAGAAGTCTTATCATTTACATATTGCACACCTTATTTTAGTTTGCAATTTCTACTATATGATTGATCTTGATTTTAGTATTGGTACCACTTTGGGAGCATTAAGTAAATCTATTTGGTTTTGGCAAACTTAGCAATGGTCAATAGCAACAACACTTTGAACTTTAGATGAATAGAGGAAGCAAATGTAGAAGATATTATTATCTTTCTTATCAGTCCTTAGCATTAGTATTCTAAAGTTAAAACTGTTTGTGCTTACAAGTAAGATGCATGATTGTTTCTATCACATGTATATTTGTTTGTTTCACCTCAACTCTTATGCTTGCTAATTAACCTTGCTAGCCAAAGACCTGTCCTGAGAGGGAATACTTCTCGTGCATCCAAACTTGAACCCAAACCTATGCCATTTGTGTCCACCATACCTACCTACTGCATGGTATTGTCTGCCATTCCAAGTAAATACTTCATGTGCTACCTTTAAACAATTCAAAACTTATTACTTCTTATTTGTGTCAATGTTTTATAGCTCATGAGGAAGTATGTGGTGTTTTATCTTTCGAGTCTTGTTAGGCAGCCTCCACTAAAGGACTAGTGGCTTCATCCACTTATCCTATAATTTTGCAATAAGAGCTGGCAACGGGGTTCCCAGCCCCAATTAATTAACTTTCATTAATAATTCTCTTCACATATTTTGCCCTGATTCATCAGTAAGCAACTTAATTTTGCAATAGACACTCCTCCATGGTATGAGATTGTTGGAAGGCACCCGAGGATTCGGTTAGCCATGGCTTGTGTAAGCAAAGGTTGGGGGGAGTGTCAACCCTTAAATAAACTAAAATACATGTGTAAACAAAAGAGAAGAGGGATGATCTACCTTGCTTGGTAGAGATAACGTCCTTCATGGGAGCCGCTCTTTGGAGGTTTGTTTGGCAAGGGGGTTAGAGTCCCGCTACCAGTCGTTGACAACAACAAACACCTCTCAAAACTTTACTTTTATTCTCTTCATATGATTTCAAAACTGAAAAAGCTCTAGCACATGATTTAATCTCTGCTTCCCTCTGCGAAGGGCCTGTCTTTTACTTTATGTTGAGTCAGTAAACTTATTTCCCTCCATCTCAAGCAAGCATTTGAGTTGTTGTGATCAAACTATTATATTGTGATTTGCTTCATCATGTCTTTACTCTTTCTTGTTTAGTACAAGTTTTACCTTGAATGAATATAGCTTTGAAAGTCATCAATGATTAATATGATTGAGTATGCAAGTTTACCATAAGCTTTTAATATGAGAACCTTTGCTCAATAGATGAATATAATTTGTTAAATGTTCTCTGACCAAGAACAAAGTTTGCCATCACCAATTATGATTTCTTATGCACCTTTATTTGTGATTACCTCATACTTGTTTCAAGTTGAGTTGTATGAGGAAATTGTTTACTATAATGTCTTGTGTGAATGAATATGATGCTTCTTGTCCGTATTTTATTTATCGACTCTTCACTCCATAAACATGTGGACCTGTTTACAGAGTTCAGTTTCGCTTGGGGACAAGCGAAGTCTAAGCTTGGGGGAGTTGATACGTCCAAATTGCATCACTATTTTATATCATAATTTGCTTGTTATTCATTGATATATTTCATATTGGGACACAATACTTATGTTATTTCATCTATTTTGCATGTTTCATGATTATTTGGAGATCAAGCACGGAGCCGAGATTACTGCTGGAAAAAGCACCGTCGGAATGCAATATTTCGGAAGATCAAGCTGTGGAAGGGAGTTTTTCCAAAAATCCTATTTTTCCGGATGACGAAGGAAGCCGGAAGGAGGGGCCAGGAGGACCCGGGGTGGGCCCACACCCTAGGGCGGCGCGGCCCATGCCACTGGCCGCGCCGCCATGTGGTGCGGGGGCCCACGACCCCTTTCGCCTCCTTTTCTTCGCGAAACCCTTCGTCCCGAAGACCTAAGCCACAGAGGAATCCTCACGAAGGGTTACAGCCGCCTCTGCGGGGCGGAGAACACCAGAGAGAAAAGAGCTCTCCGGCGGGCAGGAATCCGCCGGGGAAATTCCCATCGTCACCGCCATCGAGCTGGACATCATCTCCATCACCATCATCATCATCTCCACCATCATCACCGCCATCTCCACCGCTGGACATCGTCACCGCCGTAGCAATTTGGGTTTGATCTTGATTGTTTGATAGGGGAAACTCTCCCGGTATCTATTCATACTTGTTGTTGATGCTATTGAGTGAAACCATTGAACCAAGTTCATGTTCAGATTGTTATTCATCATCATATCACCTCTGATCATGTTCCATATGATGTCTCGTGAGTAGTTCGTTTAGTTCTTGAGGACATGGGTGAAGTCTAATTGTTAGTAGTGAACTATGGTTGAGTAATATTCAATGTTATGATATTTAAGTTGTGGTGTTATTCTTCTAGTGGTGTCGTGTGAACGTCGACTACACGACACTTCACCATTTATGGGCCTAGGGGAATGCATCTTGTACTCGTTTGCCAATTGCGGGGTTGCCGGAGTGACGAAACCTAAACCCCGTTGGTATATCGATGCGAGGAGGGATCGCGAGGATCTCGAGTTTAAGGCTGTGGTTAGATTTATCTTAATTACTTTCTTGTAGTTGCGGATGCTTGCAAGGGGTATAATCACAAGTATGTATTAGTCCTAGGAAGGGCGGTACATTAGCACGGGTTCACCCACACAACACTTATCAAAACAATGAAGATTAATCAGCTGTATGTAGCGAAAGCACTAGACTAAAATCCCGTGTGTCCTCGAGAACGTTTGGTCATTATAAGTAAACAAACCGGCTTGTCCTTTGTGCTAAAAAGGATTGGGCCACTCGCTGCAATTATTTCTCTCGCATTTTACTTACTTGTACTTTATTCATACTGTTACATCAAAACCCCACGAATACTTGTCTGTGAGCATTTACAGTGAATCCTTCATCGAAACTGCTTGTCAACACCTTCTGCTCCTCGTTGGGTTCGACACTCTTATTTATCGAAAGTACTACGATACACCCCCTATACTTGTGGGTCATCAATGGCGTGTAAAGCACACGTCCATTGGGAACCCCAAGAGGAAGGTGTGATGTGTACAGCAGCAAGTTTTCCCTCAGAAAGAAACCAAGGTTTATCGAACCAGGAGGAGCAAAGAAGCACGTCGAAGGTTGATGGCGGCGGGATGTAGTGCGGCGCAACACCAGGGATTCCGGCGCCAACGTGGAACACTGCACAACACAACCAAAGTACTTTGCCCCAACGAAACAGTGAGGTTGTCAATCTCACAGGCTTGTTGTAACAAAGGATTAGATGTATAGTGTGGATGATGATTGTTTGCGGAAAACGAGTAGAACAAGTATTGCAGTAGATTGTATTCAATGTAAAAGAATGGACCGGGGTCCACGGTTCACTAGAGGTGTCTCTCCCATAAGATAAATAGCATGTTGGGTGAACAAATTACGAGTCGGGCAATTGACAAATAGAGAGAGCATGACAATGCACATACATGATATGATAAGTATTGTGAGATTTAATTGGGCATTACGACAAAGTACATAGACCGCTATCCGGCATGCATCTATGCCTAAAAAGTCCACCTTCGGGTTATCATCCGAACCCCTTCCGGTATTAAGTTGCAAACAACGGACAATTGCATTAAGTATGGTGCGTAATGTAATCAATAACTACATCCTCGGACATAGCATCAATGTTTTATCCCTAGTGGCAACAGCACATCCACAACCTTAGAACTTTACGTCACTTGTCCCAGATTTAATGGAGGCATGAACCCACTATCGAGCATAAATACTCCCTCTTGGAGTTAAGAGTAAAAACTTGGCCGGAGCCTCTACTAATAACGGAGAGCATGCAAGATCATAAACAACACATAGGTAATAGATTGATAATCAACATAACATAGTATTCTCTATCCATCGGATCCCGACAAACACAACATATAGCATTACAGATAGATGATATTGATCATGTTAGGCAGCTCACAAGATCCGACAATGAAGCACATAAGGAGAAGACGACCATCTAGCTACTGCTATGGACCCATAGTCCAGGGGTGAACTACTCACTCATCACTCCGGAGGCGACCATGGCGGTGAAGAGTCCTCCGATAGATGATTCCCCTCTCCGGCGAGGGTGCCGGAGGCGATCTCCTGAATCCCCCGAGATGGGATTGGCGGCGGCGGCGTCTGCGGAAGGTTTTCCGTATCGTGGCTCTCGGTGCGGGGGTTTCGCGACGAAGGCTATTTGTAGGCGGAAGGGCAGGTCAAGAGGCGACGCGAGGGGCCCACACAACGGGGCCGCGCGGCCGGGAGGTGGGCCGCGCCGCCACGGCGTGTCGCCGCCTCGTTGCCTCACTTCGTTTCCCTTTCGGTCTTCACGGAAGCTTCGTGGCAAAATAGGCCCCTAGGCGTTGATTTCGTCCAATTCCGAGAATATTTCCTTACTAGGATTTACTGAAACCAAAAACAGCGAGAAAACGACAAGCGGCTCTTCGGCATCTCGTTAATAGGTTAGTGCCGGAAAATGCATAAATATGACATAAAGTATGCATAAAACATGTAGATATCATCAATAATGTGGCATGGAACATAAGAAATTATCGATACGTCGGAGACGTATCAGGAGGTGATCGAGATCATAAGGAGGACGGGCCGATTTCAAGATAATGGTGTCCTTCGCACTAAGGCATGTCAGGCGACGAACTTCATCTCGAAGCTCATCTGCCGATAGGTCGGCTGAGTTGATCCTTGACTTGTTGTTTTTGCCAGTATAAAGCCACAGCTGGTGAGGCCGGGACATCAGTGGCTGCACTCGACGTTGTAGGAACACTGAAACTACTTCAGTGCCGCACATCGTCAGGCCTCCTGTATTCTTCAAAGTGACTATCTGGTCAAATAGTTCATCGGCTGTCGCCTTTTCTTCGGGAGAAAGGGCGTTTTGCCAAGACTTCTTCTTGTGAGCTACCAAGACGTCATCAAAAAGAGGGAGATTCGAACGCCGCCCATGAACGACGGGATCTCGCGGGTAGAATCACTTGTTGCGCCAGCCTTGGACAGATTCCTTCATCGGATAGTCGAAGTAGTCAACCTCCTTCCTGACGACGAAGCCGACGCCACCGACGACAGGGGGGTCATTGCTGTCGTTGTGACGCTTCACATAAAAGATCTTCCTCCAAAGGCCCCGGTGAGGCTCAATGCCGAGGAAGGCCTCGCAGACGGTGATAAAAATGGAAAGGTGAAGGATGGAATTTGGGGTCGGCTGCCGAGCTGAATCCCATAGAAGAAAAGGAGGGAGCGAAGAAACTCGTGAGCCGGAAGAGAAAGGCCACGAAACAGGAAAGCAGCAAACATGACGGTGAAGCCCTTCGGGGGCTTTGGGCGAGTAATCGAACCTGGGAGACGAATGTCATCCTCAGATGCGGAGATGAAGCCGAGAACGCGAAGTCTGCTGATGTCGCGGTTGGAAATGGCGGAGGCGCTCCAGTCACGGCTAACTTTGCCCGCCTCCGAGGTACTGCCGCTCTTCTTCTTGCCCATGGTGAACGGAGCTGCTGGTGAAGAGGCAGAGGAACAGGGAGGCTTGAGAAAGAAGATGAGCAGTAAAACGGGGTAAAAGATAAAAAAGAGAGGAGGCTCCCTATTTATCCCGTAAGAATTTGTGCCCAATCGTGGCCATAACTCCACAAAGCGTCGTGGGGGGTGAAGCAGATCTGACTGTACACGTGGCGCTTGAAGAAGAAGTGGAACCGGCGGCCCATTATTCCCACGTCGTGCGAAAATCGAGGAGACGCCTCGATCGCCATGCGTGCATTGGTCAAGCCCTAAACATTTCCTGCGCAGAGCTAGGGTGGGCCCGTCAGGTCAAATCTTGTCAATCAGCCCACAGCAATTACACGTCATCAGTGACGTCATATATTTTTTTTTGAAGCATTCGAGGGAAAAAAGAAAAGCTATCGGATGAAGGATTTGAGTCTACGCCCGGCTGCAGACATCCGTACCTAGACTCGGGGGCTACTCCCATCGGGAGCGCTGACACGCACCCGATAAAATGAAGACTCGACAGAATGAGCAGTTGAAGGAAGAAGGTTTAAGTTTGCATTCGGTTGCAAGCGCTCGCAACCAGACACTCGGGGCTATTACTCCCATCGGGAGCACGTGATGCACACCCGATAGAAGTTTTTGCACTCCGGGATCATGCCGGGGACTTGATTCGTGTAGGGTAACGTTGTTTTGTCATCAGCAGTTAACCAAACAACAGTTGGGCACGTTACTCATTATCCCTTGCATAAAGAAATTATATCGGTTGACCTATGAAAATCCGCGGAAAACATCGGCAGATGAAAATATTTGAGTGGTACAACTTGAGTCTACGCACGGATTGTGAGCATCTGCACCTAGACTCGGGGGCTACTCCCATCGGGAGCGCTGACGCGCACCCGATAAAATGAAGACAGAATAGATCCAATATGAACAAGGACAACGAAGGAGAAGAACATCAGGAGAAGACATACTTTAGTCTCTACCCGAACTATCTTCGGCTAGACACTCGGGGGCTACTGACGTGGGCACTACCCTTCGGGTAACCCACATTACCCTATCCTGTATTGACTAATTGGAGGCCCATGAAGACACATGAAGGCAAGATGGGCCACTAGGACGGCGCACCAGAAGGTTCCTTGACGGGCAAGATAAGGAAGCGATCGAACAAGGAAAGATCGGATCTAAGATTACTGTAAACCTATTCGTACTCGGTAAGACCTCTTGAGACCTGGCCTCCTATATAAAGGCCAGGAGAGGGGCTGCCGAGGGACACAATCAATCTTAGCAATCTTAGCCAGCAAAAGCTTAGAGCTAGGTCACCTTAGCAATAGCCATCTCGACGAGATCTCAGCCGAACTATTCGGCACCCCATTGTAACCCATTGTCATCATAATCAAGAACAGACAGGCAGGACGTAAGGGTTTTACCTCATCGAGGGCCCCGAACCTGGGTAAATCGCTCTCCCCGCTTGTCTGTGAACCGATGTCTCGTGTCAGCTTGCAGGATTCCATCAACCCTAAGCCCCTGTTGGAGGGCATTGGCGAGGAGTACCCTCGACAGTTGGGAACTACCGAACCGGGCGTTCCTCCAGGGCCTGGCCCAAGTGTGCTTTGAGAACCGGTTCGTGCAACAATGCCACTTAGCCCAGGAAACCAAACGGGCCAAAAATTACTGGGCCGATGCGAGCCAAGGGCCATCCGACCAGCCTACCAAACACGCCCTTTGTAATTTGTTGATACATATTCCCGCGTATTTGTAACATATATGATGTTATATCCATGTTTTCTATTGATTTTTGGGGATTCACCGATGATCCCCTTTATTTGGGTTATAACTCTGCAGGACAGGAAAACCATGTTTTGTGTATTGTTAACTTTTAGGGACCTAAATGAAGTCAAATTGAGCAAGGATTTCGGGGATGTCAATATTTCATCAAGATAAGCTTCTCGAGCACTTGGACCTCACGAGATGGGCCAGGAAGGCCAAAAGAGGCCAGGCGGGGCACCCAGCAAGGGGGGTGTGCCACCCTATCTCTTTTCCTCTTCGGCTGTCCGATTCGCTTGATTCTTTCGACCATAGACTTCGTATGACCTAAAAACCCCTATATGAGGGCATCGCCAACGGGGCGATTCAAACGGACATGGAGCGACCGTTTGCTACCGCGTGGTACAAAAATGCTCCTATACCCAGGCCCAACGGCCCGACGCATAGTGACCGGGCTGTCCGCGGAGATGCAAACGCGGCCCAAATATGCGCCTCGGATGTTGCGTGACCGCTCGTGTCTGGGCGGACATTTCTTCTGGCCCGCCTGGCAGCGACCCTGGCTTGATGCGTCTTCTCTACGGCGCTAGTACTGCCGATGAGTCCTCGCTTCGGCAGTCTGCACCATGATAATGGCAACGCCTCGCTTGCTGAGCGTTCGCCGCCCACCTCTGCCAACGAACTTAATGGCATGCCACGCGTGCCGCGCCCCTCGGCTCCCTATGGCATATATAAACAGGAGAGCATGCTCGACTGCCCCATCTCATTTCCTCCACACAAACCCTAGCAGCCGCACAACCTCCACCGTAGCGCCACCTCACACATGTCTTCCACCTTTGCCATGAGCAGCGCTGGAATTGGCCAGGCTACTGCGCCTCCACCTCCGACTCCACCTCCCCCGGACGACAAGGAGAATGAAGATAGCCCGGACAACATCATCGACACGGCCATGGACGCGAAGTTCATGGCTGATGCGGAGCAGGAGGCAGAGGAGGGGCGGGTGGCCGACATGGTGTTCGACGAGGAGCAGCAACTTCGCAGGGACGCGGCGCCCGCAGAGAACAAGTCCGACAACGACGACTACGAGTTCGACTGGAATGAGCATGGCCCGGAGGAGAAGGCGGTAGAGCAGAGGGCCTTAGTCGAGTCCTTTGAGATGATAAAGAAGGCTGAGGATGCCGCCAACGAGGCACTGCAGCAGCGGCTACTAGAGGATGCGGCGACCCACCGAGTTCTGGTGACCGCATGACGGATGGAACGGTGGGCGGCAGAGAAGCTGATGAGGAGGGACGGAGGGAATGACGGGGCCGGGCCATCAACTGCCCCGACGGGCGACAGGTAGTCTAGGGCCTTGTTCTTCCTTCGTGGTTTTCCTTATTTTGTATGTACATTATGCATTTGATCTGAATGAAAAATATGTTGGAAAAACAATAAAGGTCGCCGCGCTGGGAGCACACCCCGACGCAAATGGAATGCGGTAAAAAATGGCCATTTTCGTGTCCGTGGGGCAACGCAAATGGACGCACACGACCATTTTGGGCGTCTGAAATGCGTGGGGCCGTTGGAGATGCCCTAAAGTACTTACCAAGGCTTCCTCAAGGAGAGCGCCGCATAAACACCGGAACATGAAAACAGAGCCAGAACTAGTAAAGATTGGAGGGGAAAACTCCGGCGGCGCCGCCGGCGGAGGGATCTCCACCTTCTCCAGCGTGTCCACCATCATCACCATGATGAAGAGGGAGTAGTACAGCTCTGGACTATGGGTTTGTGGCAGTAGCTTCATCTATTTCTCTCATGTTCTTCATAGATGTAATACCATATGAGCTTCCCAACATGATTATGGTCATATATGTAATTCCTATGTGGTGGATCTTTATTCTATGATACTGGAACCTATTATGTGTAATGTGCATTGATAGATGCATATCATATAACCCCTTTTTAAGTACCCGCTCTGATCCAACTTTTATGCAAAAACGTGTGTGGGGAGAAGTGTGTATTAGATGGAGTAGCATGGTGGTAGTGATTGAATCGTGACAACAAATTGTAGATCTACTATGGTTTTTACCTTTGTTTTGCTGCCTCACTAGGGATAAAGTGAATCCATGTGCTATAATTATCATGTGACAGTGTGATAATCTTGTTTGTTCAAGGTATCATATTTGTGGTTCAAACATCATGTAAAATTACTTAAGGCTATACTATGTTGATTCTTAACTCAAGATTCCTTGGAGATTTCCCTTTCTTGAGGAATATAAAAGAGATGTGGTGTGTCATCTCTATGTTAGGACGTAATGCCCATATGAATGCTTATCAAACACATGTTGAAGTTCCACCAATATTACACCATTGATGAATTGTTACTGTCCACTACAACTTAAAAAGATAGTAGACAAGTGAACCCATGAACACCGGTCCATTTGAAATAACTAGAAACACCTTTCCAACACTTTTACCTTAATTTATATTTACCACTGTTATTTCATCCGAAAATACCAAAAATAATATCTCTACATACACACACAAAACCCAAATACCACTAGCTTTTATTTGCTTTTATCTAGTTTACTTAGGTTGTTTACTTTATTTTTACATTTGTATTTCCTATTACTAATACGAAACCTTATGCTTTACAACCACATGGTGGAGTTGGGGACACAAGGCAAGAACTTAACTAGAAGAGAATAAGAAGAATTCAGCTTCTAAGCCAATTCCTCGAGAGTTTGATATAAACCCTCGAGTCACCCTTGTGGGGAAAAGACGCTTGCTAGAACACTCTGTACTTGGAGTCCCAACGAGTTGGTACACACATATTTTTTGCCATCATGCGGTTATAAATCAGAACCATTTGAGAGAAGGTCAAATATGTCACATTTTGCCGCCAATTTTACCTACAGACGGTCAAAATATTGAACCATCTCCATGTGATTATTTGAACTTAAACTACGACTGCTCGATAAACTTTTAAAATGGAAAGTTTGTTTGAATATACAAACATGAGTTCATTTTAAAAGGTTAAATTCCACATAAATATAGTCCTCGATCCGCAATCACATTAGCAAGTGACAAAGTACGCTATGCAATGAACAACTAACACATTTTGGTACATTAACTAGCAACAAGTACGAGATAACTTGAAGTCATTCCCTACTCGATCCTCCGAGTATCAATACTACTCTGAGTCTGAGTCCAAGACCGACTCCAAATCATTGATGATGTCGATGAGGAAGTTCAACTTCACATTCGTGGGCATGGTCCTCCTAGTGATGAGTATGGCTTGTCAAATCTTTAGATGTTCGGTTTGGAGAAAATGTTGCCACCCGTCACCCGTGAAGGAGATGCGTTGATCCCAATTCTTCTTGTAATGGAGGACGGTAGGGTGACCACGTGCTTCAACGCGTATTTGAGCAAAGCCATATGGAGGGATATTAAGATGGCAAACCATGTTCTTAGGCAATTTGTACAATGCAAAAGTGAGATAGCTTGATGTTACACGACCATCATCATAAAATATATAGCTAGGATCACTTGAAATAATATATATACGTACCATCAGGTGCCTCTTAACATTCGTCCTTGTTAGAGGTAAAGGAATTGCTTGGAGGGATGATTTGTTAGAGGTGTTCATTCTCACCATCGGTAAGTTCGCATCTCTGGGATATAATTGGACATAGAGATAGTCCTTCCTCTTCTTCGTCCTCTTCCTCTTCGCCACCATTGTCATTGACATAGATGGCAGTGATGGCGAAGAGGAAAATAGATGACAGTGGTTTGCGACATTGTCTTCCATCAACCAAAACAAACGAACTCACCATCTCATGCATGTAAAATGCATACATGAAATTTGCACTTTATTGCCACATATTACCACATATATGCATCTTATATAATATTATTAGCATATTTTATATTCTTTTCAGGGATTTTCTAAACAATCCCCTCTCCTCCGGTTCTAACTCTGTCTAGCAGAAAACGCCTCTTTTTAGTGTTTTTGACTTTCCAGGAGCTACGAGACTAGAAAAAGGGCAAGGTAAGGGGTCATGCTTTGGAAATTTCAAGACGAACAAAATGAGATAAAGTGGGACACCAGGAATTCAACATGCTGGGAAAGAGTCCTTGTGGCGTGGCTAGGTAGGGTGGGCGTGCCACCAATTGCTCTTTTCCACCTCGTCCGTCCGATTCGCTTCAATCTTGCACCCACAGACTTCTTCTGACCTAAAAACCCATATGCATACAATCCCCAGGGTTTCGTCGAGCCTACGGCGACAGAGATCAAAAACACATAAATAGAGAGTTAGCAGGCCGCCGCCGGTGGAGATCGGAGGGGGGAAACACTACCGGAATAGCCTTCGGTGGACTCCACCCCCCTCTGGTGTGGTCATCATCATTATTTTCATCAACATCCCCTGCACCATCTTCATCTACCCCTTGTAATCTCTTCGCAAACATGATGTATGATGCAATATTTTTTTTCCATGATCTATTGTATCTCCATGTATTTGTTTGAGTAGTGACTTGTTCATGGCAATTGTGAGATAATTTGTTGTGGCTGCATATAAGTATTTCTTATCTTCTATGATGATCTTTTGTACTGATATGTTAGTGCACACATATGTTGGGGAATGCATGAGGTTATCACCGTTGCATGATGATAGGAGGAGGGACAGTTGGAGCTTCACACAAACCATGTCCTAATTCTTACATTCATGTTGTATTAATTCATGGTTAATAAACATGGGTATAACAATTAGGACCTTTAAACTTACAGCGGTGGTTGGACTTTATGTCTTAATAATTCTCTTGTTTGTTCTTATTTGTCCTTGGGATCAATCACTATTTGTGTAATTGCTCATGTTTATGGCTACACATATCTATGGCTTCTCTCTAGAAGAAACACTAAAAAGACTATACCGAGCTTCACTAATTGTGACAACCACACAAATGAAATAGCAATTTTCCATAACCCTTACTCCCTTGAGTTACCACACTTCATATTACTCTACTTCACTTTAGTTTACTTTTCTTGCATTAGTTTTACTCTTTGCATTTTATTTTCAACATTCATAGTTTTATATTTGAAACCTCTTCACATACACACACACTATAGATCCTAGCTTTGCATAGAAGGCCATATAGTGGGTTATAGGGCTTTAAAGAATAGATAGTTTACCTTCAGCTCCTTGTGGGTTCGACACTCAAATACTTATCGAATTGTACTACGGTGATCCCCTGCACTTGGGGTTATCAAGATACTTTTCTGCCACCGTTACCGGGGAACATAGCGCTAAGCTTCTATTCTTGCTTGCATTGCTAGTTTACTTTTAGTACCTTTTATTAAAAACTAAGACCAAAAAAATCAAAAAATGGAACATATAAAAAATACTCATGGTATGGCTACTGGTCTAGATAAAAATGACACGTTTGAAGAGGAATATAACAATGCTGTGATAGATATGAAATATAGATTATCATGTGAAGGTAAACGACTAAAAGTTTATTAAGACTTCTAAATAAACTGCTATTGAGTTGCTTGCGCATTATGAAAGGTCTTATAACTTTTGTTGTGGTGAACACGTTGACTTCCAATGTAGATCCCATGAACAACATACAATTGCCTCCTATCATACTTATAGTTATGTTCATTTAGGGATGGAAGAAGTAGAACAATTTGTGAGCTTTATGGCATCATATGAATTAAAGACTTGCCTTGATGAGGTCTATAAAATTACTGGTGTGAATCATGATTGTGATTTTGAGATCATCGTTGCATACGACTTTTCTGATAATGTCCATGTTGCTGACAATAATAAGAGGGGCATGTGTAACGTCCCCGGATATACCCCTAATAGATTTGCCTTGTTTTTCTTTTTGTGCATCATCATGTCACCATGCATATTTTAAACCCCAAAATTATTTTATTAAACTCTATTTTTATTGCCAAAATTACTCTATCTCTTTTATCCCAAAATTAAACCCTAATTTTTGCTTATCTTTCTGGTCCAAAAACTATTTACAAATAGCATTTAAAACAAACAGAAAATAAAACAGAAAACAGTTTTTATAGACCTCATGCCGACCAGGCCTAGTGGCCGAGTCAGCGCCTCTCCTCGCTCCCGAGCGAGCCTCCCCGTATCCTCCCTCACTGCGAGCAGAGCGCCTCCTCTCACCACGTGCCGCCTGGCCGCCGCCCTCTACTCCAACTCGTCCGCTTGGCCCGCTCCTACCTCACCGGATGACGCCGCCGCGCCGCGCCGCGCCTCCCTGCTTTCCCCTTCGCCCTCCTCTTCGTCGAGCCCTGCCCCGCAACACCTCCTTTCCTGCGGCCGCGGGCGTCGCTCAACCCTCCGGCCGCGCGCACCCTGGCTCCTCCACCTCCCGTTCACCGGCCAGGCAGCCTGTGCTCTGTTTCCCTCGCATGAGTCGCCCTGGGCCGCCACCACCGTCGCGCCTCCCGGCGCCGGCCGTCAGGCCGCCAACCGCTGCTCAACCTCGCTGCGAGTCGCCTACTCCTCCCCGCCGCCACGAGCGCCGCTCGCCTCCTGCGCACCGGGCGCGTCGACCTTGGCCTCTGTTTCTACTCGCGTGAGCACGCTGCGCAGTAGGCCGGCTCATCCTCTCACAGTTTTCCTGCCCGTCTCGCTCGCACGCAAGGCAACGCCAGCAGCACATTTCGCCAAGGCAGCGACACGGGTACCCTTGTTGGTCTCTGTATCGTGCAGCACCAAGTTTCCGTCTAGGGCCGTCTGCTGCTACGCAACCTGTTCGATAGTTTGTCCAGAAGAGCCTCGATTTCGGTTCCGTCTATCTGAGACTGCTGATAGTGGGAGTAATATAACTAGTAACATTACACATCTCAAGATATTTTGGTGACATGACATGCTAATAAATGAAGAAAAAGAGTGAGGTGGTAACTAGCTATGTTACCATAACATCACATACCCCAAGGCAAGATGAGTTTACAACATAATAAATGATACTCCCTCCGTTATTTTTTAATTGACTCGGATTAGTACAAGTTTGTACTAAATTTGAGTCAATTAAAAAGAAACGGATGGAGTACAATGCATGACACCACATATAAGTTACTACTCACTATGAAGGTATTAACCTAGACTAGTAACATGGCATATGTTAATAGTCTAACTTACTTTCCACTATGACCAACCTGATGTTGATCCATCTCCGCTGCTGACAATTGGAGACGGAACCCAAGTACTCCTTCACGGAACCCGAAGACATCTTCTTCCTCTTCGAACTCGAAGACATCGGTGACCTCCGCCATTTTCTCTTCGCTCCGGCGACCACCCTTGCTCCGATACCGTGAGACCCCCAATCCTAAGTCAATCCTATTTTATAAATGTGCCATCTATAACTTGTTACATTATCATATCATCATATTTCGCATCGCATTGCATATATTGTGGTTTCGGGTAAATAACGAATCACCCAATATTAAATATGAAATTGTGCGGCAATGCTTATCTCTTACACCGGTTCCATTTAATTTTGTGTAGCGCACCCATGCCATGATTATGCCATGCTAACCAACATTTAATATGTTGGGTAGAAAAATAACTCGAACCTAATAATTGCTTGTACGGATTCTGATTCCGCTTAAATTGGATAAGTGGCATCGCCGCATCATGTTTGCCATGCATATCATATCATGATCATGCCGATTCTTTTGCCGTAGTAGTAAGATGTGCATTCGTTGGTTGTTGCACGATTTGCTTCTTCCCGGATAGGATCTCGAAGTGGTGCGGTGAGATACGTCAAGTCCCCCGGATGTTTCTCGGCAAGCTTTAACAGGCAAACATTTCCTAAACTCATGTCTCTGCAGGAGTCGCTCACCTATTTTATTTTGCCTTCTCCCTTATGCTATCCTTGAGTTGCGTTCTTGTCACATGTCCCATCCACTTGTTACCTCAAGCAGCCCATATTGCCTCCACCAACCTCCTACAGCTGTTGTTTGGTTATCGGGTCTGCCTTGCGAGTCGTAGTGCATGCTAGTGCCGTTTATATCTTGTTATCGTTATCTTATCTGGTTATATGTTGGGAAGAATCATGGTTACTTTAGTGGTTGATAATTGTTTAGCAGAGGCATCGGTGGGTCAGCTGATCGTTTTGTGACGGCTCACTTGTGTTTCTTTATAACTTAGGACCCGAGTTCTTGTTATCTGTTCCGAGACTGAGCGCTCTAACCACACGTGGGTATGCTTACCGGGTCTCCCCTCGACCACTGCCGGAATCTACAGCTTTATCCAGTGGCCACAATTAGTTTGAATGCTTTGTTTCTCTCGGGCGTGCAAGCTTGCTTCCTTTTGGTCAGATGATATGATGTTACTTTTGGGGAAGCTGTGAGTGCCTTGTAACCCCATTGTCTCTTGCACGCTCGTAGGTGCGGTCTGCATTGTTAAGAGGTCATCCTCTAGTGGGCTCTGATCCTCTTAGCCGTTCTCGCAACAGCTAAGTCCGCTTCGGAGCATGGCCGGACTTCGATACGGGTTAACTTGGTTAGGTGGCTTCCTGGATATTGTTGTGGTGAAGGAGAGTGCGAGTCGCGATATCTACCTGTCGTAAGTGGGTTGAGCGTGCGTGTGGGCACATTTGGGCACCCCTGCAGGGTTACAATATTATCGATAAGCCGCGTCCGCGGTTATGGACGACTTGGAGCTATATGACTCGACCATAGACAACTTACACCTGTTGTTCATTAATAATAACTTGCGTAGTAAGTTAGTACAACCTCAATAATAAATAGTTAAAACTTGTCAACAGTGTGAGTGCCTTTGTAAGTACTTATTTGCAAAGGGGGAACACATTGGTTGAGTTATGTTTGCAGAGTATAGAAATGCTAGTTATGCGCTCTCTCACCTTCTCTGATAGACGAATGTTGTAGAGTGTCTCTATAGGTTTTAGTGCTTGCGCGCTGCCGCTTAACCCCACCATATTGTCTATGACGTTCCTCTTGCGTCCTCTAAGTCCCCTGCGTGCCTCAAGTACAAAGGACGACTGGTTGACGAATGCTTATACGTCTTGAAGTCTTGTTAAGTACGAACCCGTACTTATTGTTGCTTCTTTGGGACATAACCGGGCAGGTATGAAGTTATGTTCGATGAAGATGACGTTAGCAAGGTTACCCTTCCGGCTTGGTCTGGGCAGGGTTATGGATGCCACTGGTTATCTTCAGGACTCTTAGTTCAATTTGTATCTTGTTCGTACTCGGACGTATTTGATCTTCTGTATGATTTGAATCTTTGTATTGTATATTTGTATCTTGACTCGTTGGAGTCGTTGTTGTAATATATGTTTCTTGTGGGCTCTATTGTAATCTTGTTGTAATGTTATCGCTCGTGTTAATACCTTTGGCATCACGTGTGTGATTCGTCGCACACGTCGTGTCGGAGGGCGTCTCAGAATCGATATCATGCAGATTTTGGCGGGATCGCTGGAATCCTCATGGTACCGGTTCCGGGGCGTCACAGCATGGCTTCCAAAGAGAGCACTAATATTTTGTAGGGAGAAGATGATGAAATCATAAGCTTGAGGATGCCAATGCAGACCCAAGAGGGAGACAAAGAAGAAAAAACATGATGATGACAAAAGCATAAGCTTGGGGATGTCCATGTAACCCCAAGATGAGCATGAAGAATAACAAGATGAGGAAGAATGAAGTAGCTACCCATCTCCAACTTCCTACAATGGTAACACACAAATTCCTATGAACACCCCTTCTTATAATATTGATGATGATCACTTATGTGATATATGTTTTTATAAATTATGGGAGGATCATGATGATGTGAAAGAAATAGATGATACCTTAAGCTCATTAGATGACTTGTCTTTATGTGGTGATTCTATTCACAACTATGCCATTGAGCCTACTTTTCATGCTTGCAAATATTATGAAAGAGGAAGAGATGAGAGCTCTCTTTATGTTTCCATGCTATTTGAAATGCAAGCTACTGGTCATTATATGCATTGGCTACTATTAAGTTGTTGTTATTTATTCATATATAAAATTCCAATGCATAGAGTGAGACTTAAAAGTTAATGGTTTCAAATCTTGTGGTGTGCTCCATATGCTTTCAAATAACTTTTAATTTGAACACACCTTTATGTCCCTATTAATTTTTTAAAAATAAATTTACTTATTATTACATATTAATTATTTATAAGTCTTAATAAAAGTAAAAGTAAAGTATGGAAGAGTAAATAAGAAGGATGAGCAATGGAGAAGTTGAGGTCGGCCCTTAGCATGTATTGTTCATGCCAATGGAACCATTGCAAAGTCTATATCATTAAAACTCTTCCTACATTAAAATAAAAAAGTGTTCCTTTATATATATATATATATATATATATATATATATATATATATATATATATATATGGGAAATAGTGGGCTACCATGGGGCATAGCTATGCACATCAATCCAACCATTAGATCATCTATAGGGAGCACAAAGAGAGCACACGGTGTTAGTCCATTATACATGCATGGCATGCTGCTCCGTTATATTCAAATCACTTCCATCCACATCGTTTCATGGTTGCAAAGTATTTTTTAGTGAGACCATGCCATAGATGGCATAGGCTGCCGACATCAATTCTACTTCCCTTTTGATACCAAAACAACAACCAATTTGTAAAGAAGCCTAATAAAATAAATACATCCAAGACAGATGCGTGGGAAGGAAAGCACCTACACACCTAACCATGGAAGATATCTACTGCATTTTTGTTCCAAAATGACAACCAAAAAAAGATACACATTCCGAACCAAATTTACCACGGAGCAACGGTACGGTCCGTGGCAAAACAACAAGCTTGCCATGGTATGGTCGATTTCTATTACTCAGAGTTCAACTAGAAAAGAAAAAATATCCGTTGTTTCCCATTCGGTCAAGGTTTTGAATTTTAAGAGGCAAATAAGTCGGCCTCCTATACACACACATGTTCAACGGCGGTGGCCTCCCGGCCCGCTCTACGGCGGCTGCGCCGGGAAGAAGGAGGGCGTTCACACTGAGGGTCAAGCCCGGGAAGACGTACATGCTTCGGCTCATCAACGCCGCGCTCAACGACGAGCTCTTCTTCGCCGTCGCCAACCACACGCTCACCGTCGTCGACGTCGACACGCTCTACGTCAAGCCCTTCGCCGTCGACAGCCTCCTCATCGCGCCGGGACATACCAGCAACGTGTTCCTCACCGCTAAATCATCATTTCCCAGTGCAAGGTACTACATGCTGGCCCGGCCCTACGGCACCACGTGCCCGGGCACTTTCGACAACTCCACCGTAGCCGGCGTCCTCGAGTACGAGGAGCACGACCTCGCCTCCCCCACTTCCGACAAGAATCGCCTGCCAACCTTCACGCCTATGCTCCCGCAGATCAACGACACGACCGCCGTGTCAAACTACACCGCGAGTTCAGCGTTCGGATGAAGCTCGTCGACGGTGGCTCCGCCGGCACCGTCACCTCCTTCTACGTAGGCCCATCCATTTCATCCGTGTAGAGGATATGCATCTTGTGCTTATTTTTTCTTTTCTTTTTGGCTAAATCAATGTCGCTGGATGTGCTCAGCTGATGTCCGGCCGGGGAGAGCAGTACCCACGACGAGATTGATATCGAGTTCATGGGGAACTCGAGCGGGCAGCCTACGTGATGAACACCAGCGTCTGGGCCAGCAGCGACAGCAAGAAGGAGCGCGTTTATTTTTTCTGAACTGGATTTGCTTAATATCCTTTTCCAGATCGTGGTCTAGATCCACATGTTGCAGATTTTTCCTCTCATCTTATTTTTTCTTTCTGATATTTCAAAAGAATGTTCCTGCTGGGGTTCATGTTGTATTGGAGATCCAAAAGAATGTTCTTTGTCTGGATGACTGGATCCACCTGTTGCTGGCTATTTTTTGTGATCTTAGATGGGCATAAGCTTTGAGGTTGTACTTGATGTTCCATGGATGAACTTTTACCTTTTATTTTATGAACATGGGATCTGATATTAATGTTCAGTGCATGTGCATCGCAATCGTTTGAAAATATACTACAACTCAAATAATTTCATGATCCGAAATTTTCTCAACTGAACCACACATGTGCATCAATCGTTTGAAAATGTAAAATCATCCGCGGGTCGGAGAAATTAAACAATGCGACAAGGCAGCTGCTAGGTGGATGATTTTTTCCATTTCTTTTCACACTTCTTACATGACATGGGAAATCGTTTCCGTCTAGTCAAGCTTTTGGCGCCGACCGTCTCGTGGGAATTTTATTATTTTTCTTTTACTAATACACTACATGCACGACATGAGCGGCCGCGCTGCCGTCTCATCATGCTTTTTGCCGCCAATGCTCCACAATTATGTCACGGCATCTGTGGTATTAATACGTGCCAGCATTGCCGTTTGTCACCTCTGTGATCAATAAATGACGTCAACAACAGACAGATGAGTGCTGAGTGCAACGTCTACCTCCTAGGCCTATAGCCGTCCACATTTTGTGAATGTACCCAGGGAACAAAATCAGCCATACCATGGCTTGGTTGCACTTTTAGTTTTTTTTTGTATATTGGTCACGGCTATGCCGCACGGGTACATGGATGCACATTACAGTCCATTTTGATACCAAAACGACCATTTAAATATTGAGAACTTTATCATGTCCAAAATCTGAAACCAAAACCACAACTAAACATAGGTCACTGTTTTTATTTTTATTTTTTGAACTTCCTATTATGCAAAAATGACAACCATTTTACGGTCGAACTTTGATACCAAAACGACAACCAAACTTTGATACCAAAACGACAACCAAACTTTGATACCAAAACGACAACCAATCATCGGTCACGGTTGTTCTTTTTTCAAACTTTCTTCTACCAAAACGAGGACCATATTCACGGTCAAACTTTGATACCAAAACGACAACCAAGCATCGGTCACGGTTGTATTTTTTTCAAATTTTCTTCTACCAAAACGAGAACCATATTCACAGCCAAACTTTGATACCAAAACGACAACCAAGCATAGGTCACGGTTATTTTTTTCAAACGACAACTCATGCACCAAATTCCATAACGGTGTTACATGAGATGATAGGCTCTTTTTTTGATATGCACCTGGAGAGAGTTGGAGCCCCACTATCCAACGGCTGCTAACCTATGCATAGCTATCACCCTTGGCAGAAAATCCGCGTCGATATATATATATATATATATATATATATATATATATATATATATATATATATATATATATATATATATATATATATATATATATATATATATATATATATATATATATATATAGGTCTGCTATTCTCGAACCGGTTCGAGAATAGCTATTCTCGAACCCTTTCTGAACTTCCGCTGCATTGTGGTGTGAACTTCCCGACGGATTAGTAGAATTCCCTGTTTCGGCGGACAGTGTTTTGAGCTTGATTTTTGAAATATTTATCGGAATCATACATATGATATACCGTTGAAAAGGTATGGAAATTTCGCAACTTTTTCGTGTTGAATGTTTTTCCAAATTCTAGACAGTTTGAAAGTAATTTTAAATATAAAAAACTACGTTTTCGCGGATTTCTGCATTTTCGGACAGTTCTTTGCGCTTAATTTTTACACCGCTTGTCGTATTAATACATATGATATACCATTGGAAATATATAGAAATTGCGCATCATTTTTGTCTTGGATGTTTTTCCAAATTTTGTAAGGTTTAAAATTAATTTCGAATATACAAAAAAGTTTTCACGGAATTCTATGTACTCATAAGGTTATTTGGATCCATTTTTTCAACCGCATGTCGGATTGATACAAATGATACCCCGTTGGAAAGCTATTGACAAGGCACAAACTTTTGGTGTTGAACATTTTTCCAAATCATTTACGGTTTAAGAGCAGATTTCGATATACTTGATTTGGTTTCCGCTCAGAAAAACTGAGTACCAAAACGTCCCCTGTATATGGAAGTGAACTTCCAGGTTTCTATAAATGAACTTCGTGCCTTGGTATAAATGTTTTTAATGTTGGTTTTTTCATGTTGATTATTTTCCAAAATTCTTACGATTTAGCAGCAATTTCAAACATACAAAACTTTGATATATTTTTCTTGATAGTGGACTTCCATGCTTTACATAGTAGCAACGTTTGGATTTTTCACTATTTTTAAAACTAGACCGAGGATTTTATAATAAACTTCTAGAGTTCCATGAGTGAATTTCCTGGTATTTATAGTTTGGTTCTCTATACGGACAAGACAACATTCATGTACAGAAGTGAACTTCTATACAATAGAAATGTGAACTTTATGTATGGATCTTTTTCTCAAGGACTACCCAATAAAGAAAAGTGCAATTTTCTACACAGAACTTTTCTCAAAAAAATGAACTTATGTATTAATAAAAATTACATCCTGATTAAAAAAAGGGCAAACTTTGTAGAGGCATTCAGCGAACTTCCCACCAAAAAAAACTTCACCTAGATTAGAAGCAAACTTCTCATGGTAGATGAAGTGAACTTCCAAACACACATTTTATATCTCAACATCTTTTTACGAGACATCATATATACCACAATTTCAAAGATGATCCGTAAAATAGGAGGTGGCACACAACGCATATAGAGATGCTAAACTCGGCCAGAGCCCAATGACTGAACTACGCATGGCCTTAAACCGAACTTGCACTGAAAAACTAGCTAACTGAACTTCACAGCAACTCAGGGCAGCCAACCGAGTCATGACAACGAAGCTTTTCCCGATGCCCTAGGAGACAAAGCCATTGATGGCCAGACCACCACCAGGGCTCATCGTAGTCCACCAGTCCAGCCTTTTGTATGGAGCTGACTTCTAACTGCTGCTACCTTTGTCTTGGAAGTCTAGCCCCCTGATTCATATAAATGGCAGAATTATAAGACATCAAATTTGTTAGGCCAAAATTAGACTACTTCAAACAAATAGAAAGGTGAACCGTAAAAAACTGAACTGATTTGAGACCAGAAACTTGAGCGCATATCCATGGTGTTAGAAAGTCGAAACAAGCATCAGTACAAAATGAAATGTAAGCTTTTTTTGTAAGCAAACTGAACTTCTACCTTTTTACAGTCAGAAACGCATCAGCACGCACATAATAGCAAGACTTAATCCCCAGTTCAGGCATCGTAAACTACCCACTAATGGTTTCTTTTAACACAGTGAACTACTGTTAATTCCAGAGGGTACGTTTTATAATAAAAGTTGACATCACAGCAAGGAAATACTGAACTTCATATCATTCGTTTAAGACACATCATTTTTTCATTTACACCAAAATACTAAACTTCATATTTCTTGCACTTTCTAATCCTGCTTTAGATGTCGATGCAAATATGTAATGAATAAATTCAAAGGAGCTAACGCAAATTTAACAATTTTTGCCAAATCTGAACTCATTCACATATAGAATTATAGTTATTAACAAAGGTCATATGATTGAATCTATCTGTTATATGTCACAATCTTATGGATGAAATCAACTTGGAATGAACTTTGCAAACAATAAAACAGAAGTTCGAATAAAAATTGAATTTTAAGATGGAAATAAATAACAAGCGCACTGTCTAAACTGAAACGAATGAACTTCCTGAAACTAACAATTTTACCGAGGACATTTTTCTTCTATCTTAAGTTAAGAGGAATGTGAACTCCATATTTTTGGCCTAATCGAACTGCTCACAATTAAGAAGTGAACTGCTTTGTGATGTAAGACACACAAGCAAGTACGGCCAAGAATAAAATCACATGCATCAGGAGCATTTTGCATAGCCGCAACCAGCATAGCGACAACCGTGCGAGGAGCAGACTGACCTGGGCGTGAAGGACCCTCTGTAGTCTGTAGCCATGGACTCCCAGGACGGCGCAGGGTGAACTCCCGTGCTGGTTTCATGGCTAGCTTACTCCGCCACCATGATGGACAGGTGGCCGCCCGCCATCGAGTCCAGCCTGTGTGACGACAACGAAACTGGACTTCACAGAAAAGGGTGCCGGAGTTCACTGGCACCCCACGTGGTGAACATCAACAATATGAAAAGTGAACTTCGTCTGTAAACAAATTGAGCTTCTACTTTTTTTCGCCAATATGTGTAGTTCATGAATAATCCATGCATCTAGTAGTATTTAGGCAAGTAAAAAACATCCATCACATTCATTGCTATCTGAACTTCATGGCTGACACAAATTGAACTACACATTGCTATTGTCTAAATTCAGGTTGAGATAGTTCAACTACCTGGTCTCGGTGGCTATACGATAGAGAGGTAGGTCCTCCTCCAGCCGCTGATGTATGTCGCAAAGTGCCGCCTGTGTGCTTTAAACTGTAATAGTCAGACAGACTAAACGAACTCCCCAAATATAGAAAGTGAACCGGCCCTGATAATAATGTAAATTACCATTTTTCATACTAGCCGGAAGCATCTCATAATAATTTGAAATACTATTTTTCATACTAGCCAGAAGCGGACTCCTCCCACTGACGCAGTGGATTCCCCCGAAAAGAAAAGTTAACTTCCAAGAAGTTATAAACTCTTATGCAGGCGAATTGAACTTGCCTGATATATTGAACTTATCAGACATGATTAAATGGACTTCTATGTTTTGTATAGAGAAAAACATGATAATACCCAGCAAGCAAAAAATAAGTAAAACTAATCAGACCCTGCATGCATGGTGTTGCCTAATTGATTTGTTGCTTACAGATAGCAAGCAATACGACCCCAAAGCACGAGAGCTAAACAAATGGGAATTATGGGAATGGGATTGGGATTGGTGACTTATGGGCAGTCAATAAAATACCACTCTTCCAACTTGCAAGTGTACTCGGGGGTGGGGAAAGCAATAAGTTTATACTATGTTAAATCTGAATCAGGCAATTCGGCGCATGCACCGACCGAAATGCAGTGTGTCAAAGCATGGCGAAATTATATTCTATATGCTATATGTTTTTACTTACAGCAGCAACCTAATGTGCCAAAGGGCGCGGCCGCACGCTGGGCTCCCTCGAGAAGACAGCTGGACGGTCGAGGATGTGCGAGTGAACTCCCAGCATAATTACATTTCTGCACCTGGAGCTATACAATGTCAAAAGGAAATAAAATAATAGTCCATCTAGCAGGAATATTTTAACTAAAGTAGAAGAGATGTGAACTTCACGAATTCTGAGAATGAACTCCACTGAATATAAAAAGGTGAGCTCTTCATCTTTGCATCTTTTATTTTTTGTTGTGCACTTGTGATCGGCTGCTTCATCCAAAAAAATGAAGAGCATGGCTTGCAGCGACAACCGCGGGAGGACCTGCAACCGCAACAACTCCCAGCTCATGGCAATGCTTCTTGTGGGCACTTTTATGATAGTTAAGTCTTATGTAAAAAAAAGTAAACTTCACACGTGAAAAAGGTGTACTACACTAATGAAGTAATGTGAACTTCAGAGAAATTCTACAGATCTTATCGGCACAAAAATCACAAAAGATACATCATCCAGAAGCAACCATGCATTTTCTAGATTAACATGTATGATTTGTTGCTACCCATACAGATCACGTGGATCAAGCCTATTAGTTGCTTCTAAATTTGTAATACTGAGCATCTCCAGAACCTGAACTACAAGGATCTGAATATTTCACAAAAATACTATTTAGATCATGAACTGCAGCAAACATACAAGAAGAGCTATCACTTCATTTGTGAACAAGGAAATCAAGCCAATGAAAGAACAAGCCCGTGATTACTCCGCCCCTAATTTGGCTCCATGAATCAATATGTTTTTGGCTCTCGTGTGTAGAGAAGAAAAGGGTAGCCAATTCAGTAGCAGCGGATGAAAGAAATAAACCAACAACATACACACTTATAGGGTACCATCAAGGATGCGAAAAAGGCAGAGCAAAAGACCAGTACTGCATGGATACTAGTTTACCTGCCTCACAAAGGCTTCGATTGAGAAGATTGGCAATGGCGAGTGAACTGTTTGTGCTGCACGACATGAACTTCTACTGCTGCATGTCTCTTCACACTTTAACAAACTACTGTAGCTTAACTAGTTAACTTTCTATTTTCACTTTCTTACAGTAATTGAACTTATATTGCGGGTCAAATCAAAGTGGGTGTACACTGCACTGTTCTCACATTCAGTAGCCATCATCATTTGTATATGCACTTGGTTTTACTAGCAGACTTGTTTATACATACAGGGATTAAAGGGGTGTATGAAGAACCGGCATGCAAATGCTTCGGAGACAAACTAAGAAATAAAATGGAAATGGAAAACATGAACTGTATGACCATGGGCTGACATGAATGGTAATTATAAATTTGCAATTCTGAAATTTTTGCCCTGGCAATGATGAACTTTTAGGCACATATGGGGTGAACTTCCCGACCAAAGAAAAATTCGTGACAAAAATAAAAGGAGAATTCCCTAAGTTGGACAAGCGGACTTGCATTTTAAATAAAAGCGAACTTCACAGTCTTGTGCTTATGTGTTTTAACTGAAATCAATCTATGACGTGATTTTTTCTAAATAAAAATGAGTAAACTTCACGTGTGAACTAGGTGAAATTGTTTTGTATGTGCTGCAATCGTCCAACATTTTCTCAAATACAAAGCTAGCAACAATCTTTATGAATAAAATCACAAAAGGCAGCAGTTAAGCTAGCAACAATCTTTATGAATAAAATCACAAAAGGCGAACTTCTATCCGAGGAAGAAGTGAACTTGCGAACAAAATTAAAAAGACGAAATCCCTGAGAAAAAGAGGCAAACTTTAGGTATATGAAGTGAACTCCTTGATTTAAAAATACTTCAGTTCACAAATCGTGGTTAAAGTGAACTTATTGTAGTTCACTTATTGAACTTATGTTTCCAACATTTTAAAAGTGAACTTGATGATTAACTCTCAACAGAAAAGGTTAACTTCTCGCAAAAAAATTCTACCAAAAAAGTGAACATCCTCCTCAGATGATTCGAAATTCAAGATTAAAAAAGTGAACCTCTCACGAAGAAGTGAACAGCCTAAAATGAACATGTACTGCAGGTGGACATTTTCATATACTGCAAATGCATATATTTCATATACAGTGGTAAGCCATACCTTCCGTTTCGCTTCCTTTTCAATTCATCAATCCAAATGGAGCTCCAAGTGTTGTCATCACTCCCTGGAATAAATCAAATGAGTAGGTTCAACAAGCAGCAGCATATGTTATGCAAGTAAGGCAAGTACCAGACTACGAAGCATTAC
This sequence comes from Lolium rigidum, assembly GCF_022539505.1. NCBI lineage: Eukaryota > Viridiplantae > Streptophyta > Magnoliopsida > Poales > Poaceae > Lolium > Lolium rigidum. The sequence continues at coordinate 191,719,571 of NC_061514.1, forward strand.
AAAATTGACAATTGATAGAGAGAACTGTCACATGAGAGAGGAGCTAACTTCTTACCAGTAGCAGAAGAAGAATGGAACCTCGGCTGCACACGAATCCAGTATGAAAGAAGTGCCTTTTTAGTGTGATGAACAAACCGACAATCAAAATTGAACTTCTCATCTAGACAATGACGATTTCTACCCTATTTTGGTATTCAAAAATGCAACTCATCCAAAAATTTATATGCGCACCAACCAGACCACAAAGCATTCCTGAACTTCACAGCGATAAACTGAAGAAGATATTCACGCAGATGAACTGAACCTCAGAAAATTCAGAGATTGCAATGAGGTTGTTTCTTTTCCTGGAGCCGTGATGAGGGCCAGTCCATGACAATGGTTAGAGGCAGTGTTGTTCGTGTCGATGGGCGTCTGGTCAGAGTAGTGCGCATGGGAAATATTTTTGAAAGTTTTTGAGAAGTTAACTCACTAACTTCAGAATACCCAATGCACTAACTTCAGAATACGTGATGCACTAACTTCAGAATACGCGATGCACTACAGTCTGCTCAAGATTTTCGGATTACACAACTGAAATAGCACAAAAGCAAGCATGAGCACTGTGATTTTTGCTAGTAATATGAATCTGACCACTACTCTAGAAGCAAAAACGGGCAAATTGCAAGAGCCCCCAAGGGGGGAAACTGATGCGATCCAATCTTTTTGCCAAATCGCGAATTGGACGTACGTTGCCTGAGCCGCTGGATGCAGGGGACAGGTTGGGGCGCTTCCGGAGGAGCTGGATGCAGGGACGGGAGGTGGACTGCCCAGGGGCGGCGTGGTGGACTCCGGTTGCGGGCTGCATCACCAGCCAGTCGATCCCGCGTCATGGAAGGGGGTGGGCGCGATTTACCAGGGTCGACGAGGTGAGCACCGGTGGACTCCCGACGCGGCGCATGTGGACCCTCGCAGCGGCGGATGCCATCGAACACCGATGCGAGGCAGGAAGGGGAGGGGTGGAAGAAGGCCTGAAGCTGTGCCATATTTGAGGGAGGCGGGTAGCAGGGGAGCCGCGGTGGAGGTGGGGATCCTCCCGGCGGCGCGCGGCGGAGGTGAGGGGCCCTCCCGGCGGCGCGCGGTGGAGGTGAGGGGCCCTCCCGGCGGCGCGCGGTGGAGGTGGGGGCCTCGCACGGCGGCCCGCAGTGGAGGCGGGAGGGCCTCGCGGCGGCGCGCGGTGGAGGCGGGAGGCACTCGCGGCGGCGCGCGGTGGAGGCGGGAGGCACTCGCGACGGCGCGCGGTGGAGGCGGGAGGCCCTCGCGGCGGCGCGGTGGAGGTGTAGGTGGGAGGCAGCGTGAGTTGTTTTCGATGGGGAAGGATGAAGAAGGTGGTTTCGATGGGTTCGTCCGTGGTAGGTGGGCGGTTCAGTTGGACGGTTCGGTGGATCAGGTGGTTCGGGATGGTTCGGTCTGTTTGTTCGGTGGGGGTTCGAGAATAGCTATTCTAGAACCCCTCTTAAGGGGGTTCGAGAATAGTTGGGTTCTATATATATATATATATATATATATATATATATATATATATATATATATATATATAGGATAAATACTTCCTACTCCCGGGTGTAACTACACCCACGTGTCATATACTACCATACGGAAGTATGTACCATACTTTATCGGTTTGAGTATGTTCTTATAATATATCTAAGATATTACAAACCAAGTTTTGTGAAAAAAATATAAGTGAGCATGTAGTTTGCACTATATATACGAAATACATGCATATGTATACGTAAAAAATGAGTCTACGTAAAAAAATGTGCATACTGCCTACAAAGTATTATATATACTACCAAAATAGTCTTATATACTTCATACTACATGTACATATACTTCGGTATGATAGATACTCCCTAGATTATACGAAACATGCGTGGGTGTAACTACACCCGGGTGTAGTATGAATATGTCCTATATATATATATATATATATATATATATATATATATATATATATATATAGGTAAACTAATCTGGTGCACCATGGTGTCTCGGGCACCATGAATCATAAAAGGAAACCTGCACAACAAGCCGGGAATTGATTTGTCTTTGTTTCTGATAATTGGAAAGTGCATTCTCTCTCCTGTTGATATTTGGAAAGTGTTTTTCTCTCCTTTATACACCTATAATGCAATCTGGCACCCACAATGTAATTATACGGTCATGATGTATGGTGCCTAGGCACCATGGTGCCCCAGTTGAGCTTCATATATATATATATATATATATATATATATATATATATATTACCTTCTTTAATAAAATGGTTTCCCAATAATTCCTATAGTTTCCATCTTGGTAGAAATTAGCATATAATTTGCTTGGAGAACTAACCATTTTGTAGGCATTAATTAATTGGAGTATCATGGAGATGATAATATTTTTTGTTTGAGATGAGTAACATTATATGATGAGGTATAAGTAGAAGACCAGAAGTATCAAGATCATAAGCTTGGGGATGCCCATGCATCCTATCCGCTCTTCTTTCAAATATATCACGTAAATAATTTCAAACTCATGTTTTAATTTTATTTTCCTGATACCTTTGAATGTTTGTGGGGACCATGTTTTTATTTATATTTGATTGTTTTTAGTTTTACCTATGCATGCTTGCACTTGAATAATATTTTATTTTTAGTTTACTCTCTGGTTTTTAAATAAATTACCAATTTTTTACCCATGTGGGTGATAGAAGTTGCAAAACAAATCTGGAGTTGCTGATTCATGCTCTGCAATTTTTAATGCACGAGTTTTATGATTTTTTAGTAACTCCTAAAAACTTGATAAATTGACAGTATCTACAACTTTTTATCCTCTATATGTACAAAAATTGAATAAAATTCCTGCCATGTCTAAGTGGTAAAAAAAATTCAGTTTTGCTGCAGCTAAAAATCTGGACATATTCTAGAATCATTCCTTTAGGTATCAATATGATTTTTTTCTTGAAACTTTTGATATACTAGAATGAGTAGGTCATTATGTGCTCTCTGATTCATGAAAAAATAATTTTAATTATGAATTAAATAGCAGCTAGCATATTATCCGTGTACCACTAATGTCACCCCATAGATACGAATGGGAACAAAGTTTTGTGTTGAAGTTTTTTCACAGAGAATTAATGGAGGAATGATACGTCTCAAACGTATCTATAATTTCTTATGTTCCATGCTACTTTTATGATGATACTCACATATTTTATACACACTTTATGTCATTATTATGCATTTTCTGGCAATAACATATTGACGAGATGCCGAAGAGCCAGTTGCTGTTTTTGGTTTCAGAAATCCTACAAAGGAAATATTCTCGGAATTGGACGAAATCAACGCCCAGGGTCTTATTTTTCCACGAAGCTTCCAGAAGACCGGAGGGGATACGAAGTGGGGCCACGAGGGCCCGTACCCATAGGGCGGCGCGGCCAGCATGGGGCCCGCGCCGGCCTATGGTGTGGGGCCTGATGGCGTGTATTTCACACGTTCGTTGGGCAACCCCAAGAGGAAGGTATGATGAGCACAGCAGCAAGTTTTCCCTCAGAAAGAAACCAAGGTTTATCGAACCAGGAGGAGCCAAGAAGCACGTTGAAGGTTGATGGCGGCGGGATGTAGTGCGGCGCAACACCGGAGATTCCGGCGCCAACGTGGAACCTCGCACAACACAACCAAGCTACTTTGCCCCAACGAAACAGTGGAGGTTGTCAATCTCACCGGCTTGCTGTAACAAAGGATTAACCGTATTGTGTGGAAGATGATTGTTTGCGAGAGAAAACAGTAGAAACAAGTATTGCGATAGATTGTATTTCGAGTAAAGAGAATTGGACCGGGGTCCACAGTTCACTAGAGGTGTCTCTCCCATAAGACGAACAGCATGTTGGGTGAACAAATTACAGTTGGGCAATTGACAAATAAAGAGAGCATGACCATGCACATACATATCATGATGAGTATAGTGAGATTTAATTGGGCATTACGACAAAGTACATAGACCGCCATCCAACTGCATCTATGCCTAAAAAGTCCACCTTCGAGTTATCATCCGAACCCCCTCCGGTATTAAGTTGCAAAGCAACGGACAATTGCATTAAGTATGGTGCGTAATGTAATCAACAACTACATCCTTAGACATAGCATCAATGTTTTATCCCTAGTGGCAACAGCACAACACAACCTTAGAACTTTCTATCACTCTGTCCTGGTGTCAATGCGGGCATGAACCCACTATCGAGCATAAGTACTCCCTCTTGGAGTTAAAAGCATCTACTTGGCCGGAGCATCTACTAATAACGGAGAGCATGCAAGATCATAAACAACACATAAGCATAGCTTTGATAATCAACATAACAAGTATTCTCTATTCATCGGATCCCAACAAACGCAACATATAGAATTACATATAGATGATCTTGATCATGATAGGCAGCTCACAAGATCCGACAATGATAGCACAATGGGGAGAAGACAACCATCTAGCTACTGCTATGGACCCATAGTCCAGGGGTAGACTACTCACTCATCACTCCGGAGGCGACCATGGCGGTGTAGAGTCCTCCGGGAGATGATTCCCCTCTCCGGCAGGGTGCCGGAGGCGATCTCCGGGATCCCCCGAGATGGGATCGGCGGCGACGGCGTCTCGGTAATGTTTTCCGTATCGTGGCTCTCGGTGCTGGGGGTTTCGTCACGGAGGCTATTTGTAGGCGGAAGGGCAGGTCAAGAGGCGGCGCGGGGGCCCACACCACGGGCCGGCGCGGCCAAGGGGGGCCGCGCCGCCCTAGGGTTTGGCGCCCCTGTGGCCCCTCTTCGTCTCTCCTTCGGACTTCTGGAAGCTTCGTGAGAAAATAGGCCTCCGGGCTTTTATTTCGTCCAATTCCGAGAATATTTCTTTACTAGGATTTCTGAAACCAAAAACAGCAGAAAACAGCCAATCGGCACTTCGGCATCTTGTTAATAGGTTAGTTCCAGAAAATGCACGAATATGATATAAAGTGTGCATAAAACATGTAGATAACATCAATAATGTGGCATGGAACACAAGAAATTATCGATACGTTGGAGACGTATCAGCATCCCTAAGCTTAGTTACGCTCGTCCCGAGCAGGTAAAACGATAACAAAGATAATTTACGGAGTGACATGCCATCATAAACTTGATCATACTATTTGTAAAGCATATGTAGAGAATGCAGCGATCAAAACAATGGTGATGACATGAGTAAACAAGTGAATCATATGGCAAAGACTTTTCATGAATAGCACTTCAAGACAAGCATCAATAAGTCTTGCATAAGAGTTAACTCATAAAGCAATAATTCAAAGTAAAGGTATTGAAGCAACACAAAAGAAGATTAAGTTTCAGCGGTTGCTTTCAACTTGTAACATGTATATCTCATGGATATTGTCAACATAGAGTAACATAATAAGTGCAATAAGCAAGTATGTAAGAATCAATGCACAGTTCACACAAGTGTTTGCTTCTTGAGGTGGAGAGAAATAGGTGAACTGACTCAACATAAAAGTAAAAAGAATGGTCCTCATAGAGGAAAAGCATCGATTGCTATATTTGTGCTAGAGCTTTGATTTTGAAAACATGAAACAATTTTGTCAACGGTAGTAATAAAGCATATGCATTATGTAAATTATATCTTATAAGTTGCAAGCCTCATGCATAGTGTACTAATAGTGCTCGCACCTTGTCCTAATTAGCTTGGACTACCTGGATTATCACCGCAATACATATGCTTTAACCAAGTATCACAAAGGGGTACCTCTATGCCGCCTGTACAAAGGTCTAAGGAGAAAGCTCGCATTTGGATTTCTCGCTTTTGATTATTCTCAACTTAGACATCCATACCGGGACAACATAGACAACGAGATAATGGACTCCTCTTTTAATGCTTTAAGCATTCAACAACAATTAATTCTTTTCTCATTAGAGATTTGAGGATGTTTGTCCAAAACTGAAACTTCCACCATGGAACATGGCTTTAGTTAGCGGCCCAATGTTCTTCTCTCACAATATGCATGCTCAAACCATTCAACTCGGTGTAGATCGCCCTTACTTCGGACAAGACGAACATGCATAGCAACTCACATGAAATTCAACAATGAGTTGATGGCGTTCCCCGAGTAAACATGGTTATCGCACAACAAGCAACTTAATAAGAGATAAAGTGCATAATTACATATTCAATACCACAATAGTTTTTAAGCTATTTGTCCCATGAGCTATATATTGCAAAGGTGAATGATGGAATTTTAAAGGTAGCACTCAAGCAATTTACTTTGGAATGGCTGGAAAATACCATGTAGTAGGTAGGTATGGTGGACACAAATGGCATAGTGGTTGGCTCAAGTGTTTTGGATGCATGAGAAGTATTCCCTCTCGATACAAGGTTTAGGCTAGCAAGGTTATTTGAGGCAAACACAAGGATGAACTAGTACAGCAAAACTCACATAAAAGACATATTGAAAGCATTATAATACTCTATACCGTCTTCCTTGTTGTTCAAACTCAAAACTAGAAATTATCTAGACCTTAGAGAAACCAAATATGCAAACCAAATTTTAGCATGCTCTATGTATTTCTTCATTAATGGGTGCAAAGCATATGATGCATGAGCTTAAACATGAGCACAACAATTGCCAAGTATCACATTACCCAAAACATTTATAGCAATTACTACATGTATCATTTTCCAATTCCAACCATATAACAATTTAACGAAGGAGAAACTTCGCCATGAATACTATGAGTAGAAACCAAGGACATATTTGTCCATATGCTACAGCGGAGTGTGTATCTCTCCCATAAAGTGAATGCTAGGATCCATTTTATTCAAACAAAACAAAAAACAAAAACAAACGACGCTCCAAGAAAAAGCACATAAGATGTGGCCGAATAAAAATGTAGTTTCAGGGGAGGAACCTGATAATTTGTTGATGAAGAAGGGGATGCCTTGGGCATCCCCAAGCTTAGACGCTTGAGTCTTCTTGATATATGCAGGGGTGAACCACCGGGTGCATCCCCAAGCTTAGAGCTTTTCACTCTCCTTGATCATGTTGCATCATACTCCTCTCTTGATCCTTGAAAACTTCCTCCACACCAAACTCGAAACAACTCATTAGAGGGTTAGTGCACAATATAAATTGACATATTCAGAGGTGACACACTCATTCTTAACACTTCTGGACATTGCATAATGCTACTGGACATTAGTGGATCAAAGAAATTCATCCAACATAGCGAAAGAGGCAATGCGAAATAAAAGGCAGAATCTGTCAAAACAGAACAGTTCGTATTGACGAATTTTAAAATGGCACCAGACTTGCTCAAATGAAAATGCTCAAATTGAATGAAAGTTGCGTACATATCTGAGGATCATGCTCGTAAATTGGCATAATTTTCTGAGCTTCCTGCAGGGCAGTGGGCTCAGATTCGTGACAGCAAAGAAATCTGGAACTGCGCAGTAATCCAAATCTAGTACTTACTTTTCTATCAACGGCTTAACTTGGCACAACAAAACTCAAAACTAAGATAAGGAGAGGTTGCTACAGTAGTAAACAACTTCCAAGACACAAAATAAAAACAAAGTACTGTAGGTAAAAACATGGGTTGTCTCCCATAAGCGCTTTTCTTTAACGCCTTTCAGCTAGGCGCAGAAAGTGTGTATCAAGTAACATCGAGAGATGAAGCATCAACATCATAATTTGTTCTAATGATAGAATCATAAGGTACCTTCATTCTCTTTCTAGGGAAGTGTTCCATACCTTTCTTGAGAGGAAATTGATATTTTATATTACCTTCCCTCATATCAATAATAGCACCAACAGTTCGAAGAAAAGGTCTTCCCAATATAATTGGACAAGATGCATTGCATTCAATATCCAAGACAACAAAATCAACGGGAACAAGATTATTGTTAACGGTAATGCGAACATTATCAACTTTACCCAAAGGTTTCTTTGTAGAATGATCAGCAAGATTAACATCCAAATAACAATTTTTCAGCGGTGGCAAGTCAAGCATATTATAAATTTTCTTCGGCATAACAGAAATACTTGCACCAAGATCACATAAAGCATTACAATCAAAATCTTTAATCTTCATCTTAATGATGGGCTCCCAACCATCTTCTAGCTTTTTAGGAATAGAGGCTTCGCGTTCTAGTTTCTCTTCTCTAGCTTTTATGAGAGCATTTGTAATATGATGCGTGAAAGCCAAATTTATAGCACTAGCATTAGGACTTTTAGCAAGTTTTTGCAAGAACTTTATAACTTCAGAGATGTGGCAATCATCAAAATTCAAACCATTATAATCTAAAGCAATGGGATCATCATCCCCAATGTTGGAAAAAATTTCAGCAGCTTTATCGCAGGCAGTTTCAGCAGTTTTAGCAGTTTCAGGCAGTTTTCGCGCTTTGCATTAGAAGTGGAAACATTGCTAACACCAATTCTTTTATTAGTATGAGTAGGAGGTGCAGCAACATGTGTAGCATTAGCATTACTAGTGGTGGTAATAGTCCAAACTTTAGCTATATTCTTCTCTTTAGCTAGTTTTTCATTTTCTTCTCTATCCCACCTAGCACGCAGTTCAGCCATTAATCTTATATTCTCATTAATTCTAACTTGGATGGCATTTGCTGTAGTAACAATTTTATTATGATAATTCTCATTAGGCAAAACTTTTGATTTCAAAAGATCAACATCAGCAGCAAGACTATCGACTTTAGAAGCAAGTATATCAATTTTACCAAGCTTTTCTTCAACGATTTGTTAAAAGCAGTTTGTGTACTTATAAATTCTTTAAGCATGGCTTCAAGTCCAGGGGGTGAATTCCTATTATTGTTGTAAGAATTTCCATAAGAATTACCATAGCCGTTGCCATTATTATAAGGATATGGCCTATAGTTATTACTAGAATTGTTCCGGTAAGCATTGTTGTTGAAATTATTATTTTTAATGAAGTTTACATCAACATGTTCTTCTTGTGCAACCAATGAAGCTAACGGAACATTATTAGGATCAATATTAGTCCTATCATTCACAAGCATAGACATAATAGCATCAACCTTATCACTCAAGGAAGAGGATTCTTCGACAGAATTTACCTTCTTACCTTGTAGAGCTCTTTCCGTGTGCCATTCAGAGTAATTTATCATCATATCATCAAGAAGTTTTGTAGCCGCCCCCAATGTGATGGACATAAAGGTACCTCCAGCAGCTGAATCCAATAAATTCCGCGAAGAAAAATTTAGTCCTGCATAGAAGGTTTGGATGATCATCCAAGTAGTCGATCCATGGGTTGGGCAATTTTTAACCAGAGATTTCATTCTTTCCCAAGCTTGAGCAACATGTTCAGTATCTAATTGTTTAAAATTCATTATGCTACTCCTCAAAGATATAATTTTAGCAGGGGGATAATATCTACCAATAAAAGCATCCTTGCATTTAGTCCATGAATCAATACTATTCTTAGGCGGAGATAGCAACCAATCTTTAGCTCTTCCTCTTAATGAGAAAGGGAACAATTTTAGTTTAATAATATCACCATCTACATCTTTATATTTTTGCATTTCACATAGTTCAACAAAATTATTAAGATGGGCAGCAGCATCATCGGAACTAACACCGAGAAAATTGATGGTTCATAACAAGATTCGATGAAAGCAGGTTTAATTTCAAAGAATTCTGCTCGTAGTAGCAGGTGGAGCAATAGGTGTGCATAAGAAATCATTATTATTTGTGGTTGTGAAGTCACACAACTTAGTATTTTCAGCGTTGGCCATTTTAGCAACAGTAAATAAAGCAAACTAGATAAAGTAAATGCAAGTAAACTAATTTTTTTGTGTTTTCGATATAGCAAACAAGATAGCAAATAAAGTAAAACTAGCAACTAATTTTTTTGTATTTTGATTTAGTGCAGCAAACAAAGTAGTAAATAAAATAAAGCAAGACAAAAACAAAGTAAAGAGATTGAGAAGTGGAGACTCCCCTCGCAGCGTGTCTTGATCTCCCGGCAACGGCGCCGAGAAAATATGCTTGATGGCGTGTATTTCACACGTTCGTTGGGCAACCCCAAGAGGAAGGTATGATGAGCACAGCAGCAAGTTTTCCCTCGGAAAGAAACCAAGGTTTATCGAACCAGGAGGAGCCAAGAAGCACGTTGAAGGTTGATGGCGGCGGGATGTAGTGCGGCGCAACACCGGAGATTCCGGCGCCAACGTGGAACCTGCACAACACAACCAAGCTACTTTGCCCCAACGAAACGAGTGAGGTTGTCAATCTCACCGGCTTGCTGTAACAAAGGATTAACCGTATTGTGTGGAAGATGATTGTTTGCGAGAGAAAACGGTAGAAACAAGTATTGCAGTAGATTGTATTTCGAGTAAGAGAATTGGACCGGGGTCCACGGTTCACTAGAGGTGTCTCTCCCATAAGACGAACAGCATGTTGGGTGAACAAATTACAGTTGGGCAATTGACAAATAAAGAGAGCATGACCATGCACATACATATCATGATGAGTATAGTGAGATTTAATTGGGCATTACGACAAAGTACATAGACCGCCATCCAACTGCATCTATGCCTAAAAAGTCCACCTTCGAGGTTATCATCCGAACCCCCTCCGGTATTAAGTTGCAAAGCAACGGACAATTGCATTAAGTATGGTGCGTAATGTAATCAACAACTACATCCTTAGACATAGCATCAATGTTTTATCCCTAGTGGCAACAGCACAACACAACCTTAGAACTTTCGTCACTGTCCCGGTGTCAATGCGGGCATGAACCCACTATCGAGCATAAGTACTCCCTCTTGGAGTTAAAAGCATCTACTTGGCCAGAGCATCTACTAATAACGGAGAGCATGCAAGATCATAAACAACACATAAGCATAGCTTTGATAATCAACATAACAAGTATTCTCTATTCATCGGATCCCAACAAACGCAACATATAGAATTACATATAGATGATCTTGATCATGATAGGCAGCTCACAAGATCCGACAATGATAGCACAATGGGGAGAAGACAACCATCTAGCTACTGCTATGGACCCATAGTCCAGGGGTAGACTACTCACTCATCACTCCGGAGGCGACCATGGCGGTGTAGAGTCCTCCGGGAGATGATTCCCCTCTCCGGCAGGGTGCCGGAGGCGATCTCCGAGGATCCCCCGAGATGGGATCGGCGGCGACGGCGTCTCGGTAATGTTTTCCGTATCGTGGCTCTCGGTACCGGGGGTTTCGTCACGGAGGCTATTTGTAGGCGGAAGGGCAGGTCAAGAGGCGGCGCAGGGGGCCCACACCACGGGCCGGCGCGGCCAAGGGGGCCGCGCCGCCCTAGGGTTTGGCGCCCCGTGGCCCCTCTTCGTCTCTCCTTCGGACTTACGGAAGCTTCGTGAGAAAATAGGCCTCTCGGGCTTTTATTTCGTCCAATTCCGAGAATATTTCTTTACTAGGATTTCGAAACCAAAAACAGCGAGAAAACGAGCAAGCGGCACTTCGGCATCTTGTTAATAGGTTAGTTCCAGAAAATGCACGAATATGATATAAAGTGTGCATAAAACATGTAGATAACATCAATAATGTGGCATGGAACACAAGAAATTATCGATACGTTGGAGACGTATCAGGGCCCCGCGCCGCCTCCGACTCTGCCCTTCCGCCTACATATAGCCTTCGTCGCGAAAACCCCAGTACCGAGAGCCACGATACGGAAAACCTTCCAGAGACGCCGCCGCCGCCAATCCCATCTCGGGGGATTCAGGAGATCGCCTCCGGCACCCTGCCGGAGAGGGGAATCATCTCCCGGAGGTCTCTTCATCACCATGATCGCCTCCGGACTGATGTGTGAGTAGTTCACCCCTGGACTATGGGTCCATAGCAGTAGCTAGATGGTTGTCTTCTCCCCATTGTGCTATCATGTTAGATCTTGTGAGCTGCCTATCATGATCAAGATCATCTATTTGTAATGCTACATGTTGTGTTTGTTGGGATCCGATGAATATGGAATACTATGTCAAGTTGATTATCAATCTATCATATATGTTGTTTATGTTCTTGCATGCTCTCCGTTGCTAGTAGAGGCTCTGGCCAAGTTGATACTTGTGACTCCAAGAGGGAGTATTTATGCTCGATAGTGGGTTCATGCCTCCATTGAATCTGGGACGATGACGAAAAGTTCTAAGGTTGTGGATGTGCTGTTGCCACTAGGGATCAAACATCAATGCTTTGTCTAAGGATATTTGTGTTGATTACATTACGCACCATACTTAATGCAATTGTCTGTTGTTTGCAACTTAATACTGGAAGGGGTTCGGATGATAACCTGAAGGTGGACATTTTAGGCATAGATGCATGTTGGATAGCGGTCTATGTACTTTGTCGTAATGCCTCGATTAAATCTCATAGTAGTCATCGTGATATGTATGTGCATTGTTATGCCCTCTCTATTTGTCAATTGCCCAACTGTAATTTGTTCACCCAACATGCTATTTATCTTATGGGAGAGACACCACTAGTGAACTGTGGACCCCGGTCCATTCTTTACATCTGAAATACAATCTACTGCAAACTCTGTTCTTCACTGTTCTTCGCAAACAAACATCATCTTCCACACTATACATTTAATCATTTGTTTACAGCAAGCCGGTGAGATTGACAACCTCACTGTTACGTTGGGGCAACGTACTTTGATTGTGTTATGCAGGTTCCACGTTGGCGCCGGAATCCCTGGTGTTGCGCCGCACTACACTCCGCCACCAACAACCTTCACGTGTTCCTTGACTCCTACTGGTTCGATAACCTTGGTTTCTTACTGAGGGAAAACTTGCTGATGTGCGCATCACACCTTCCTCTTGGGCTTCCCAACGGACGTGTGTCTTACGCGCCATCAAGCAACTTTTTCTGGCGCCGTTGTCGGGGAGATCAAGACACGCTGCAAGGGGAGTCTCCCATATCCAATCTCTTTACTTTGTTTTTGTCTTGCTTTACTTTACTTTATTTACTGCTTTGTTTGCTCTCTATATCAAAAACACAAAAAAAATAGTTACTAGTTTTACTTTATTTACTGTCTTGTTTGCGTTCTCTATATTAAAAACATAAAAAAATTAGTTACTTGCATTTACTTTATTTAGTTTGCTTTATTTACTACTACTAAAAATGAGTAATCCTGAAGTTGAAGTTCGTTCGTTTAAGCAACAAGGGGGAGAAAGCTTTAAAGATGCTTGGTATAGAATTAGTGATGCTCATCATAGGTGCATTAAGAAACACTCCACTATTATCCTACTTAGGAACTTTTATGTTGGTATCTCTAGTTGGAATAGGTATGTTCTTGATGCTCTTGCGGGAGGTAATTTCCTAGGCACTCCTGCTTTAGGAGCTAGTTGCATCATTGAGAGTCTAGATGGAATACCACCTGTTAATGAAGCTAAAATTGAAATCTCTCTTGAAGATGTCATGAAAAAGTTGGAAGCCATAGAGAAAAATCTTCCAAGTGTTGAGACTAAATTGGGAATATTACTTAATAACACTGATAAACTTGATAAAACTCTAAGTGGAATCAATGAGAGAATTGCCGTTTTAGAAACTTGTGCTACTCATGATAATAGAACCCATAGGATTAGTGAACTTGAAGAAGCTATGGGAACCTTGGGTTCAACTTTCTTCTCTTAAGTTTAAGGAGAAAGCTTATGTGGGTAAGGAGCAAAAGTTCATGTATGTCTCTAAAGTGCCTAAGCCAAAAAACTATTATAGGCCTAAAATTGACAAAGCCCTTAGCACCACTATGGATGATGGAGCATCTAAGATACCTATTGATGTTGAAGCTTCATCTCTTGATAATACTTGATTCACACTTTCTGCGCCTAGCTGAAAGGCGTTAAAGAAAGCGCTTATGGGAGACAACCCATTATTTTACTTCTGCACTTTTGTTTTATATTTGAGTCTTGGAAGTTGTTACTACTGTAGCAACCTCTTCTTATCTTTATTTTATTTCATTGTTGTGCCAAGTAAAGTCTTTGATAGTAGGGTTGATACTAGATTTGGATTACTGCGCAGAAACAGATTTCTTACTGTCACGAAATTGAGCAGCCCCGTCTGTAGGTAACTCAGAAAAATCTGCCAATTTACGTGCGTGATCCTCAGATATGTACGCAACTTTCATTCAATTTGAGCATTTTCATCTGAGCAAGTTAAGTGCCCCAGAAAAATTCGTCTTTACGGACTGTTCTGTTTTGACAGATTCTGCCTTTTATTTCGCATTGCCTGTTTTGCTATGTTTGATGGATTTCTTTCTTCCATTAACTTTCAGTAGCTTTGTGCAATGTCCAGAAGTATTAAGAATGATTATTTCACCTCTGAATATATGAATTTTCAATTATGCACTAACCCTCTAATGAGTTTGTTTTGAGTTTGGTGTGGAGGAAGTTTTCAAGGGTCAAGAGAGGAGGATGATACAATATGATCAAGAAGAGTGAAAAGTCTAAGCTTGGGGATGCCCCCGTGGTTCATCCCTGCATATTTTAAGAAGACTCAAGCATCTAAGCTTGGGGATGCCCAAGGCATCCCTTCTTCATCGACAACTTATCGAGTCACCTCTAGTGAAACTATATTTTTATTCCATCACATCTTATGTGCTTTGCTTGGAGCGTCGGTTTGTTTTTGTTTTTGTTTTTGTTTGAATAAAATCGGATCCTAGCATTCTTTGTTTGGGAGAGAGACACGCTCCGCTGTTTCGTATGAACACATGTGTTCTTAGCTTTACTTTTAATGTTCATGGCGAAGGTTGAAACTGCTTCGTTCATTATTATGGTTGGAAACAGAAAATGCTTCATGTGGTAATTGGTATAATGTCTTGAATAATTTGATACTTGGCAATTGTTGTGCTCATATAGATTGTGTTTAAGCTCTTGCATCATGTACTTTGTACCTATTAATGAAGAACTACATAGAGCTTGTTAAAATTTGGTTTGCATGATTGGTCTCTCCTAGAGTCTAGATATTTTCTGGTGAGGTGTTTGAAAAACAAGGAGACAGCGTAGAGTCTTATAATGCTTGCAATATGCTCTGATGTAAGTTTTGCTGTACCGTTTTATACTTGAGTTTGCTTCAAACAACCTTGCTAGCCTAGCCCTGTATTGAGAGGAATTCTTCTCGTGCATCCAAATCCTTGAGCCAAAAACTATGCCATATGTGTCCACCATACATACCCACTACATGGTATTTCTCTGCCATTCCAAACTAAATTACTTGAGTGCTACCTTTAAAATTCTATCCTTTGTCTTTGCAATATATATCTCATGGGAAAATAGCCTTAAAAACTATTGTGGTAAAGAATATGTAGCTTATGTGTCTTATTTCTTATAAGTTGCTTGTTGAGCGGTAACCATGTTTCTAGGGACGCCATCAACTATTACACCTTTGTTGAATATCATGTGAGTTGCTATGCATGTTCGTCTTGTCTGAAGTAAGGGTGATTTATCATGATCAAATGGTTTGAGTATGCATATTGTTAGAGAAGAACATTGGGCCGCTAACTAAAACCATGAATCATGGTGGAAGTTTCAGTTTGGACATCAATCCTCAATCTCTTATGAGAATATTATCTGTTGTTGAATGCTTATGCATTAAAGAGGAGTCCATTATCTCGTTGTCTATGTTGTCCCGGTATGGATGTCTAAGTTGAGAATAATCAAAAACGAGAAATCAAATGCGATCTTTCTCCTTAGACATTTGTACGAGCGGCATAGAGGTACCCCTTTGTGACACTTGGTTGAAACATATGTTATGCAATGATAATCCATGTAAATCCAAGCTAATTAGGACAAGGTGCGAGCACTATTGGTAATCTATGCATTAGGCTTGCAACTTATAGGATGTCTTATACATAACACATATGATTTATTACTACCTGACAAAATTGTTTCTATGTTTTCAAAATGAAAAGCTCTAGCACAAAAATAGTAATCCATGCTTCCCTCTGCGAAGGGTCTTTCTTCTACTTTATTGTTGAGTCAGTTTACCTATTTCCTTCTATCTTAGAAGCAAACACTTGTGTGAACTGTGTGCATTGATTCTTACATGTTTACCTATTGCACTTGTTATATTACTTTGTGTTGACAATTATCCATGAGATATACATGTTGAAGTTGAAAGAAACTGCTGAAACTTATATCTTCCTTTGTGTTGCTTCAAAGCTTTCTACTAAGAATTTATTGCTTTATGAGTTAACTCTTATGCAAGTCTTATTGATACTTGTCTTGAAAGTACTATTCATGAAAAGTCTTTGCTATATGATTCAGTTGTTTATTCATTGTCTTTACCATTGCTTCGAATCGCTGCATTCATCTCATATGCTTTACAATAGTATTGATCAAGATTATGATAGCATGTCACTTCAGAAATTATCCTTGTTATCGTTTACCTACTCGAGGGAGAGTAGGAACTAAGCTTGGGGATGCTTGATACATCTCAAACGTATCTATAATTTCTTATGTTCCATCCTACTTTTATGATGATACTCACATGTTTTATACACACTTTATGTCATTATTATGCATTTTCCGGCACTAACCTATTGACGAGATGCCGAAGAGCCAGTTGTTGTTTTCTGCTGTTTTTGGTTTCAGAAATCCTACAAAGGAAATATTCTCGGAATTGGACGAAATCAACGCCCGGGGTCTTATTTTTCCACGAAGCTTCCAGAAGACCGGAGGGGATACGAAGTGGGGCCACGAGGGCCCGTACCCATAGGGCGGCGCGGCCAGCATGGGGCCCGCGCCGGCCTATGGTGTGGGGCCCCCGCGCCGCCTCCGACTCTGCCCTTCCGCCTACATATAGCCTTCGTCGCGAAAACCCCAGTACCGAGAGCCACGATACGGAAAACCTTCCAGAGACGCCGCCGCCGCCAATCCCATCTCGGGGGATTCAGGAGATCGCCTCCGGCACCCTGCCGGAGAGGGGAATCATCTCCCGGAGGTCTCTTCATCACCATGATCGCCTCCGGACTGATGTGTGAGTAGTTCACCCCTGGACTATGGGTCCATAGCAGTAGCTAGATGGTTGTCTTCTCCTCATTGTGCTATCATGTTAGATCTTGTGAGCTGCCTATCATGATCAAGATCATCTATTTGTAATGCTACATGTTGTGTTTGTTGGGATCCGATGAATATGGAATACTATGTCAAGTTGATTATCAATCTATCATATATGTTGTTTATGTTCTTGCATGCTCTCCGTTGCTAGTAGAGGCTCCGGCCAAGTTGATACTTGTGACTCCAAGAGGGAGTATTTATGCTCGATAGTGGGTTCATGCCTCCATTGAATCCGGGACGATGACGTAAACTTCTAAGGTTGTGGATGTGTCTGTTGCCACTAGGGATAAAACATCAATGCTTTGTCTAAGGATATTTGTGTTGATTACATTACGCACCATACTTAATGCAATTGTCTCGTTGTTTGCAACTTAATATCTGGAAGGGGTTCGGATGATAACCTGAAGGTGGACATTTTAGGCATAGATGCATGCTGGATAGCGGTCTATGTACTTTGTCGTAATGCCCTGATTAAATCTCATAGTAGTCATCGTGATATGTATGTGCATTGTTATGCCTTCTCTATTTGTCAATTGCCCAACTGTAATTTGTTCACCCAACATGCTATTTATCTTATGGGAGAGACACCACTAGTGAACTGTGGACCCCGGTCCATTCTTTACATCTGAAATACAATCTACGCAAACTCTGTTCTTTACTGTTCTTCGCAAACAAACATCATCTTCCACACTATACATTTAATCCTTTGTTTACATCAAGCCGGTGAGATTGACAACCTCACTGTTACGTTGGGGCAAAGTACTTTGATTGTGTTGTGCAGGTTCCACGTTGGCGCCGGAATCCCTGGTGTTGCGCCGCACTACACTCCGCCACCAACAACCTTCACGTGTTCCTTGACTCCTATTGGTTCGATAACCTTGGTTTCTTACTGAGGGAAAACTTGCTGCTGTGCGCATCACACCTTCCTCTTGGGGTTCCCAACGGACGTGTGTCTTACACGCCATCAAGGAACACCACACCAAGAGCAATCCAAGAATGGTGAATTCCATAAGCTTGGGGATGCCCCAGACACCTGATACGTCGCAAACGTATCTATAATTTTTTATGCTCCATGCTTGTTTTACACCAATTTATATATGTTTTGTTTACACTTCGTTGCACTTTTATATATTTGTCGGCACTAACCTATTGACAAGATGCCACAGTGTCAGTTTCCTGTTTTCTGCTGTTTTGTATTTCAGAAAAGTTGTACTGGAAATATTCTTGGATTTGGACGAAACAAAAGCCGAAGTCAATGTTTTACCGTAACGAAGACATATTACAGAGGGGGGACAAAGGGGCGCCACAGGGCGGCCAGACCATCCCATGGCGCGGGCCCAGGCCTAGCCACGCCATGGCATGGTGTGGGCCTCCTGGCCTCCCCCGACCTCGCCCTTCCGCCTATTTATTCACGATCTCGGGAAAAACCTAAACACCAGAGCCTCCATCCACAAAAAGTTCCGTCGCGGCCGCCATCGCATACCCTAGCTCGGGAAGGTTCTAAAGCTCTTCCTGGCACCCTGCCGGAGGGGGAGATCATCACCGGAGGCCTCTACATCGCCATGCCCGCCTCCAAAGTGATGCGTGAGTAGTTTATCCCTGGACTACGGGTCCATAGCAGTAGCTAGATGGTTGTCTTCTCCAATTCGCGCCTCATGTTTAGATCTTGTGAGCTGCCTATCATGATTATGATCATATTTATGTAATGCTGGGATCCGATGAATATTGAATACTATGTTGAGATCGATTATATACTTGTCATATGTTATTTGTGATCTTGCATGCTTCCGTTGCTAGTAGTTGCTTTGGCCAAGTAAATGCTTGTGACTCCAAGAGGGAGTATTTATACTCGATAGTAGGTTCATGCCTCTAATTTTCTGGAGGAGTGACAATAACTTCTAAGATTTTATATGTGTTGTTGCTACTAGGGAGAAAACAATAATGTTTTATCTAAGGATAATTCTATTGTTTACATTACACACATTGCCAAATGTGATAATCTGTTGCTTGCAACTTAATACTGGAAGGGGTTCGGACGATAACCTGAAGGTGGATTATTAGTCATAGACGCAGTTGGATTATGGTCTATGTATTATGTTGTAATGCTCAAACAAATCTCATAGTAATCATATTGTAATGTATGGTCTTTATTCTGTCAATTGCCCAGCTGTAATTTGTTCACCAGCATGTTATTTATCTTTATGGAGAGACACCTCTAGTGAACTGTGGATCCCGGTCCTTTCTTTTATATTGATACAATCATCTTGTTCTGTTTACTTACTGCAAGCATTGTTCTCTTTCATTCCGCTGCAAACAATCATCATCTTTCCACACTATACCTCTAATCCTTTGTGTTCAGCAAAACCGGTGAGATTGACAACCTCACTATAAGTTGGGGCAAAGTATTTTGGCTGTGTTGTGTGCAGGTTCCACGTTGTTGTTGACGCCGGTAGTGCGCCCTACCACAAGTCAGCTAGCAACACCTTCAGAAGTCACGCCTTTCTCCTACTGGTCGATTAAACCTTGGTTTCTTACTGAGGAAAACTTGGTATTGTGCTCATCATACCTTCCTCTTGGGGTTTCCCAACGGTGTGCAATCTACGCTCATCAGTACCCCACTGGACATATATTAAAACTCTAGGTTTGCACACTTCTAAACTTTGTTTTTTGAGCAGCATAGAATTCTCACAAAAACTTGGAACGTCCTTTATTATTTTTATGTCTAGTTATTGAAAGGATCGTATGCCGCACCTAGAGGGGGGGGGGGGGTGAATAGGTGCGAACCAATTTTTTAGTTCTTTTTCAATTTAGGCTAGACACAAAGGTAAATTCTCTAAATATGCAACTATGTGAATTTACATATGTGACAAGATCAACTACTAAGCAATATATTGCTAGACAATATATAGGGGAGCTAATAAGGATAGAGGTAACCGAGAGTGGAGCACGCGGAGACACAGAGATGATTCCCGTAGTTCCTTCCTTTTAGGGGAAGTACGTCTACGTTTGGAGGAGTGTGGTTGCCACGAAGGCCAGACCAACGCCACAAAGGCTTCACTCAGGTCTCCTGTGAGCAATGCCACAAAGGCCTAGCCCACTTCCACTAAGGGATTTCCTCAAGGCGGAAATCGGGCCTTTACAAGGTTCTTGGGCCACACATCCACAACCAAATTGGAGGCTCCCAATATCTGTAATAACACAACAACAACAACAACAACAACAACAACAACAACAACAACAACAACAACAACAACAACAACAACAACAACAACAACAACAACAACAAGAACAAATCAACCACATACAACTAGGGTTTCCAAAGAGGAACACTAGTAAAGGGGCCCTCAAGCATACGAGGGGGAAATGCAAATCGCTTCGGTGAAGATGTAGATCGGGGTCTTATCCATCGATTCTCCAAAAGATCAAGAGCTTTGGATGATTGGAGGAGGAGATCTCGTGATTCTTGTGTTTCTTGGAGTGTCTCTAATGGTGGATGAACTTGAGCAAGAATGAGCAACCTCTTCCAATGGGGAAGAGAGCTATTTATATGAGTAGACGCTCCAGATCTGACCATTATGCACTTTTTCGTGTAACACCAAAAGTACCGGCTGCAGAAGCCGGAAGTTCCGGCTGGACCCCTTTTCTTCTGAAAGATGCTGACGCAGGCGCTGGTGGAACTAGGGCGGAACTTCCGGCGGGCGGAACTTCCGGCCAAGTTCCGGCCTACTTCCGAAAATGTGAGAAAGTCCCGTGGAAACATACTTTAAGTGAATGTGTTGTTTTCGGAACAAGACCGAAAGTAGGGTGGAATTTCCACTGGCCGGAACTTCCGGCCTACTTCTGCCAGACTTTTTCTGCGAAGTCCTCAACTGATGCTTTGGCTGGAGTATCTGGGCGAACTTCTGCCTGCTGAGGCCAGAACTTCCGCCAGGAGCAGAAAGACAACAACAACTCCAGTTTTGAGAAACCTATCCACCAGACTTGTGTGTAGTATAAAATCATGTACCTGTCTACATTAACACACATGAACTTGTACACGTCTTGACATCAAACACACAAAACCCAAAAGGGCGGGAAATGTTCTTTCAGTTATGCTTTGAAATTACCATGATGACAAATACCTTGAATGTTTATGAAAGATATAATGAAGTAAATTATCCTATTCTTAAAAATCTTAATGAAAATAATTTGCATGCTTTTGTGGGAATTGACGAAAAAAGGGTGTGACACCTTTGCTGTATTTATGTATGCACTTTAACCATAGTAGATACTTGTGCATAGTTTCATCAATACTTGGGAAGTGATATTAGATGTTTACTATCTTTGTGTTCCCATCGCTATATTTGATGCAAATGAGATTTTATTGGGGAACATTACTTATACTTGATTGAGAGATAGTAATTTTGAATAAAAGTCTATGCATCTCATTATGCTTGTTATTGCAGACTTGGCACATATTTAATGATGAATAACTATATTCCTATTTGTGTTTAAAATATGAAGGTTGATGTTTGTGTGAAGTTCCAGTCTTAATTTTAAATGGTGAACCTCATCGTTGAAGCATATGTAAGTCGGTTGATAGTATCTTTAGTTGACCAACCAATCTCTTCCTAGCCTTTGTACCAATGAGCCACCACTTAGAAAGAAAAGAAGAAAAAAAGAGAAAGAAAAAAGAAAAAAGGAAAAGAAAGAAAAGAGAAAAAAGAGGAAATAGAATGAGAAAAGAGAAGAAGAGATAGAACCCAATTAGTCGGCTATTATGATGATGTCAAAGAAAGGGCTAAAACTAAGAAGTGCCCAAAGCCAAACCAAATGCTATTATGCTCCAAAGGGGAAGAACCCGTGCCACTCATAAGGTGTTAACGCTAAGAAGCGAACAACAAACCCACTTCCACTGTATACTATGGTCAGTTAAAGATACTATCTACTTACTCATGTATGAGTCTTCTATGACTGTTTAAATGTTGAAGGACTGGAAGGATACAACATCCTCCCATTATTTGATTTGCAATGCAAGCACGATGAATAACTAGTCGATAATTGAAGAAATCAAAGGTCTCAAAAACCTTACTTATGATTCAATAAAATGCGATGTGAGAACTCTATTTGTTGCTACTCTAAATTAATCCTTTCCAACTAGTGTTGCCATATATTATCTCTTTTACACCATGCATAGATAGCAACACACCAACATAGTGGATCTTTATTAGCACTTTTATATTCATTAATTAAGCTATGTTTAAAATACTTGCCATGTTAAATTTTTATACATAGAGAATTTTTTTTGTCAAATCATTTTAGAAGCAATACAATAAACTCCAAAGTCCATGTTAGCTTTATCACCTTTATGCTCGAGGACGAGCATAGGTTAAGCTTGAGTATGTTGATGCATGTACATGATATTTGCACTTCATTGCCACATATTACCACATATTTGCATCTTATATAATGTATTTGCATGTTTTATATTGTTTTCGGGGATTTTCTAAGCAATCCCCACTCCTCCGGTTCTAACTCTGCTAGGAAAACACCTCTTTTTAGTGTTTTTGACTTTCCAGGAGCTACGGGGCTCGAAAAAGGGCAAGGTCAGGGGCCACGCTTAGGAAATTTCGAGACGAACAAAATGAGATAAATTTGGACACCAGAAAGTCAAAATTATGGGAAAGAGGCCTGGTGGCGCGCCTAGGCAGGGTGGGCGCGCCACCTGTTCTCTTTTCTACCTCGTCCGTCCGATTCGCTCCAATCTTGCACCCACGGAATTATTCTGACCTAAAAACCCCTATATATACAAAGCCCGGGGTATCGTCGAGGCTACGACGGCGGAGATAAAAACACATAAACATAGAGTCAAAAGGCCACCGCTGGCGGAGATTGGAGGGGGGAAACAACGCTGCCGGAATCGCCTCCGGTGGACTCCACCCCCTCCAGTGTGGTTATCATCATCATATTCATCAACATCCTCTGCACCATCTTCATCTACCCCTTGTAATATCTAGGCAAACTTGATATATGGTGCAATATATTGTTTTCCCATGATCTATTGTATCTCCATGTATTTCTTTGAGTAATGGCTTGTTCATGGAAACTCTGAGATAATATGTGATGGTTGCATATAAGTATTTGTTATCTTCTATGATGATCTTTTGTACTGATATATGAGTGCACACATATGTTGGGCAATGCATGAGGTTGTCATCGTTGCATGATGATAGGAGAAGTGATAGCTGGAGCTTGACACAAACCATGTCCCAATTCTTAGATTCATGTTGTATTAATTCATGGTTGTAATTATGGAGACCTTATACTTACTATGGTGTTTGTAATTTATGTCTTAATAATTCTCTTGTTTGTTCTTAATTGGCCTTGGGATAAATCACTAGGTGTAATTGCTCATGTTTATGGCTACACCTATCTATGGCTCCTCTCTAGAAGAAACACTAAAAATACTACACTAAGCTTCACTAATTGTGACAACCACACAAATGAAATATAAATTTTCCATAACACTTACTCCCTTGAGTTACTCCACTTCATATCACTCCACTTCACTTTACTTTACTTTTCTTCCATTAGTTTTACTCTTTGTATTTTATTTTCAGCATTCTTAGTTTTATAGTAGAAACCTCTTCACATACACACACACTATAGATCCTAGCTTTTCATAGAAGGCCATATAAGTGTGTTATAGGGATTTAGAGAATAGATAGTTTACCTTCATATCCTTGTGGGTTCGACACTTAAATACTTATCTAATTGTACTATGGTGATCCCCTTCACTTGGGAGTTATCACCATCTCCGGTTGGACGGTGATGGGCAATGAATTGACGCCACCCTTCACCTCCCAATCGAGTCCTACTTGGCACTTTTTTCACTTCAATCTCGTAGTGCCCACGCGTCCCCCGGAATTGCACACTATCTCCTATGGGTTCATTCAATTCTTCCCTTACATTGCATGGGACAACCTATATATGCACCAAAAGCACAAAATAAAGTAATAGATTAATGCTAACGCATGCAATGCAAAGTATGGAAGTTACTCCCTCTGTCCTCAAATAAACGTACTTTCGGACATGTCTTAGGTTCAAACTTTATTAATTTTGACCATCTTCCTAGAAACATGTAATAAAATTTATGGAACTAAACTAATACTGTTAGATTCATCTTAACATGTAGTTTAGTAATATTGCAATTTTATGCCATATATATATATTGCTATTTTTTGTAAAAAATTAGTCAAACTTGAAAAATGTTTGACTTCCCACAAAAGTAAAACGTACACTTATTCGCGGACTGAGGGAGTAGGTACAATAGTTTTGTAACTACTAAATGTTAGTACCACTGAATTGTCGAATAACCCGGTAGGAGATGAACACCAAATCGTTTCCTCGTTTAGGGCCATCTTCCATTGTTGTGGGTCATGCAAACTTAGCATGGTGTCATATCATATACAAGAAATTACAAATTATTACTTAAAATACACTGTACAAAGTCAACGCACAAAGGTTTTGTTTCCATGAGGTTGGACCTCTTTGCTTCCCCCAACATTACACTACAAACTTGCTAAAAGATAAGTTCGTGAGGAATTCCAATGAATCAGGCCTACCAATGAATCAAAGGAATCCTAAATGGGGAGGGAGTTGGGTGGTGGGGTAGCACTCACCGGCGCAGGAGGCAGTGGCTCTGATGCAAGGTGGCATCGATGCGGATAGGATACAACGATCGGACCTGCGGTTGGTCGGACGGCCACCTGCAGCATCGTCGAGGAGCACCAACGGTGGCGAGGGTTTTATGATGGTCTGATCGGAGACGGTCGTAAAACAAGATCGTCCCTAAAATCTGACGAATTTGGACCCTCCGACCGTAAATCCGAGCACTCCAGCTAATAAAATACGGAAAAACTAAATAGGTTTCCAAATATAAAATATAAAGAGGCACATAATAATTGTAAATGTGCGTAAAAACATGAGGATCAGCGAAAAAATGAAGTGCATACGAAAACATGAATATAACTCACATACTTCGGATTTATTCGGACACTCCAAATTAGAAAGAACTCTAAAATTTGCAAAATTTTCAAATATAAAAGTTAAATGAAGGTGCATATATGATTAATAGTGCACCACGAAGCTCTATGCCAAAAAAGAGTTCAAATGAAGATCATACATAACACCTTGTACAAAATTATGATTTTACCATGATATGTATGATCTTCCAGCGTTGATACACTTGTTTCAAATCAAAACTAGTGCAAGTGTTTAGGAATTGACTAATATTTTTACCACACCATATAGGTATCCTAAAATGACCACATGGCAAGTTTCATAATGATCTGAATTTTTTTAGATATTATAAATAATTAAAGTCACTATAGCTTGAGTAGGTCCAAACTTTATTCAAGCAAATTATTCAAATTCTAATGTGAACTTATGATATGAGATATTGGTGTTATATAAGTACTTAAACTTTAATTTTCCATCCATCATAATTTTTTTTGTTGAAGGCTTAGTATAATTTTTTAACTAATTCCAATAAATAACAAAATATTCATTTAATTGAATAAATAGAAAATAAATTATAGAAAATCAGAAAATTCAGATTAGCAACATTAAGTAGTATGTTAAGTTATTTGATTACAATGAAAATTCCTAGACAAATATTTTTTCAAGAAATACTAAAGTAATACAATCCAGACACTGTGAATTTATCCAGATACTCCAGGTAAGAACAAACTCTAAAGTTTGCTTAGAATATCAAAATATAAAAGTTAAATGAATGTTTATATATGAGAATAAGCAACTCTAACATTTTTTTAAAAAGTTCTATGAGTAAAACTTTAAATTTAGATATGTTTGGAGACGGTTTTAATAACTAACCGTCTCCACCGTGAGTAAATCACATGCGTTCAAGTTAGTTTGGACGGTCATCACTACTTTATAGCGTGCCTTTGTTATTTAGGAAAGAAGAGGGAACATATCAGATTAGTGCCTCGATTGATGATGTCGATGATTCTAACATAACATAATTCTCACATAGTCCACACTAGTTCCCAACATTACAAACATAGTTGTCTTATAGTGCCCAACATAAAACATATTTTCATGCATCTAGCTAGTGTGGTCCACATTTTCTGATTTTTCCTGATAAGTCTATTCAGCGAATCTTCGCCACAAACAAGCAAATGCATTCTTCCCTCATTTCCACCCTCACACCAAGCAGTGAAGCAATTGGAAGTTGGTTCATGCTGCAGAAGTCGGTCCAACCATTGCTGAAAAATATATGGTTGAGGTTTCCATGACGGATTATGTAATTCCCCTGAATAGGTGCATCCATGCCATAGGTCAGGAACATAGCTCTTCTAGTGCGTGGGATCTTATAATTAAAAACATGAATTAGTAAACACACAAGTAACACTCTCATAAAATTGTTGAACTATAATGACACACAAAGACGTTGATAGCTTGATAAATTCCATGGAGCATTGTAACGTAGTACTGGAGTTCAGATAGATGGTAAAAGTGATCCACATCAAGCAATCTCTGCCTGTTTATTTCCTTCATCATCTCAAAGTGATGGCACACATGTCTGGAATAGTAAAGATATTTGTATTTGTGAAGACACTCCTATGAAAAACTTCTCTGATGTTGGGATTCACATCTAGCAAAGTCAGTCCTATAAATTGCAATTAAAAACATTAATAGGATTCCAGATTGGTAGGCAATACATATACATTTTGATGGGAGAGCACATAACACAAGAAATATAACTGAATTCATTGATGTCACCATTAGGGGCACATGTTGTGGCCTTTGGTGCAAACCAATAAACTAGAGTGTGTATGGTACGTTTTACTTCTATCTAGGAAACGGTAGATTGCTAAAAGTAAACACTACAAGTAAAGTATTACAAGCGAGTAAAGTAGGAGCAGGTATCTCAAGAAAGCATGTGTTCATAAAAATTGTTATTTCATTTGTTTTGTTGTTACAATTAGTGAAGCACATGGATAGTATTTTATTTGTTTCTTCTAGAGAGGAGCCATAGATAGGTGCAGACACAAACATGTGCAATTACACCCATAGTGATTTATCCCAACATCTTTTATGAGCAAACCAAGGAGATATTAAGACATCAAGTCCAACCACTATTGTAAGTTTCAAGGTACCCAATATTATGTCTCCTGTTAATTAACCATGAATTAATATATTATGCATATTTAAGACTTGGGACACGGTTTCTGTCAAGCTCCAGCTATCCCTCCTCCTATCATCATGCAACGGTGACAACCTTATGCACCCCCTAACATATGTGTGCACTCATATATCAGTGCATAAGATCATCATAGAAGATAACATATACTTGTATGCAACCAACAACAAACTATTTCACAATTGCCATAAACAAGACACTACTCAAACATAGGCATATAGACACAATAGATCATGGGAAAACAATATATTGCATCACACATCGTGTTTGCCAAGAGATTACACTAGAGAGATGGTGGGTGTTCCTGCAGGTGTTGATGAAGAGGTGCCTCCCCAAGGAGGAGAGGCGACCACGTGAGGAGAGGAGGCGGCACCGGTGGCTCCCTATGGGCGGCGGCTGCCCTTGGGGGCAGCAGCCCTTGGCCCCCTTCTTCCTTGGACCTTAAAGGTGATGTAGGTGAGCCCTTCCCCTTGTATATGGAGGCCAAGGGGGAGGAAAATTCATGGCTTATGGTGGCTGCCTCCAAACTTAGGGTTTCCCATCTTTATATAGAATGTTGCAATGCATCTTGGCCTTGGGATTCATGGCTCTTTGATCCAAGGGCTCTTTGGCACCTCTAGGACTTTCCTAGGACTCCTATATGTCCTTTATGATCCCATAGATTCGTGGCTTGGCCTAAATAGTCATATATGGTAGGAGTTGGATTCAATCACATCACAATCTTTTGGATTCCCGAAACTACTTCTGGACTTTGCAGTAATTAGGCTTGGTTTTGGGCTTTCGGATTCCAGTTTGGTATGAATTTTGTGTCTAGAATGATTGGGGGAAATTTTCAACAACTTTTATGTTTTGGCTCTTTCCATTGGATGTCGTGTTCAGGTTCTTTGTGTCATTATTTGCAAACTATTCTAGAGGGACATATTCCAGGACACTCTGAATTTCACCATAATGAGCGGTTTCCTTCCATACTTCTGTGTTTCCTACACAATAAAGTGTAAAACAAGAATTTGTGCAGTTGGCAACTATTAGAAGGTTAGTGATGCGTGTAGTTGACACGTCCGTTGGGAACCCCAAGAGGAAGGTGTGATGCGCACAGCGGCAAGTTTCCCTCAGTAAGAAACCAAGGTTTAATCGAACCAGTAGGAGTCAAGAAGCACGTTGAAGGTTGATGGCGGCGGGATGTAGTGCGGCGCAACACCAGAGATTCCGGCGCCAACGTGGAACCTGCACAACACAACCAAAGTACTTCGCCCCAACGAAACAGTGAGGTTGTCAATCTCACCGGCTTGCCTGTAACAAAGGGTTAACCGTATTGTGTGGAAGATGATTGTTTGCAAGAAAACAAGTAAAACAAGTATTGCGAGAGATTGTATTTCAAGTATAAAAGAATGGACCGGGGTCCACAGTTCACTAGAGGTGTCTCTCCCATAAGATAAAAGCATGTTGGGTGAATAAATTACAGTCGGGCAATTGACAAATAGAGAGGGCATAACAATGCACATACATGTCATGATAAATATAGTGAGATTTAATTGGGCATTACGACAAAGTACATAGACCGCCATCCAGCATGCATCTATGCCTAAAAAGTCCACCTTCAGAGTTATCATCCGAACCCCTTCCAGTATTAAGTTGCAAAACAACGGACAATTGCATTAAGTATGGTGCGTAATGTAATCAACAACTACATCCTTAGACATAGCATCAATGTTTTATCCCTAGTGGCAACAACGACATCCACAACCTTAGAACTTTCGTCATCGTCCCGGATATCGGTGGAGGCATGAACCCACTATCGAGCATAAATACTCCCTCTTGGAGTTAAGAGCAAAAACTTGGCCGAGCCTCTACTAATAACGGAGAGCATGCAAGATCATAAACAACACATAGGTAATAACTTGATAATTAACATAACATAGTATTCTCTATCCATCGGATCCCGACAAACACAACATATAGTATTACAGATAGATGATCTTGATCATGTTAGGCAGCTCACAAGATCCAACAATGAAGCACAATGAGGAGAAGACAACCATCTAGCTACTCGCTATGGACCCATAGTCCAGGGGTGAACTACTCACTCATCACTCCGGAGGCGACCATGGCGGTGAAGAGTCCTCCGGGAGATGAATCCCCTCTCCGGCGAGGTGCCGGAGGAGATCTCCGGAATCCCCCGAGATGGGATTGGCGGAGGCGGCGTCTCCGGAAGGTTTTCCGTATCGTGGCTCTCGGTGATCGGGGGTTTCGCGACGGAGGCTTTAAGTAGGCGGAAGGGCAACGCGGGGGCCACACGAGGGCCCCACACCACAGTCGGCGCGGCCGGGGCCCGGGCCGCGCCGCCCTAGTGTGGCGGCGCCTCGTGGCCCCACTTCGACTCCTCTTCGGTCTTCCGGAAGCTTCGTGGCAAAATAGGACCCCGGGCGTTGATTTCGTCCAATTCCGAGAATATTTCGTTACTAGGATTTCGAAACCAAAAACAGCAGAAAACAGACAATCGGCTCTTCGGCACCTTGTTAATAGGTTAGTTCCAGAAAATGCACGAATATGACATAAAGTGTGCATAAAACATGTAGATATCATCAATAATGTGGCATGGAACATAAGAAATTATCGATACGTCGGAGACGTATCAGTTAGTACCAATAAATATCTTAAATTTGCAAGATAATAATGAATTTAACACAATAAAATACAAAGTTCATGGATGCATTTTACATGCATCAGCGACCTGGTCAAAATCCCACTTGTTGTCTTCAGGGGCGACAGGGGGCTAAGAACAGCTGGAGAGTGGATATGTTCTGACAAGCCCTCTCTATTAAACTCCTCTCACCTTTTGCATCATTATCCAAGCTTCACGTTTTCGTGGTTCGGGGGGGGGGGGGAGGGTGAAAGAGGAAAACTGTAATATCCCAGGATTTGGGGTTACAAAAATAGAGGAAACAGATGTGTGCATTGCATTCATGCATAGAAAATCCGGGGAATTTTCGCGCTTTAAAGTAAAACAGCCAGAGTACTTGAAGTTTCACTTGACCTTGGTGGAATTGAAATAGCTCATCAAGTTCAGTGCTATAAACCTCAATGTGACTTTGTTAAAACCTTGTTTTGGGTAGAGATGATTTGATCTAAGGGGTTAGATCAAATGGAATTAAAACCAACACAAGAAAATATTAATCAAGGATCAACTACTTGATCTTGCTAAAGATCAGAACATGGTATTCCTTGCCATAACATATAAACATCTATTTGATTGCAAATCAAGTAACATTAAAATGACTAATGAGAGACTATTCTTGACTTATCTCTTCCATATCTTAAACCAATCCATGATCCTACCATGAACTTCATGGTATTTATTATACTTCATTCATGGAAACATAACAAGGAGATCAACTCTAGAAAAATATATTCTTCTCTATTCCAAATTATTATACATAAAACCTAAAGAAGTGAGAGTTCTTTATTGTTTAATAGGGAAGAAATATTAAACCTTAAGCCAAGACTTGGATATACATCCATTTAATCAAATCAACATCTTTAAGAAGAACCCTAGAACATTATTCAAGACATTCCTAGAGAGAGAAACCATCTATGATCATTAGAGATATTGATGATCACATCATTCCTATGGAGCCTAACCTTAGGTTAGTAATAAAGTCCTTCCCAAATGAGAGACCATTCATACCAATCTTATCTTTACCTAAATAAAAATCAAGGACAATCTTGAACTAAAGGATAAGGGGATAAAACCATTTAATCTTAGAATGGTGAGATGAACTAGTATAAAATGGAATAACCCAAAGCCATGAAATGATTAAGAAAGGAGGGGATACTAGGAGAACAACATAAACCCTAGAATAATTATTCCTACATGAGAGGGATCAAGCTATGGAGTTACACTCAAGTAACTGAGGCAACACTTGAACTTTAGGGAGATAACTGCCCAATCATCAAGATGATTATATCATCATACCTTGAGAAGAACTCTAAGTAATTATCTCAGGCATTCTCCTGGGATATAATCTATTGAGACAACCATAGTAGGTCCATCCAAGAAAGTATAATAGAAGTACTATACCCTAGATGATCAAGTCAATACTTGATCTTAGAAGTGAGAAACCTAGTTTATGAGAGATCACTTAGGAAGCGAAAACCTTGATCATTATAAATTGAGTAATGATCATAAACCCTAAGAACTTGAGGTAAAGATATTAAGAACAAGTTGATCATGTATATTTCATGACCATGCTTTGGGAGAAATATAAGAATAAGCCATAAGTTAAACCTATATGATAAGTAGATATCCTTCACCACATGAAATGATAGGAAGATCATGAGTAAGCAACCCTAGGTTATATCTCAATCTTAACTTGTGAATCACTTGGTGATCATAAGTAGAATCCTACCACATCTCTATTCCCCTTATTCCTCAACTAGAGAACATAAGAAAAACTTAGAGTCAAACTCTATACTTTATATGGTGAGAAACTATTCATCGTTAGAACCAAAGTTAACTATAAAAAGAACCATAGCCACTTAAGTTACTTTAATGATAGATTAAGGATAATACTAGAGGTCTACTGGTAGAAGATAAAATCAATTCTCAATTCCTTAGTAACTAAAGGAGAACCACAACTATTAAGCAAGTAAACCATCTTGCCAGGGATAGTGGAGACTATACCCTAAGTAATTATATCATCATACATAGGGGAGATTAAAACCTAGACCAAAATTAAGTTCCAAACCTTGTGCTATTATGTGAATATGATTAGAACCCTAGAATTTCTCACTAGTTAAAGCTTATGCTTAAATATGGAACTTAAGAATAACCTAGTGCTAAACCATATGATTAAAACCATATGTGGGATCAACCACTTATCCTCATAATTAATTAAGGCCTCATAATAATAATCCTTAAAATACTTTGAGTAGAAATTATCCACTTTAAATGATTCAAAAGAGAGTTGTGTTCCAAGGAGAAAAAGGAATTTCAAATAATACATGGATTCATTGCTAAATTGAAAATTTAAAGAGAAACCATAAGGATACAAATAAAATAAAGCAATACACATTTATCTTGGGCAATAAAATAATTCAGTCAACATTTTTATCAAATCCTAATTCAAGTAGTCAGAAACCTGGAAAATAATAAAGTTCAACTTTGAAATCAATTGAACAAAACCAGAAATGGAAATTTAAAACAGAAAATAAAAATAAAGAAAAAAGGAGAAAAGAGAGAGGAGAAGTCTCACCTGGCCGCAGAGCCCACCTCGGCAGCCCAACACACGGTCCAGGTCCAGCCCAACCCCTACACAAACCAGTCCACGTACCGATTCGCTTCGGATAAATACGAGGAGGGGGTCTTCGTCTTCGTCTCTGCCTGCTCGACGCGCAGGAGAGCGCCACGGCGCCGGCCAGCCTCCACGTCCCGCAGTCGCCGCCGATTTTGACTGCCAGCGCACGCCAAAGTCCGTATAAAACACGCAGGAGTCCTCCATTTCCTCTCCTTTGCTCAATTTCCGCCCCAAATCGAAACCCTAGCGTGCCCGGACCCCGACCATCGCCGCCGATGGGGACCTCCCCAAGCCTCGCCATGACCACCATTGTTAACGCCGTCCTCGACATGGCCACCGTATGGGAGGAATCGGGTCGAAGCGTCCCGAGGCGACCTCACCGAGCTCATCCCCTCCGTTCCCGGCCATCGTCTCCGTCGACGGTGGAGTCGCCGTCCGGCCATCTCTGCCTCACCTGAGCCCTCCTACGCATTCATGGTGAGCTCCTGTACCTCGTGGACCACTCCACACCCTCCCTATCTCTCTGTACCGTGCCGTCGTCGTGGACCTGCAAGTCCCGCCGCTCGGCCTTGCCGTCGGGCAAGCGCCGGCGCCCAATAATGGACAGCGCCACCACCGTTAGCATCCCAGTGTCGCGTAGAGCAGCAAGAGCATCAGCGCGCGCCCGTAAGTCATCTTGAGCCTCGCCGCCATCGACAATTCCCGCCGGAAGTGAGCTCCCAGGACATATTTTCGATTTTGACTTCGGTCAATGACACTGTGGCAGCTGACGTGGACATAGGCCCACTGGTCAGTGGCCATGGGTAGCTTTAGCCGGGTAGGTTTAGCATTTCGTTTGTTTTAATTCAAAATTCATTAATATCTGCAACTTTAAATGAAATTAGAAAATTCATTATAACTCAGGAAAATATAAATAAGATATCAAAATTCTTAGAAAAGTA
Organism: Lolium rigidum; assembly: GCF_022539505.1. Classification (NCBI taxonomy): domain Eukaryota; kingdom Viridiplantae; phylum Streptophyta; class Magnoliopsida; order Poales; family Poaceae; genus Lolium; species Lolium rigidum. The sequence goes on from NC_061514.1 coordinate 191,753,139, forward strand.
AACTCTATTCAATAAAAATATGATATGAAATTTTTATTTGAAATAAAAATTTAATTGTTTAATACTTGTTAATGAAGTCTTTTCATTTAATTTTAAATACAATTCAAATTTAGAAATTAAGAAAAGTATCTAAAATAAATAAAAACCAATAAGTAAATAATGAAAACATTAAAATTTATTTTCGTTTACTAATAACTTAATAAATCTTTATTAGAAGGTTTAAAACCTAATTAATAATTACCTTATTTATTAATTCTTTAAAAATAATAAGATGCCAAATTCAATATTGTTTTTATTTCAAAGTTATTAATAACTTCAACCTTATAGTGAAGTTATTAATCCAAGAACTTTAGGGTAATTAGAAAACCCTACTTCCATAAGGAAGAAAACTAGAAACCCATCATTTCATGAGAAACCCTAAAACCCTAACTCCATTAGGAACCCTAGCTTCATTATTCTATGTGAACCTTAATTTGCTTCTAACCTAAACCCTAGGTTAGAATATGTGATCATCATACTTTATTGACATTCATAGATCCATAGTAGCAATCAAATACTTGTCATGTCTTCATAAAATAATAGAGACCTATCACTAATAAAATGGTATTCCATGTGTTCATCCTAATAGATTCTAGATGATTAAGTAGGATCCACCCTAATCCCTATTATCAAGGGTCTCATCCTTAAGTAACCTTGATTAGCATCACACCATTGTGATGAACCCCAATAGCATCTATGCCCAATATTTATCATTACATAACCATAGTCTACCAAACCCTACAAGTACTTCATAATTATGAACCATCCTATTTAGGTGCCAATTATTCCTTACTTAGTGGTTCCAATAGCAAACCCTAGACCACCCAACTCTAATTGAGATACTTCTTATTAGTTAAGAAGTATGTTCTTCAAAAGTTATTCTTTTGAAGAAAATATAGAATAGTCATCAACTATACCTAATAAGATCTATAAACCCTAGCTAACTATCACCAGCAAGATGAACCAACCTTGATAGCAACCATGTATAAACAATTGCTTAGGATGCCTAGGCTTAACTCAACCTTACAAGCCCTAGGTGTTGATGAATCCAACATTGTTGGGATCCATCTAATCCTTACTCCAGAAACCAATTGGAACTATAGAAAACCATAGAACCCCACAAACCTAATTATCATACTTTTTCTTTATTAAAGAAAATGCTCTTCAAAAGTTATTCTTTCGAATTATATAAAAAGTAATCATCAATCATGCACTATAGGACTTAAAATTGACAACTGCTCTTTACTTATTATACAACTACCATCCCTTGGTGTGTATGATTGTTACTATGCATTTTACCACTTGCTTATGATTCTAAAACAACACAACCATGAATAAGAACCTTGTTGGTGAATCACTCTAAAAGTGCAACACACCCTAAGCAAATCATTTCAACTAACTAATCATAAATCATCGGGGTTAGGTCACGCTTAGAGCGAATGCATCTCATACTTATGCATTATTGCATCCTTGACAATCTTTTAAACATCGTCCTTACTGGACGATGATGCTATTTCAGAATTTGGAGTTATTGCGTATCGAAGACCTTGCCTGCATAATCTTGCAGTCAAGAAAGGCAAGTTCATCGCTTGCTCATGTCATTTGAGTATTTCTACCAAATTACTTGCAAAGTACTATACTTATCACTCTTGCATGAAAAGCAAAAGTATTACTTTCATAACCATGAATATGACTATGTGGTTGGCAATGGAACCATGGTATGTGTTGATATGGTGGAGGTTCCATTGCAATGGGTTTATATCCATCTAGGATTAAACAACAAATGTCGTCCAGTGATTCTTGTGCCGTAAAACTCGTGTTAACCATAAGATCTGGAGTGGGACGAAGTAGTCAATTGTATTTCCACCTCTCGTACATCAACGGATGCGCTTACCGTAGCAGTTGTGTCTTGCGGGAGCAACTTGAGGGTGGGGATCCCATTCTAATTCTCCACGGTAATGCGGTCTATGATGGGTTGCATTGCCCGGAGAAGGACCATGGTTGCGACCTGGTAGTTGTCGAGGTCGGAAGATATCCAAGTGATATAGCCCGGCGAGGACCCAATGTCGGATTTGCAACAAAGGGTGGGTGTGCGAGGTAGCGGAGGAATATGATTGGCTAAGACCTTACTCCTGGCCTCACACCAAAGGAAGTGTGGACGAGCCTGCAACTCGGTTGGCAACAAGGATAAGATCTCTTATGGGTAAAGCAACACACCTCTGCAGAGTGTAATGAATCGTGACCTGTCACTCCCTGTTCCGGGTTATGGAACTGCGAACGCTGCCAGAAAGGAACTCCATGAAGTTCTAGTAAACCGGTGAAGGCTGACGGACATAGTTCTTCTGAATAAAAGCAACCTTTTGAAGAAATGGTTATGAATACCTGCATTGGTAGTCTAATGACGTAGCTAGTGCATTAAACACCTCTTTCCTATAATGAACTTGTTGAGTACGCTCGTACTCATCCCACTCTTAAATCCCCTGCTTAGATATGGAGGCATCGAAGGAGGATTTACAGTACAACTCGAAGACCGAGGAGTCAACAACTACTTCAAGGGACAGGAACCTGCCGGAGAAGTCATATACGACATCCACCATGGAGAAAACCTAGATTAAACAGTAGAAGGGAACTAGGTCCCTAAATCTAGCTCCTATTTAGCTAGAATCTAGTCATAGCCTCTATAGCTAGTTAAATACTCTACAAATAGAGTTCGTGAAAGGGTTAGACTATGAGTCGTTCTTATGGAGTTTATTTGAAGTTTTACCTCATTGTAAAGTAGGAGGCTGTGCTGATCTTCTGCAACAGAGTCTGTATGTAATTCTATAGACATGCCTTGGACCCGCATATGTTTCTGTTGTACCACTCTGAGCGATGTAATACTAGTGAAACGGTGTTTCATTGGTGTTATGTCAGACTTGCATACTACTCCATGCAGTTGTATGCCGGATCACCACAGTTGGTATCAGAGCAAATGCTTTGACCCTAGGATTAAAACCCTTTAAAGGAGACCTATAGGTTTGGTAGTGTCTATAGGTAGTTGTCTTAGATAAACCAAATATTTCTTATGACTTGAGATGGGTATTCACTTGAGAATAATCCTGACACACTTGAGTCAACCTTTCCTACCTATCTTTCCTAAAGTTAAGATTAGCTAGCTAATCCCCAAACTTGTAGCACACCATTAAGTCCTTAAAACAATAGATGAGTAGACCATAGTTGGTATACAATACATGGTAGTCCAAAGAAAGTACAACCATAAGGAAGATATCCTATTGGAAGATGTGTACCAACACCTGTTATGGATAAGTAAGAATTATTCAGACCTGTAATAGGAACGATATCAAGTGATAAAGATAAGTATGTTAGGAAGATATCCTACTAGAAGGTGTATACCAAGACAAGTAATAGGGTAAGTAAAATTTATCTAAACTTGTGAAACAACTGATAGTAAGTGATAAAAACAAGTGATATGAGGTAGTATAGATCATGATGAGTCAATCATGGGAGGTAAGGAAGAGTGATAGGGATAAAAATATGTCTACTTACATGGCAGAGTTGTTAATCATATATGATTCACTTGAGAGTTATTATGTGATGAGTAGAACATCCTAAATAATTAGGATGAGTACAATAAGAAGCCAAGTGTTAAACAATAGTGCAAGATTACTGATCCAAAACCATGGCAACTATGTTAAGTATGCTAGAACCATAACCCAAATTCTGAAGAAGACTTAATTAGAGCATAGCTTATAAAGAAACCTTGGAGTATAGGTAATAAACTCTAAAAGTTATGTGTTTAGAATAGCCATGTTAGAACCTAGAGATATAGTGTGAAGTAGTCCTCAACAAAATGGAACTTAAGTGAATACTTCCAAAGGAAATTAGGTTAACCTTAATTATTTCAGACCAATTTAATTCAAGTTTATCTCATTGCAATAGTGCAATTAAGGTAAATGTTGAGACAAATAGTAGAATGCCATATACACGTGCTAAGTATCATGATACAACCCTATCTTATGTGGTGTTATATACTACACATCTCAGCCTGATGTTTAGAGATGTCTTACTCAACTATGATATTCAGGCTTATGATGGTGTGTATTATAAGCACAAAGCTGGATTTTCTTGGATCTTATTGGATTTTCATTGTTTGACTAGATCCATACATGAAGTTTGACATGGATATGCAAGTGCATGTTGCAATATCAAGTTCTTACTTGATGCTATAGATCTAGAGGGTAATGGTATTCATGTGAGGAAGTGACGAATTCTGAAGATTCTGAAGACAAGATGAAGGTTCATCAGAAAAAGAAAGCAAAGTTGTGGAAAGTAACTACAATACCCTGAAGGAAGTACCAATCCAAAACTCATGCTTTACCTCAACAGAGGAGTACTTTAGTACAGAAATAGCATGAAGGTGAGAAATCTGGTGATAATGGTAAAGCTGAAGCAGAACCATAGTCATTATAGAAGAGGGAATGCATGGGAAATCACTTAGGATACTATATCCATAGTGTCAGCTAGTGATTTTCTTGCAAAAATAAATCCTCGAAAAAGGAAGATGACCTATGAAACCATAGCAGATATAAGAAGACCACAGTTGGTATAGGATCAATACTGCGAGACAAAGTGGAAGATGTCCCGACCAATTGGTCAAAACCTATAATAGAGTACACTTTTAGATAACAAATAGCCACAATTGGTATCAATTAGTCCATAATTGTATTATTCGTACCAAGAAGTGAGGAACAAATAAAATTTTGTCAGCCAAATAATTGTGACATTTAAACATTCAGTCGAAGGATTCAGGTTGGTTGTCCATGATTGTGTGGATACACCACAAATATTCTTCGCGAGACCTTAGAAGAGTACAAACCATAAGCTAGACCCAGACCAATATTCTAACCATAAGTCCAATGGTTGGAAGAATAGGAGTTGAAGACCATAAGAAAACTCCAAGGGGTAGAGTAAAGATTGAGTTGGATGTACAATGATTCAATACTTTGAGCAAAATAGAAGAAGAAGGTCTGAACTGAGAGGAAGTTCGATCTTATTTTCATAAGATTATTGAACAATACTTTCAGAAGGATGACAGACCAGAAGCCGAGGTTAATACCTCGAGGAAGTAAGAATTGGTCTATCACTTGAGCAAGTGAGTAATATTTCCTCGAAAGTACGAAAGCTCAAGTAAGTCAAAGATAAAGAAGTTGGACGAAGGAAATATCAGAGACAGACACTAGTGGATTTCGGGAAGAATCTGGACCAGGGATATATTCAATAATATCCAGTAAGATCAATACGGAGTTCGAGAAAAGCCATAGTCTGCACAAGTCAGATCCACACTCCGGAAACGTGAGAGAGTTCAAACTTCGAGGACGAAGTTTAGTTTAAGGGGTAGAGACTGTAATATCCCAGGATTTGGGGTTACAAAAATAGAGGAAACAGATGTGTGCATTGCATTCATGCATAGAAAATCCGGGGAATTTTCCCGCTTTAAAGTAAAACAGCCACAGTACTTGAAGTTTCACTTGACCTTGGTGGAATTGAAGTAGCTCATCAAGTTCAGTGCTATAAACCTCAATGTGACTTTGTTAAAACCTTGTTTTGGGTAGAGATGATTTGATCTAAGGGGTTAGATCAAATGGAATTGAAACCAACACAAGAAAATATTAATCAAGGATCAATTACTTGATCTTGTTAAAGATCAGAACACGGTATTCCTTTCCATAACATATAAACATCTATTTGATTGCAAATCAAGTAAAATTAAAATGAGAGACTATTCTTGACTTATCTTTTCCATATCTTAAACCAATCCATGATCCTACCATGAACCTCATGGTATTTATTATACTTCATTCTTGGAAACATAACAAGGAGATCAACTATAGAAACATATATTCTTCTCTATTCCAAATTATTATACATAAAACCTAAAGAAGTGAGAGTTCTTTATTGTTTAATAGGGAAGCAATATTAAACCTTAAGCCAAGACTTGGATATACATCCATGTAATCAAATCAACATCTTTAAGAAGAACCCTAGAACATTATTCAAGACATTCCTAGAGAGAGAAACCATCTATGATCATTAGAGATATTGATGATCACATCATTCCTATGGAGCCTAACCTTAGGTTAGTAATAAAGTCCTTCCCAAATGAGAGACCATTCATACCAATCTTATCATTACTTAAATAAAAATCAAGGACAATCTTGAACTAAAGGATAAGGGGATAAAACCATTTAATCTTAGAATGGTGAGATGAACTAGTATAAAATGGAATAACCCAAAGCCATGAAATGATTAAGAAAGGAGGGGATACTAGGAGAACACCATAAACCCTATAATAATTATTCCTACATGAGAGGGATCAAGCTATGGAGTTACACTAAAGTAATTGAGGCAACACTTGAACTTTAGGGAGATAACTGCCCAATCATCAAGATGATTATATCATCATACCTTGAGAAGAAATCTAAGTAATTATCTCAGGCATTCTCCTAGGATATAATCTATTGAGACAACCATAGTAGGTCCATCCAAGAAAGTATAATAGAAGTACTATACCCTAGATGATCAATTCAATACTTGATCTTAGAAGTGAGAAACCTAGTTTATGAGAGAACACTTAGGAAGCCAAAACCTTGATTATTATAAATTGAGTAATGATTATAAACCCTAAGAACTTGAGGTAAAGATATTAAGAACAAGTTGATCATGTATATTTCATGACCATGCTTTGGGAGAAATAGAAGAATAAGCCATAAGTTAAACCTATATGAGAAGTCGATATCCTTCACCACATGAAATGATAGGAAGATCATGAGTAAGCAACCCTAGGTTATATCTCAATCTTAACTTGTGAATCACTTGGTGATCATAAGTAGAATCCTACCACATCTATATTCCCCTTATTCCTCAAATAGAGAACATAAGAAAACCTTAGAGTCAAACTCTATACTTTATATGGTGAGAAACTATTCATCATTAAAACCATAGTTAACTATAAAAAGAACCATAACCACTTAAGTTACTTCAATGATAGATTAAGGATAATACTAGAAGTCTATTGGTAGAAGATAAAATCAATTCTCAATTCCTTAGTAACTAAAGGAGAACCACAACTATTAAGCAAGTAAACCATCTTGTCAGGGATAGTGGAGACTAAACCCTAAGTAATTATATCATCATACATAGGGGAGATTAAAACCTAGACCACAATTAAGTTCCAAACCTTGTGCTATTATGTGAATATGATTAGAACCCTAGAATTGCTCACTAGTTAAAGCTTATGCTTAAATGTGGAACTTAAGAATAACCTAGTGCTAAACCATATGATTAAAACAATATGTGGGATCAACCACTTATCCTCATAATTAATTAAGACCTCATAATAATAATCCTTAAAATACTTTTGAGTAGAAATTATCCACTTTAAATGATTCAAAAGAGAGTTGTGTTCCAAGGAGAAAAAGGAATTTCAAATAATACATGGATTCATTGCTAAATTGAAAATTTAAAGATAAACCACAAGGATACAAATAAAATCAAGCATTACACATTTATCTTGGGCAATAAAATAATTCAATGAACATTGTTACCAAATCCTAATTCAAGTAGTCAGAAACCTGAAAAAATAATAAAGTTCAACTTTGAAATCAATTGAACAAAACCAGAAATGGAAATTTAAAACAGAAAATAAAAATAAAGAAAAAATGAGAAAAGAGAGAGGAGAAGTCTAACCTGGCTGCACAGCCCACCTCGGCAGCCCAACACACGGTCCAGGTCCAGCCCAACCCCAACACAAACCAGTCCACGTACCGATTCGCTTCAGATAAATACGAGGAGGGGGTCTTCGTCTTCGTCTCAGCCTGCTCGACGCGCAGGAGAGTGCCACGGCGCCGGCCAGCCTCCACGTCCCGCGGTCGCCGCCGATTTTGACTGCCAGCGCACGCCAAAGTCCGTATAAAACGCGCAGGAGTCCTCCATTTCCTCTCCTCTGCTCAATTTCCGCCCCAAATCGAAACCCTAGCGTGCCCGGACCCCGACCATCGCCGCCGATGGGGACCTCCCCAAGCCTCGCCATGACCACCATTGTGACCGCCGTCCTCGACATGGCCACCGTACGGGAGGAATCGGGCCGAAGCGTCCCGAGGCGACCTCACCGAGCTCATCCCCTCCGTTCCCGGCCATCGTCTCCGTCGATGGTGGAGTCGCCGTCCGGCCATCTCTGCCTCACCTGAGCCCTCCTACGCATTCATGGTGAGCTGCTGTACCTCGTGGACCACTTCGCACCCTCCCTAGCTCTATGTACCATGTCGTCGTCGTGGACCTGCAAGTCCCGCCGCTCGGCCTTGCCGTCGGGCAAGCGCCGGCGACCAATAACGGACAGCGCCACCACCGTTAGCATCCCAGTGTCGCGTAGAGCAGCAAGAGCATTAGCGCGCGCCCGTAAATCGTCTTGAGCCTCGCCGCCGTCGACAATTCCCGCCGGCAGTGAGCTCCCACGACATATTTTCGATTTTGACTTCAGTCAATGACACTGTGGCAGCTGACGTGGACATAGGCCCACTGGTCAGTGGCCATGGGTAGCTTTAGCCGGGTAGGTTTAGCATTTCGTTTGTTTTAATTCAAAATTCATTAATATCTGCAACTTTAAATGAAATTAGAAAATTCATTATAACTCAGAAAAATATAAATAAGATATCAAAATTCTTAGAAAAGTAAACTCTATTCAATAAAAATATAATATGAAATTTTTATTTTGAATAAAAATTTAATTGTTTAATACTTGTTAATGAAGTCTTTTCTTTTAATTTTAAATACAATTCAAATTCAGAAGTTAAGAAAAGTATCTAAAATAAATAAAAACCAATAAGTAAATAATGAAAACATTAAAATTAATTTTCCTTTACTAATAACTTAATAAATCTTTATTAGAAGGTTTAAAACCTAATTAGTAATTACCTTATTTATTAATTCTTTAATTCAATATTATTTTTATTTCAAAGTTATTAATAACTTCAACCTTATAGTGAAGTTATTAATCCAAGAACTTTAGGGTAATTAGAAAAACCTAGTTCCATAAGGAAGAAAACTAGAAACCCATCATTTCATGAGAAACCCTAAAACCCTAACTCCATTAGGAACCCTAGCTTCATTATTCTATGTGAACCTTAATTTGCTTCTAACCTAAACCCTAGGTTAGAATATGTGATCATCATACTTTATTGACATTCATAGATCCATAGTAGAAATCAAATACTTGTCATGTCTTCATAAAATAATAGAGACCTATCACTAATAAAATGGTATTCCATGTGTTCATCCTAATAGATTCTAGATGATTAAGTAGGATCCACCCTAATCCCTATTATCAAGGGTCTCATCCTTAAGTAACCTTGATTAGCATCACACCATTGTGATGAACCCCAATAGCATCTATGCCCAATATTTATCATTACATAACCATAGTCCACTAAACCCTACAAGTACTTCATAATTATGAACCATCCTATTTAGGAGCCAATTATTCCCTACTTAGTGGATCCAATAGCAAACCCTAGACCACCCAACTCTAATTGAGATACTTCTTATTAGTTAAGAAGTATGTTCTTCAAAAGTTATTCTTTTGAAGAAAATATAGAATAGTCATCAACTATACCTAATAAGATCTATAAACCCTAGCTAACTATCACCAACAAGATGAACCAACCTTGATAGCAACCATGTATAAACAATTGCTTAGGATGCCTAGGCTTAACTCAACCTTACAAGCCCTAGGTGTTGATGAATCCAACATTGTTGGGATCCATCTAATCCTTACTCCAGAAACCAATTGGAACTATAGAAAACCATAGAACCCCACAAACCTAATTATCATACTTGTTCTTTATTAAAGAACATGTTCTTCAAAAGTTATTCTTTTGAATTATATAATAAGTAATCATCAACCATGCACTATAGGACTTAAAATTGACAACTGCTATTTACTTATTATACAACTACCATCCCTTGGTGTGTATGATTGTTACTATGCATTTTACCACTTGCTTATGATTCTAAAACAACACAACCATGAATAAGAACCTTGTTGGTGAATCACTCTAAAAGTGCAACACACCCTAAGCAAATCATTTCAACTAACTAATCATAAATCATCGGGGTTAGGTCACGCTTAGAGCGAATGCATCTCATACTTATGCATTATTCCATCCTTGCCAATCTTTTAAATATCGTCCTTACCGAACGATGATGCTATTTCAGAATTAGGAGTTATTGCGTATCGAAGACCTTGCATGCATAATCTTGCAGTCAAGAAAGGCAAGTTCATCGCTTGCTCATGTCATTTGAGTATTTCTACCAAATTACTTGCAAAGTACTATACTTATCACTCTTGCATGAAAAGCAAAAGTATTACTTTCATAACCATGAATATGACTATGTGGTTGGCAATGGAACCATGGTATGTGTTGATATGGTGGAGGTACCATTGCAATGGGTTTATATCCATCTAGGATTAAACAATAAATGTCGTCCAGTGATTCTTGTGCTGTAAAACTCGTGTTAACCATAAGATCTGGAGTGGGACGGAGTAGTCAATTGTATTTCCACCTCTCGTACATCAACGGATGCGCTTACCGTAGCAGTTGTGTCTTGCGGGAGCAACTTGAGGGTGGGGATCCCATTCTAATTCTCCACGGTAATGCGGTCTATGATGGGTTGCATTGCCCGGTGAAGGACCATGGTTGCGACCTGGTAGTTGTCGTGGTCGGAAGATATCCAAGTGATATAGCCCGGCGAGGACCCAAGGTCAGATTTGCAACAAAAGGTGGGTGTGCGAGGTAGCGGAGGAATATGATTGGCTAAGACCTTACTCCTGGCCTCACACCAAAGGAAGTATGGACGATCCTGCAACTCGGCTGGCAACAAGGATAAGATCTCTTATGGGTAAAGCAACACACCTCTGCAGAGTGTAATGAATCGTGACCTGTCACTCCCTGTTCCGGGTTATGGAACTGCGAACGCTGCCGGAAATGAACTCCATGAAGTTCTAGTAAACCGGTGAAGGCTGACGGACATAGTTCTTCTGAATAAAAGCAACCTTTTGAAGAAATGGTTATGAAAACCTGCATTGGTATTAGACTTTCTGGTCTAATGCCGTAGCTAGTGCATTAAACACCTCTTTCCTATAATGAATTTGTTGAGTACGCTCGTACTCATCCCACTCTTAAATCCCCTGCTTAGATATGGAGGCATCGAAGGAGGATCTATAGTACAACTCGAAGACCGAGGAGTCAACAACTACTTCAAGGGACAGGAACCTTCCGGAGAAGTCATATACGACATCCACCATGGAGAAAACCTAGATTAAACAGTAGAAGGGAACTAGGTCCCTAAATCTAGCTCCTATTTAGCTAGAATCTAGTCATAGCCTCTATAGCTAGTTAAATACTCTACAAATAGAGTTCGTGAAAGGGTTAGACTACGAGTCGTTCTTCTGGAGTTTATTTGAAGTTTTACCTCATTGTAAAGTAGGAGGTCATGCTGATCTTCTCGTAACGAGTCACGTATGTAATTCTATAGACATGCCTTGGACCCGCATATGTTTCTGTTGTACCACTCTGAGCGATGTAATACTAGTGGAACGGTGTTTCATTGGTGTTATGTCAGACTTTCATACTACACCATGCAGTGGTATGCCGGGTCACCACAAAAACTTTTAGTAGGAATAGAACGTCTACCACCTTTACCTCTTTGTCTTCCTAACAGGGATACCTTCCCTTCCATCGTTTATCTTTGATACACTGGAACACTAACCATTCGCAGATAGGATCTGAAGATAGGGAAGAAGGAGAAAGTACAAGCCATGGTGATGGGAACCAGTAATCCTCCTCACTCCTTAGGTTGAACTGTAAGTAACGCCCATATATACTCGCCCCTAGCAAAGCAGATTGCCTGGATATGCCTCTTTTCTCCACCTTGTCCATCCTTTATCCAACCTAAGTAGCATGCTCGACCCAAACGCAAAAATATCCAACCAGTTGGCCGCTAGTCAGCGCCCCAGGGCCACGATGGGTCGTCATCGATATTTAAGTTTAGGTGTGCTTTATGCAAAACCAGGTAGGAAAAAGTGTGCAGCATAAGGAGCGGTGATGCATGTAAAATGCATGGACGAACTTTGTAGTTTGTTGACACATATTTGCAACATATATAACGTTATATCCATTTTTATATTGATCTTTGGAGATTTACCAATGATACCCTTTATTTTGGTTATAGCCCTGCGGTACAGGAAAATTGTGTTTTATGTACTTTTAGCTTTCAGGGACCTAAACAAAGTCAAATGAACCTAGAACTCTAGGGATGTTAATATTTCATCGAGAGAAGCACGTGGAGCACTTGGACCTCACAAGAAGGGCCGGGAGGTCCAAAAGTGCCAACACCCGGATTTTTTAAATCCAGATGCCTATTATGTCATTCATCACAATCCCAAGAATATTGTTGTTGCGAGGCATAATAGTCGAATATCATAGTCATCATTCGTTACAAACCATATTGTCTTACAAATTTAGATCACATGATCCATATTACACAAATAGTTGATCTATTGATCAACGAACACAAAGTTCATAGCGGAAGCGTAAATAAAAGGGGACTCTCTAGTCCACAGGCCAACGCTTGACGTCGGAAGACTCCTAGTTGTCGTAGGCGTCCTTCTGGTCATCTCCTTGGTAGTTCTGTTCATCTTCATACTCTGGCCATTTGAATAGCCAGGGACACAGCCGTGAGTACTTTAAGTACTCGCAAACTAATACTAGTGTAAGTGCTATCAATTATAGTAAGGGGGTGCTAATCTCTAGTTTATTTTGCATAAAGCCAATTTTAGTTCACAAGTATTTGATAAAATACTCTTTCATGTGCTAAACAACTCAAGTGGGAACATTAGTGTCATTCCCACAACTCAGTTGTGATTCAAATACAATTCATTTCAAATCACCATTTACTTCATCAATATTTTCAAGAATCTGACACCGGAAACTGTATTGCCTTTCCAACCGTCCGTAACCGTGGACACGTCTATTCGAATAGGTTTACACTCTGCAGAGGTTGCACACTTGTGCCACAACATTTGATTTCATCCGTCGAGGATAACCCCGAATCATCGTAACACCGTACGCGGATCATCAACCATAACCTTTCACTTACATACCCTAGTATAGGTACCTCTCCCCATGAGCTTGGCCTCCCAGAGTGAAGACCAATCGTCAACCTCGGGAACTCGCACTGAGGCTTGGCCGTACAATTCACCTCATTTCACATCATCTTTCATACAACGGAGGCAGCCTCGACATAACCCCTATGATGCTTGTTCAGAGGGAACCCATACTAAGATGTATAAACTTTCAGTAAGCCCTACCCATAATCAGGTATTGTGGGGGTACTCAAGAATTGGAAAGGTATCGCATCCAAACCAATATTAGTTTTTGTCAAAATTTACCATCTCATTCAAGTCATATTCACCTTCAAAAATCATTCAATGGAATGACTCATCATTCCAAGGTTTCAAAATTCAATTCAAGTCACATGTTCCCATCTAGAGTAGTCAATTTTAGTTATTAGCACTAGCAATAATCATGAGGGGTACTATCTTGCTTGGCCATCTATAAGGCTAATTTTACTACTCTAGTAACCTTCTTAACTTAGACCAAAGTTAACTATAAAAGTAACTCTTTTAAAAAAATCAAGTAAAAACTTGTACGGTAAAAACTTAGGATAGGATTGTTGTAAGTAAGGTAAGACTAATGATGCCTTGCCCCAAAGGGCTTTGCACTTTGCAAGAATATTAGCTTGCCTTGGTGAGGGTAGTGATCACAGTTCTCTTCTTCCTCTTCTTGGTAGAAGCCTTCCTCCTCTTGGTATTCTCCGGTACTAGCGTCTAAAAACGAATACGAGATACAATCACCCAACAAGGTTCAAGAGCTATACTAAGCACACCATGGCTTCACACAAACTATTCTATTACACACATAACATATTAAGTGCATTTGGTTTTCTTTCTTGAAGAAAAATAATTTCCTCTCATTGAATCTTCTTAAGATTTAACTTCCTCAAACAATCATACATGAAATCGTGTTGACCTAAGTCAACCATTCATCATCATCATTTGGGAAAATGATTTAAATGAGGTAGAATACCTCATACTATTTAACAATGCTAATTATGATTTAATATCACCAAGTATTTCATGTGAGAGTAATTTGACCAGGGTCCAAACTTCATATGAAAGTACTTGGGACAAGATTTAAATGAAGTAAATTATTTCATAAGATTTACATAATAGTTTTGGACAATATCTATTGACTAAACTAGCCATATAGTCCTTTATTTAAACTAGGCCATGATCACTCAAAGTAACCACTCCATATTTTTGCAGAAACAATTAGTGTAAGTGAAATGTGAGCTATGAGAGTTGAAATCAACTTAATATCATTTTTGGTTGATTTTTAAGATTTATTTGAATGTGCAAAGGTCCCTGACTTGTTCTTTTTTTCACATTATTTCTACAAAGAATCTCACAGTGGGACCAGTGGAGTTTTGTAGATCTTTTCAGTAGCTTTCCAACAATATAAAGTTTGCTAAATTTGGCCAAGCCAATTTGAATCTATTGAATTTCCACAGGGCCAGTATTGAATTCAAACTAAACTGGAAATTCGATTTTAAATCAAAAGGGCCCGGCGGGAAAAGACTAACGGGCCAAGATTCAAATTTAACGGCCTGCCCAGCCCACCACGGTCCACAGACGCGTGGGCTGCCTGACAGGGTGGGCTCCACCCGTTAGTGGCTCATAAATCCCGAAACGGTACGGGGTGTTCTGAGGCGTAGGATTAGACGGCGATCCAACGGCCTGGGTTCATCGTCTCGCCGGCGAGAGAGGGTTCACTGGCATGGCGGCGCTAGGGGGTCGGAGGGCTCACCGGGGCTCCAGCGACGGTGGGCAGTGTGCTCGGTGAAGCGGTGGTCGACGGCGAGGCGACTGGTAGCAGCGGCACGTCCTGGGGAGGCTCCAATCGGCGGCGAGCTTCCACGGCGGCGTGCGGCAGTGAGGTGGCGATTGGGCGGCGGCAGTGGGTAATGTCGACGGTGGAATGGCTCAGGCGGTCGAGGGAGAAGAGGGGAAGGTGCTGGTGTGCTCAGATAGACGAATGGGCGTCTCCTTTTATAGGCGAGCAAGTGACCGTGGTGCTGCGGCGAACTCGACCGTGGCGCGGCATCTCCGGCGGTCTAGAGAGCTAGGCGAGGGCGCGGCGGTGTTCACTGCGTCACGGTGGTCCTCTGGGTGGCGACAGGTAGGGTAGGCGGTGCCTAACGCGGGCGGATTGCTTCCGTGTCTGGTGGCGTCCGCGGCGAGGTTTCTCCTCCGTCTCCGGTGGCGGCGGTCATGGGTCGTGGTCGCGCGTGTGTCTGTGGGCTTCGTGGTGGCGCGGCGATGCTCAACTCGTTGAGAGGGGGTCCAGGCGAGGCGCAAGGTGGTGGCGCGGTGCGTGTCCAGTGGTGTCCGTGGCGTGCACACGTTCTGGACGCGCGCGTTCCGGCGATGGTCGGCGTCCTCCTCGACAACGGCGTGCATAGGCAGTGGTAGGGAGGTGAGGCGGAGCGATGGGGCACGGTGGCCGTGGCTGGGGAAGAAGGAAGAGGGGTGGGGCTCTACATGTGGCACATGGCCGGCATGGCCATGTCCATGCATGCTAGGGCTTCTCCTAGGCTTGCTATGCTGGTTAAGAGAGAGAGAGGGGACAAGGGAACCATGTAGGGTCAAGTGGGGCAGGTAGGGTTGGCCAACACTATTCCAAATAGTGTTTTGGATTTGATCCTATTTGTCAAATTCAAATTCTTGCCAAATTTAGTTTAGGTCAAGTGGTTCCAAAATTTTAAAATGGTTTGTTTGGATGGGTTGAAATTGACCAGAGACAAACATAAGTGGTGGTGGAATTTTAAAAAATAAAAGAAATGCCAAAATGCAAAGTGTGAGATTGTTGCACTTGTTAAAAAGTCTCAACTTTGCATGAGTATAGATTTTGACCCAAGATGATTTTGATATGGTGGTCTTTACAAAAGTTGTTCACCTTGATGTGTACTTGGATGGGGTGCAAAGAATTGGATTTGTTTGGTTTGAAAAACTTGAAATCCAGGGGCTCAAAGTAGTGACCAGAATGTAAATGGCAGATTTGACCATTATTCTATGTGATCCCAAATTGAGTTTGAATTTGATTTGATTTGTATTTCTTTGATTCCAAAAGTTGTAATAAGTGTTGAGTAACATATTACAACTAATGGTTAAGGTCAAAATGGTATAGGGTAAAGATTTGCAAAAATGGCATAAACCATATGTGAGGGTTTTTGGGGTTTTTCTTATTTGATTTCTTTCTCTTTTTATTTGATTTGATTTGTGAACCCCTCTTGATCCAATTAGGGTTTTAGGGTTTATCACATAAGCACAATAATAATCATCATGGCATATCACACAAAATGCACAAGTCCTATGCATAGCTCTATATGCAAATAAAAGTTTTTGTTGGTTCTGAAATTTGGATCTCTGGAATTCTTCTTCTTTCTTTTTATTGAAATTTGGGATGTTACAAAAAGAGGCCAGGTGGCGCGCCTAGTAAGGGGCCGCCACCCTACCTCTTTCGTCCGATTCGCTTGATTCTTTTGCTCCTAGACTCCATCTGACCTAAAAACCTCCATATAATACCAAGTCTTCCATGAGGAGAGCGCCGCGAAATACCGAAATACAAAAACAGAGCCAGAACCAACGAAGATTGAAGGGGGGACTCCGCTAGAGCCGCCGCTGGAAGGATCTTCACCTTCTCTTGCGTCTCCACCATCATCACCATGATGAAAAGGGAGCATTCCACCTCTGGAATATGGGTTTGTGGGAGTAGATTGTTCTATTTATCTCTTGTTCTTCAGAGATCTAGCACCATATGAGCTAGCCAACATGATTATATTCATATATGTAATTCCTATCTGGTGGATATTTATTTTATGATTTAATATATGAGATTGGAACTTATTATATGTAAGATGTATTGATAGATGCATATCATGTACTCTATTCTTAAGTACTTGTTTTGATCCAACTTGTATGCAAGATCATGTGTGGGGAGAAGTGTGTATTAGATGGAGTAGCCTGGTTGTAGTGATTGAATAGTGACAACAAATTCAAGATCTACTATGGTATTTACCTTTCGTTTGCTGCCTCACTAAGGATAAAGTGAATTCATGTGCTATAATTATCATGTGACATCTTGATAATCTTGTTTGTTCAAGGTACCATATTTTTTATTCAAACATTATGTCAAGTTACTTAAGCCTATACTCTGTTGATTCTTGATTTAAGATTGCTTTGAGTTTTCCCTTTCTTGAGGAGTATAAGAGAGATGTGTTGCATCATCTCTATGTTAGGACGTGATGCCCATATGAATGCTTATCAAACACATGTTGAAGTTCCAACAATATTATGGCTTTGATGAATTATTTGTGTCCATTACAACTTAAAATTAGAGTAGACAAGTGAACCCATGAATCCCGCTCCATTTTAAACCATTAGAAACACCTTTCCAACACCACTATCACTCTTTAAATTTTCTGCATTCTATTAATCCGAAAATAAAAAATACTTTCTTCACTTGCAAACACACAAAATCCAAAAGCAACTATCCCTTCATTATCTTTTATGCTTGCTTAGTATACTTGTTTTATTTTACTCTACGTTTCATATTACTAATACGTTGCAAATGTATCTATAATTTGTGATGCTTTCCATGCTTGTTTTACACCAATTGCTATATGTTTTGTTTACACTTCGTTGCACTTTTATACATCTTCCGGCACGAACCTATTAACAAGACACCACAATGCCAGTTCCCTATTTTCTGCTGTTTTGTATTTCAGAAAAGTAGTACAGGAAATATTCTCGGAATTGGACGAAACAAAAGCCAAAGTTAATACTTTTTCGTAACGAAGAAGAAGACCAGAGGGGGTCAAAGAAGTGGCGCAGGGCGGCCAGACCACACCTAGGCGTGGCCTGGCCCTAGCCCGCGCCTAGGGGTGGTGTGGGCCCCCCTGGCCTCCACCGACCTCGCCCTTCCGCCTATAAGAAGCCTCCCGACACGTGAACCCTAAATCAATAAGCCTCCGCCCACAAAAAGTTCTGTAGCTCCGCCGCCGTCGCAGACAAGATTCGGGGGACAGAAGTCTCTATTCCGGCATCCTGCCGGGACGGGGAATTCCCCTGGAGCCATCTTCATCGACTCCACCGCCATCTTCATCACCGTTGCTGACTCCTACGATGAGGAGTGAGTAGTTCTCCCCCGAGGCTGAGGGCTTTACTGGTAGCTGTGTGGTCTATCTATCTCTCCATGTATGATCTTAATGTGATCATGAGCTTTGTAATCTAGTTGAATAAGTAGACGTTATTCTTCAACTATTGTGCTACTCAAGTGGTTTTATTATGTGATCTCTGGGGACACCTTGTCCAACGGTGTGAAGGTGACAGTGTGCACACCATGTTTGTTTCTCATGCTTAATTTATAGAAATACTTATGAATTGTGGTGACTAGTTAGTACCATCTTTGTGTGCTCAAAGTGACAGCGTGGGGTGTCCATAGATTGGGAATGCGAACTTTAAGGAATGCTTATGTAGACCTAGCAATGAATTTGAGTTTATTTTCAAATCGGAGAGTTGTTCAGAGTAGTGTAGTGAAGTGATAATATCTATGTATTCAATTATGGTATCATCGTTGAGAGTGTCCACTAATGAAAGTATGGTCCCTAGGCCTTGTTTCCAAGCATTGAAACACTGTTTACAACCAGTTCTGCTACATGTTTGCTTGCTGCTATTTTTATTTCAAATTGCAATTACTACTCATAATCATCCATATTACTTGTATTTCACTATCTCTTCGCCGAATTAGTGCACCTATACACCTGACAAGTGTATGGGTGTGTTGGGGACACAAGACACTTCTTGTATCGTAATTGCAGGGTTTTTTGGGAGGGATATCTTTGACCTCTACGTCCATGAGTTCGATGAACCTTGGGTGATATATTTAAGGGAAATTTGCTGCTATTCTACAAACCTCTGGACTTAGAGGCCCAACAGTATCTACAAGAATATAAGCGTGCGTAGACATCAAGCTCTTTTCTGGCGCCGTTGTCGGGGATGTAAGGTAAAAGGTACTTGCATCCTCTGGCTACTAAGTTTACTAGTTGTTGGTGAGTGCGCGAAGTTATTTCCTTTCGATTCTGCAATTACATATTTTTGTTTCTTGTTTTATTTTCAGTAATTAAGCTTAATGGAGAATAACAACAAAATTAGAGAGCTTTATAGTATTTATCTTGAGTTAGGACATGAGGTGTTTGAAGAGAAAATAAAAAAAACTATGAAACTTTACTTGCATGTTGGTAGAAATGTTATTAGTATGAATTCTTTGAACACCATTATTGCTAATGCTATGGAAAATTCTAAGCTTGGGGAAGCTAATTTTTATGAAAAATGATCTTTTTAGTTCCCCAGCTTTTGAGGAGGAAATTTGCTATGATGATACTATGCCTCCAATATATGATGATTACAATAATGATTATGTTATTTTCATTCCACCTACTAATGATGAGAAAATTAATTATGATTACAGTATGCCTCCTATATTTGATGATTATGGTGATGAGAATGATAATAATAACTATTTTGTTGAATTTGCTCCCACTATAATTAATAAGAATGATTACGCTTATGTGGGAAGTAATAATTATTTTATGCATGTGGCTCATGATAAGAATGTTTTATATGATAGTTATATTGTTGATTTTATTCATGATGCTACTGAAAATTATTATGAGAGAGTGTTATCACCAGATTTTGGCCAAATCAGGAGGTGGGCCGCGATCAGGATGGGCTTGGAAGATTACACGTGGAAGATCTCTGAAGCGGCCTTGCACGGAGAATTGGGGCTAGATTGCCCGTGTATCTTTAATTATAGTAGATTGTATCTAGATTAAAAGTTAGAGTTTATCTCGTGCACGGTTTGGTGCACGCCCACATTAGAAAGTCCCTTGGACTATAAATATGTATCTAGGGTTTATGGAATAAACAACAACCAACGTTCAACCACAAACAAATCTCGGCGCATCGCCAACTCCTTCGTCTCGAGGGTTTCTACCGGTAAGCACCATGCTGCCTAGATCGCATCTTGCGATCTAGGCAGCACAAGACTGCCCACGTTGTTCATGCGTTGCTCGTACTAAAGCCTTTTTGATGGCGAGCAACGTAGTTATCTTAGATATGTTAGGGTTAGCATTGTTCTTCATATTACATGCTGTCGTAGTGCAACCCTTGCATGTCTAGCCGCCCTTACACCTATTTTAGGTGTAGGGGCGGCACCCCGCTTGATCATAGTTTAGTAGATCTGATCCGTTACGGTTGCTCCTTGTTTCATCAAGGATTAGTTTAACATCCGCAATAGTTAGGCCTTACAAAGGGTTGGAGGATCCAGCGGCGTGTAGGGTGGCGTTTGCTAGCCCTAGAAAGGATGTTCGGGGATCAACCTCGTGTTGGTTTTTAGGCCCTGTCTAGGATCGGCTTACGGTCACCGTGCGCGAGCGCGAGGCCCAATCGTGAGTAGGATGATCCGATTATGCGGTGAAAACCCTAAATCGTCGTAGATCTCATTAGCTTTACCTTGATCAAGCGGGACCACCACATATTCGGACACCCGTCCGGATCATGGGTGGATCGGCTCTTTGAGCCGATTCACGGGATAACTCGAGAGCCGATCGAGGCTCGTATTTAATGTTTACGTGTATGCCATGCGAGAAACTAAGCGAGGCATCATCCACACCTTCCCGACCGGGTATAGGTCGGGTGGCACGCCCTTGTGATAAACATCGGACGTGCGACCGAGGAGGCTTTGCGGGCCGTCGCTCCGAGGGACCGGGGCCAGCCGCAGCCCTAGTTGTTCCCGGCTCTACCGTGTTGCCCGTCTCTGCCCGCCAGGGGGTTTCTGACGTCAACACATTCTGGCACGCCCAGTGGGACCACCTTCAACATCCACCACATCGCCGTCTGCATCCGAGATGGCGGGAAGCACTCCGGTCAAGTACGAGGATCTGCCTGATGAGCTCAAGAAGAAACATCACGAGATCAAGGCAACCCTCGAAGCCGAACTCATCGGCTCCTTTGAGAAGGCCCGTGCGCACGGTAACACACGTTTGTTGCCTGGCAACAACATGGTGGATCTCAGCCACTCCATATGCCAGCCAGAGTTCTCCTTTGGCGTCAACATGGCAGGGTTGGAAAGCCGCCATGGCAAAGATGAAGCAGAAAGCAGCCACTCCCGTGGCAAGGATAAAGAGGAGGCCGATCCATGCGACCGGCCCCAAGATGATGACGAGACGGTACACTGCGAGAGGAGGAAGTGAGAAGCGTGCGGTATCAACGTCCACTCTCCGAGCATCTCCTCAACAAATATGAGCAGCAGTACGACCGACGTCGGCGCTACGACGTAGATGATGAGAGAAGTTGTCGGTCTGATGCAGAGGTCAGGAGGTACCGTCAACATGATAGAAGCAACGACGGGTACAATCGTCGCGCCGAAGGAAGGTCAAGGGGCGAGGATGACATGGATAGGCACTCGGGACCGTCCGTTCTTCAAACATTGCTGGGACTCGTAATGAGCCGATTGCCAACAATCGAGAACTGCCCAGAATGCAAGCAAAGGAAGAAGGACGCCGCTAATGTGTCCGTGTTCAGCGTCTAGGGCCTCTCCCGCCTCGGAACAAGCATGCCTGAGTCCGCTCGGGTGGAAGATCTCGAGGAACTAGAGGACGATGATGGAGAAGATAAATATCATCGGCCCGTGTGGTGCCCCGATGGGCTCAGCCGTTCCCAAAGCGAAGGGTTCAGCGTCCGCGTGGGTTGGAAGAAGCCGAAAGATTGTACTGCGCACGCCGAGGAAGGCACGGCCTGATTTGGCCGCCAAAATTCAGCAAACCCCGGACGAAGAAGGTCGGCCACAAAGAAAAGAGTGGCGCCCCAAGCGAGAGGAAAGCCGATGATGATACATCGGCTGGCACAAACATGGTCTTCATTCTTCCAACGGAGTTTAGCGCTCCAAGATTATATGAAGTACCCGTGGCACAATTGGATTGCGGCCCACGGCCGGTCATCTTTGAGAAGCCGAAAGAAAGAAGTTACGAGCATCCGAAGGCCCCGTACTTGCGAGGTTACATCAATGGGCAGCCTCGTCAACAAGATGTTGGTAGACACCGGGCGGCGGTTAACATTATGCCATACTCCATGCTACGTCGGTTGGGACGCTCCAGCTCGGATCTGATCAAGACCAATGTGACACCGAGCGATTTCAACGGCCAAGCATCCGATGCACAAGGTGTCCTCGAATGTGGATCTGACCGTAGGAAGGAAAACTGTCCCTACGACGTTCTTTATCGTCGAAAGCAAGAGTACCTACGCTGTCCTACTAGGGAGAGATTGGATCCACGCCAACTGTTGCATTCCATCCACGATGCACCAATGCCTGATACAGTGGGATGGAGATGAAGTAGAAGTCGTCCACGCAGATGATTCAGTCGAAGTTTCAACAGCTGGCATGGACGTTTGGGAGACATCAGGCCAAGAGCCACTCTCAGGCATCAATTTGGACGACTGCGAGCGTATCGACGTGACGAAGAACGGGGTTAGGCTGGTTTTATCCACAGGCCTGACGGTGTAACAAAGCAAACGTCGATGAACAAGCGTGGCGAGACTGATCTTTGTGGTCGGCCCCAAAAAAGTCCATGAAGGGACATCACAAAACCTTCACCAAGCAAACAACGTGGAGGCCGATTCCAGCAATCGGCCAAAATTATCCTCACCATCCATTCTGCCTGGGTTCAACATGTTATCCAACAGAGCCGATACCATCAATTCTCTTGACAGAATCGGCTCGGGGGGGCACCCAGGTGGATAAAACACGAGGATATGCAGTAGAAGTATCTCATCCGTTAATGATGGGTATTGGAGTATGGGGGCCGATACATAAATCGGCCGAAAAATTCAAAATTTTTTAAGCACAGCCGATGTGCAGGCATCGACTTAAGGATCAATGGAGCAGGAAGTGGATCTTCTCTTCAAGTTCAGCCTAACGAAGGAAGCATAAACGTGCAAGTCAGGGTAGGGATGAGCCTAACGAGGGGAGCGTATCTCTTCTAAGACCAGGAGAACAGCCGATGACGAAGCAATCGGCTGTAACGTTTGACCAAGGTGACGATTTGATAGCTGTCACTTTCAGGGGTTGTTACGTCCAAAGTGTTGGAGGGCATCAGAAATTCAAAACATCCTCACCGGAAGTTGCATCGGCCTGCCGAAGATGATGAGCCGATCTGATCAGCAAGGCACGAGGATTGAACTGAAGAAGCTCGGGGGGCAGCTCGCCCTAAAATTTCCTCACTCTGAAGACCCGATTTTGTTGAATCGGCTGATGCTGCATTACGAGTTGGAAACCGAGGATGACCGGCGTGGTCGGCTCACTACTATTCTCGCCCCGACTGAAGCTCGGGGGGCAGCTTACCCCGAAGGATCCTTTGCTACAGGAAGCCGATTTTGTTGGAATCGGCTGGCTCTGCATCACAACTTGTCTGAAGAATGGGGCTGATGTTGAAAATTTATCAGTTTTCAGCATGCCAGTCGATTCAGCGACAAGCCCGTGGCTCGTCGTAGACACTTGCTCGAATCCGATTGCCGACCTGGTAGATGGGCTGAGTTAGACTCATAATCAGGTTTAATGATCCCTTTTGAGGTGTTTTGTGATGCAGAGCCGATGCACGGTCATCGACCTTAGTACAAGTGCGCGAAGTTGCCAGGTTGCTGGTTCAGCAGTACTATCAGAGGAATGATGGCATGCAAGTCAGCCTTGTCCATGGAGCTGTGGGTAATCGTCCACCGTATCGACTGCCAATGGAAGAAAGGTGATCGGCTGGTGGCCCTGCAGGATAACTCTCTTGGACGTGATCGAGCCCGCCCTGAAATGTCGATGGTCTGGGAAACCGATTTGTTGGAATCGGCTGATGCGGCACCACAGTTGGGAAGCTGGTGATGGTCCATTAGGCTGGTCCATTGTTTATCCTCGCCTTGGCTGAGGCTCGGGGGGCAGCTCGCCCTCAAGGTTTAGCCGATTTTGTCGAAATCGGCTCACTCTTCATCACCGCTCGTTTGAAAGATGGTGAATTATTGCAGAAGGAAACTGCCGGAACTGAGTGAGCGGAATTTGGAGAGGATAATGCGGCAGAAGAATGTCTGAAATTTAAAGTTAATAAGGAGACTGGACATTATTTCAGGGGTTTCGCCGCTAAGTTCAACATGCCATCCTGTGAGATCTGCATTTACAAGTCCTAGGATTTGCGCGATTATGGCTTGGCCTTGTTTGACCGGGAGTTTGGGTCCGGATGATCTATCTCGAAATTTATCGTGAGGGACCGATGCGCTGCTGTCGGCTCACTGGGCTTTGACCAAATTGACAATCGGCAGAATCAGCGCGAAGGACAATCGGCTAAATTATCCTAAGGGAAATCGGCAAAATCAAATTGGGGAATTTCTTCATTGATAAACCAGATTTCTTACACAGAAGAGTTGATTGCTCTCAAAAGGGAGTACTAAGGGGATACATTGCCCCGTCTACTGCTACTGATCCTATGCTAAGGGGCCCTATCTACGGGTCGTTGCTGCCCTCGTCGTCGCGGTCATCGCCGCTGTCGGCGCTGCTCCCGGCCGGCTCGTCGTCGCTGCTCCAGCGGCCGTCGGCAGGACCTTCGTTGTCCTCGTCTTCCTCGTCGTCGTCGTCGTCGTCGCCGTCCGAAGTCACTCAGATTCCCCGGCCGGGGGCAATGGCGCTGGCCGGCGGCTCATCGGGAAGTCGTCGTCGTCGTCGTCCTCCTCTTCCTCCTCCTTCACCTCCTCGGAGGTGGTGAAGTCGTCCCAGGAGAAGCGATCGTCGTCGCTCTCCTCCTCCGATTCCCCGTCGGCAAGGAAGCGGAGGTCACTCTCCCCATCCGTCGAGGATTTGTCATCCTCCGACCAGAGGGAGAAGTCATGGCTCGACTCCTCCCCGGCCTCAATGGCGCGGCGGATGTTGGCCGCGTGGACCTCCGCCGGGGTCGGCTCCGGCGTCGGCTCGCGAGACGGAGAGGACTGGGTGGAAAGATCCGACGAGGCGGAGGAGGAAGAAGACATTGTGGCAGAGGAGGTTTTTTTTGGAAGTGCTAATGCGAAGAGGATGAAGAGGAGAACTGTTCGATGCGGTTAAATGAAAGGAGATGGGGATTTAATTTTCGAGCAGTTTTCGAGGAGGTGGTGCCAAAAAACTGTCAAATCGTGCAGAGAAGTTGGGAAGGCAAGTCGTCATGATGAAACTTACTGCGACGGTTCTGCTCTGCCACGACATGACCCGACGAAAGAGAGCATAATGATTTTGGAAATGTCATTTCCAAAACCAGGGGGCATGTGTTATCACCAGATTTTGGCCAAATCAGGAGGTGGGCCGCGATCAGGATGGGCTTGGAAGATTACACGTGGAAGATCTCTGAAGCGGCCTTGCACGGAGAATTTGGGCTAGATTGCCCGTGTATCTTTAATTATAGTAGATTGTATGTAGATTAAAAGTTAGAGTTTATCTCGTGCACGGTTTGGTGCACGCCCACATTAGAAAGTCCCTTGGTCTATAAATATGTATCTAGGGTTTATGGAATAAACAACAACCAACGTTCAACCACAAACAAATCTCGGCGCATCGCCAACTCCTTCGTCTCGAGGGTTTCTACCGGTAAGCACCATGCTGCCTAGATCGCATCTTGCGATCTAGGCAGCACAAGCTTGCCCACGTTGTTCATGCGTTGCTCGTATCGAAGCCTTTTGATGGCGAGCAATGTAGTTATCTTAGATATGTTAGGGTTAGCATTGTTCTTCATATTACATGCTGTCGTAGTGCAACCCTTGCATGTCTAGCCGCCCTTACACCTATTTTAGGTGTAGGGGCGGCACCCCGCTTGATCATAGTTTAGTAGATCTGATCCGTTACGGTTGCTCCTTGTTTCATCAAGGATTAGTTTAATATCCACAATAGTTAGGCCTTACAAAGGGTTGGAGGATCCAGCGGCGTGTAGGGTGGCGTTTGCTAGCCCTAGAAAGGATGTTCCGGGGATCAACCTCGTGTTGGTTTTTAGGCCCTGTCTAGGATCGGCTTACGGTCACCGTGCGCGAGCGCGAGGCCCAATCGTGAGTAGGATGATCCGATTATGCGGTGAAAACCCTAAATCGTCGTAGATCTCATTAGCTTTACCTTGATCAAGCAGGACCACCATATATTCGGACACCCCGTCCGGATCATGGGTGGATCGGCTCTTTGAGCCGATTCACAGGATAACCTGAGAGCCGATCGAGGCTCGTATTTAATGTTTACGTGTATGCCATGCAGGAAACTAAGCGAGGCATCATCCACACCTTCCTGACCAGGTATAGGTCAGGTGGCACGCCCTTGTGATAAACATCGGACGTGCGACCAGGAGGCTTTGCGGGCCGTCGCTCTGAGGGACTGGGGCCAGCCGCAGCCCTAGTTGTTCCCGGCTCTACCGTGTTGCCCGTCTCTGCCCGCCAGGGGGTTTCTGACGTCAACAGAGAGGAAAATATGGTTGTAGAAGTTTTCATGTTACTAAAACACCTCTCTATATGCTGAAAGTTTTGAAGTTACTCTTTTATCTTCCTATGCTCGTCACTTTGTTCTTGGTGAATTATTTTGTGTACACGATTTCTATCCATAGAAAGTGGGTTAGACTTAAATTTGTTTCATATTTGCTCCTTGATGCTCCCTTTAACTTCAATTCATATTTCTTATGTGAGCATCTTCTCAAATTACTAAGCCTAGCTGAAAGGCGTTAAAGAAAAGCACACTTGGGAGATAACCCATGTTTATTTTCCGTAATTTTTATTTCGTTGAGTCTTGGAAGTTATTACCTCTTTAATGACCTCTCCTTATCATTTTTATTTCGTTTATGTGCCAAGAATAATCTCTAATAGGAAGAAAGTAAGATTTGGGGAAGTTGTTGTCCTGAAAACAGATTCTGTGCTGTCACAATAAAACTTCGTATAAATAGGCACAGAGGAATTTTGAGCTTCCAATTTTTGTGAATATGCCTCAGGTTAGTTTCTAACTTTCGTTAGTTGACCACTTTTCGAGATGAGCAACAGAGGATTTTTCGGAAAAATCGATCTTTACCTGTTGTTCTATTTTGACAGACTTTTGCACTATTTGCATTTGCCTCTTAAATCTCTTTCTTTTTTTAGTTATTTTGATCAAAGATCTTTTTTAAGAGTTTCTACAGTAGCTAATGCTTTAATAGATGTTTGATATATGTTAGAACTGAACCCAAGTGGATTTGTTTATTTCGATTGTACTAATGTTGCTAATAGAGAATTTTGTGAAGTTTTGTATGAAGGAAGTTTTCAAGTGTAGAGAGAGAAGAATGATGTGATGAGATGAAAAATGGACAAAATCTCACGCTTGGGGATGCTCCTGCACCCCAAGAAATATTCAAGAGGTACAAGCGTCAAAGCTTGGGGATGTCCAAGGCATCCCCTCTTCATCAACAAAACAACAAGTCATCTCCCTATGCGCTATATTTTTATTGCTTCATACGCTATATGTTGTTCTTGGAGCGTCTTTATATTTTTTTTGTTTTTTTTTTCTTTGTTTGCTGTAGCATATGTTGGATCCCGGCAAATTTGTTCTGGAGATAGACACACTCTGTTTAATTTGCATAAAACGCACTAGTTTTTGTTGTTATTGTTCTGCGAGTGTTCTAATTTGCTAGTGCTGCGTTTAGCTCTTGTTCTTTCACTTGAATTTTGTTCAGAGCTCGTTAGTATTATTTATTTATGTATGATTAGTTCTCTGATCCATATTGATTTTCATCTCTGAGAGCTATTTCAAATAAGTTGATTGGTGTTGGAGAGTAAAATGTTTCATGCCTATAGTGATGCAAATGGAAGTTTGTCTAGACTGTGGCATAGACTTTGGCATGTCATGTTGGATGTTATTCTTGTTATATGCTTAGTATTTATTGTTGTAGCACGACTTGTCTCAAATAGCTGAGAGTGCTTAATGTGCCATTGAAAGAATCATGTGTTGTTTCCATCATACAAAGCATGATATTGTGGTATTCTCCTTTGATGCTTTATTGGGTTGACTTGGCACATACTTATACCATGTTTTGACTACAACAAGTCAACTAAATCCTCTATGATCATTTATTTTCTGACTTGTAATATCACTTTATGCTTTGATTAATAATTGTTTTGTCTCTATGCACGATTATGACCATTATTGCTCTGTTAGTTGGTCGCTCCCAGTATTTTGCTAGCCTTCGCCTGTACTGAGTACGAGCTATACTCGTGCATCCAAGCACCAAAACCCAAAGTTTGCCAATTGTGTCCACCATATCTACCTACTAGCATTATTGCTATTCCAAGTTTATTCATCATGTTTTTATTTATCTTCCAAATTAAATTTTGGCATGAGAAAATTAGTTAGTAAAGGCCTCACGAACTTGAAGGCACATTTACACTCTTGCACTTAATAAACTTGATCATTGTGACTATCTTATGAAGTTTATATGTTTGCAAATTGCAAGTTGGGAGTTAGCACAACCATACTTTCATGGGGAACGCTTTCAACATTGCACTTATTCATATTTAGTTGATGTCATGTTCTTTTGTTTATGGATGCCTAGCGGTGCGAAATAAAATGGAAACTTGTAAGTCCATGGAGTTTAGATATGAGTTAGAGAAACGCCTGGGCTGCTAATCTAAGCCATGCATCATTCATGGTGGAAATTTACAGTGAACCATAGTGAGTAGCATGAGGTTTAGGTACTCGTATTCAAGGGGCACGAGATTTTCAGCTTGTGATTTGTCAAGCATATAGCTCATATTTTCCATCACATTAACTTTAACCATTCAAGATGCTTATGAAGGGGCAATGAGAGCTCAAAACTAATGACTACCATACTTTTTGGAAGGTTTATAAAAATTGTTAATCTTGCTTCCTCTACAAAGAGTCTCTCTTTTACTTTTATGTTGAGCCTTCACCTTCTTCTTTACGTACCAATTAAGAGATCATAGTTGTCATTCTTAGTGCAATGTGCATAGTCCCAAAATTATTATTGATTGATTCATGATTGTGCTATTGCTTGTTCTTAAATTACTTGTATCTCTAGTCACCCTCTAAACTTTAAAGGTGTCCTATCATTTATGTTCTGCTACTTCATAAAGGACATGTTGAGTACCACTTTGCTATGTTTTCTCATAAACAAACAGTTTCTTTCAATGCACTATTATTCATGATCCTTTGTTTGAGTTACTTCTCATGTTGAAACATAGTTGCTAAGTTCTATTGTTAGAATTGTATCTAACATGCCTATGTTTTAGAGTACTTTGATCCCAGCTTACAATGCTTGATCAAGATTGTGTTTGCTTCATATCACCTCAATTTTTTTTGTTATCACTTACCTACTTGAGGACGAGCAGGAGTTAAGCTTGGGGATGCTGATACGTTGCAAACTTATATATAATTTTTGATGCTCCATCTTGTTTTACACCAATTGCTATATGTTTTGTTTACACTTCTTTGCACTTTTATACATTTTCCGGCACTAACCTATTAACAAGATGCTACAGTGCCAGTTCCATGTTTTCTGCTGTTTTGTATTTCAGAAAAGTTGTACAGGAAATATTCTCGGAATTGGACGAAACAAAAGCCGAAGTCAATATTTTTCCGTAACAAATACGAAGTCCAGAGGGGGGTCGAATAAGTGGTGCAGGGCGGCCAGACCACACCTAGGCGCGGCATAGCCCTAGTGACATGGGCATACCCTTCGGGTACCCATTATTAGTATACCTGGCTCGGCCCAATATGGAGAAGGCCCAATATGGAGAAGGCCCAACAAGGCAACCCGAAGAAGTAGTCGACTAGGACTCTTGTAAAACCCTAGGCTGGTTGCATATATAAAGCTAGCCAGGGCACCCGAAATAAAGAGGACAACAGATAGACAGAATATAGACAACATAGCTCCGCCTACGGCGGCACCCTGTAAACACATCTATGATCATATACTGGATTGCTAGCAGCACGTCCTCCACCGAGGGGACCCGAAGCTGGGTACGTCGTGTGCCTAATCTCGTCCCCGGAATCTCCATCGTCGCTCTCTCCCGAAACCCAAGTCTACGATACGTAGGCATTGCCGAGGTGTTCCCTCGTCAATTGGCGCCGTCTGTGGGAACTGCGGCGACTGGATTTCGTGATCCGGGCGAGATCCTTTATTATCAACAACAGCTAGATCCCATCTGACGAGCGGTTCAACTTCTTCAACGACGGCTGCGTTCATCGCCAACTTCTCCGGCTTGATCGCGGAGCAAGCAGTGAATTCAAGTTAAAAAAGATTAAGCATCACGATCCAGGCTGCGCCTCCGGAAAAAATCATACGGCTGCAGGTCAAAAGATCAAGTTCCGATATTGAAGTTCAGATCGGATGCAACGCAACTACTACAAAGCAAAAGCAACGAGGGATGGTCAAATCATATGCAAGCCGAGCAAAAAAAAAAAAAAACTCGTCGATATGGTCTTTAGAGAAGAAAGGACAGAGAAGAAAGGACAGAGAAGAAAATCAATGATCATACGATCAAGAAGGTGCTACTACCTCACGGGAAGGAAAAAAAAACAAAGGAGTACAGCGGATCAGCATGAGGCATCAATCAATCAGAGATACATTAGAAATCAGTCGCAGAGGTTGACAGGGACACGAGCAGGCCACCATCCTATACCAAGGTTCAAGTACCAAGAAAAGAAAGTAGACAGATCGGTTCAACCATCAATTTTTTTTTTCGGAATTACTTCATCAAAATCCTTCACGTGAAGCTACTATTCCGTACTTGGTGTGGTTTTTAAAGATTACAAGAAGATGATGACTACGGGATGAAGCAAAAGAAAGGAAGGCAGATCAATTGAAAGCTATCTGCTGGGTAAATAAGCTCTACGACGAAGACGACAATTCTACAGCAGCGAGTCGTTGGCTTCCATGGACAGTTGAAAGATACTTAAATTTCATCTTCGTGTATGACCGCCAACGATTTCAACTACATACATTGCACATAAGTCCGGAGGACCCTACATCGTCATCAACATGAAGGAGCCGTCTCGACAATTAGCGTCGTCATCGACTTGAAGGAGCCAACATCATCCGTGTCGCTGCAGTACCGGACTCTTCTGTTCACCGACAATCAGGTGCTATATTTTCAGTTAATTACTATTCGCAAAATTTATTTGGCCAATATTTTTTCGGCTCGTACTATTTGCGTGCAGTTTCTTGCGTCGTGATATTACTGCAGATCGGGAATAATCTTTGACTACTTTACTTTGTCGACCCCGTTCGCCATCACGCGCCCAACGTTGCGCACTCGACATCATGCACCTGCCATGCTCGGGGGCTCGCCCGTCACGAACCCGACACTACGGACTCAACACACTCGGGCGCCGCACGACTACATCGACTATGTCCACCGCATGACCTCCTTTCACGTCGGCTTTTCCACAGCCGATAAAAAAGCTAAGTGTCCTTTTTTTTCAAGATTCATATATTATTAACTTTCACCACACCAGAATATCCGGGGCTGCAACATTGCATCATTACAACAAATTTACCTGACATCCGGGGCTGCGCCATTACTTTGTTACCACAAGTATACTCGGTTACTTGATGAAGTTCTTCTCTTCGGCTCTGGATATATCTTCTTCGGCTCAGTGAAATTATTTTCTTCGGCTCAGTAGATTTCTTCGGCTCTATGGATTTATTTTCTTCGGCTTACTGGATTGGTTTTCTTTGGGTTATCATTGGTTTTCTCTAATGTAATACTACCGGGCGGATTTCCGGGACAGTGGATTTATAATTGATGATTCTTACTGGATTTATTTCTTCGGGTCAATGAATTTATTCGGATTCATCTATATGGATACTACTAAGTTTACTCTTATACAATACTACCCGATGAGCTTCCGGGTCAATGGATTCATCTTCTATGGCCATTACTGGATTTATTTTCTTCGGGTCAATGGATTCATCTTCTAGATATCAGCGGATTCATCTTCTACGGTTATTACTGGATTCTTCGGGTCAATGGATTCATCCTCTATGATATCGATGGATTTATCTTCAGTATATGTTCTATATTTAAATGGCCTAATCTTCAATATGGATTCATCTCAAATACTTCATCTGGGGTTCATCTTCATATATTATTGTCTATGGCTTCATCTTAAATGGCGTCACCTTATATGACGTCGCAACTCCGTCAACTTCTTTCGACATCATGGCTAAACACTCGGGGGCTCGACCATGTCTTCGCCTGGTCGCAACTGCGACACAATATCTAAGCAACAATCATGATATCACCTCAGTAGCGCTTGGGAGCTCGGCTATTTCTCCATCAATAATTTGGCGACATCTACTTTCATTATTTTATGGTTTCTACTTCGGCTCGACTTTTTCGCTGCACTCGAAGACCTCATCGCGCATCGACTTCGTCGTGTCAAAAAAAGCTAAGTGTTCTTTTATTTTGCACAAAGTTGATTATCATTTACTTTCGCCGTACCCGACACTCGGGGGCTGCGCGGCATATATTCACTTTACATATCATCAAATCTGAGCATCTGACACCGCATACGAAAAAGAGAGTCAAGGGAAAGATAGAAAAAGTTTGTTTATTTATGCAGGAGAAAGCCGACGAAATTGTCTACAAGAGAGAACCCGACGAAATTGTCCAAAGGGAGAACTCGACGAAATTGTCTTGAGGAACCAAAAAAAAAAGAGAGAGATGGACAAATCTTCGTGTCCATTGACTCGTCATATTCTTCCGAGCAAGAGCATCGGTGATGAACCCGACAATATAGAAGAATCCAATATATTCGGCTATCTCATCAAGCCCGAGAGAAAAATAGAAGAACCCGCAAAATGGGTCATTGCATCAGCTGAACAAGGCACTTGACAAAATATTCTCAGAGCGCCAAAGTCGCGAATAATCTCTGAATGCCGCAGAACTCTGCGAAGGTAAGACCCCGGGTCCGTCCTGTGTGGCGTGGCATCGCCAAAGACTGCGCTCGCTACTTTTTTCCACATCAACAGATGTGAAGAAATATCCTAGCGGACGCGCTGTGGACCCGATAAAACATGACCGGGGCTCGACGGATGGTAAGACCTTAAGCGGCACCCGTCGAGTTAACACCCGTATCCCGGGATCATGTCCAGGGACGTGATCTTGAAGTAGGTTTTTGCGGATTGCCACTAGAGCGGTTAACTAGTACCTGATCCGTCGGATGAACTAGCCCCAATTACCATTATCCCCGTACAATATAGATATGGATGTCAAATAAAAATAGCAACGGCCTGGAGTTGATAAAAAGAGGGGCTGCGCCAAGTTGTTTATCGAGTAGCACAACTTGAGCCTATGCCTAGGTGCAAGCACCCGCTCATAGGCTCGGGGCTACTCTTATCGAGAGTATTGTTCACCCTCCCGATAAAATACAAGAAAGAGGAAAAATTGTGGAGTTAATTACAAGCAAGTTGAGCCTACACCCAAGTGCAAACACTTGGCTGTAGCCTCGGGGGCTACTCCCAGCGGGAGCGCTTGTTGCGCACCCGATAGAAAATAACTTCGACAGCATCTACGACAATCAAGGTTTGTAGACTCAACTCGATTCTACGACTCGAGTGGAGCCTACTCCCATCGGAAGCGCATGGATTTCATCAAGTCTTCCAGAAATATAGTTAAATTCTTCATCGAGTAGTACAACTTGAGCCTATACCTAAGTGCAAGCACTTGTCCATAGACTCGGGGGCTACTCCCATCGGGAGCGCTGCTGCGCACCCGATAATTTCAAGAATCGTCGACATCATCTACGCTACAC
Organism: Lolium rigidum; assembly: GCF_022539505.1. NCBI lineage: Eukaryota > Viridiplantae > Streptophyta > Magnoliopsida > Poales > Poaceae > Lolium > Lolium rigidum. The sequence goes on from NC_061514.1 coordinate 191,787,245, forward strand.
ATGATCTACGACATGGACCTCGCCTTGTATTTCTTCGACTTCGGAGATGGTTATGCTTGGAGTTTCTACGCAAGTCTTCGACTTCCCTATAAACTCGGGGGCTACTGACATGGGCATACCCTTCGGGTACCCATTATTAGTATACCTGGCTCGGCCCAATATGGAGAAGGCCCAATATGGAGAAGGCCCAACAAGGCAACCCGAAGAAGTAGTCGACTAGGACTCTTGTAAAACCCTAGGCTGGTTGCATATATAAAGCTAGCCGGGGCACCCGAAATAAAGAGGACAACGGATAGACAGAATATAGACAACATAGCTCCGCCTACGGCGGCACCCCGTAAACACATCTATGATCATATACTCGGATTGCTAGCAGCACGTAGGGATCCTCCACCGAGGGGACCCGAAGCTGGGTACGTCGTGTGCCTAATCTCGTCCCCGGAATCTCCATCGTCGCTCTCTCCCGAAACCCAAGTCTACGATACGTAGGCATTGCCGAGGTGTTCCCTCGTCACCTAGCCCGCGCCTAGGGGTGGTGTGGGCCCCCTGGCCTCCACGACCTCGCCCTTCCACCTATAAGAAGCCTCCCGACGCGTGAATCCTAAATCAATAAGCCTCCACCCACGAAAAGTTTCGTAGCTCTACCGCCGTCGCAGGCAAGATTCGGGGGAGAGAACTCTCTATTCCGGAAACGTTGCCGGGATGGGGGATTACCCCCGGAGCCATCTCCATCGACTCCACCGCCATCTTCATCATCGTTGCTGACTCCTACGATGAGGAGTTAGTAGTTCTCCCCCGAGGCTGAGGGCTTTACCGGTAGCTATGTGGTCTATATATCTCTCCATGTATGATCTTTATGTGATCATGAGCTTTGTAATCTAGTTGAATAAGTAGATGTTATTCTTCAACTATTGTGCTACTCAAGTGGTTTTATTATGTGATCTCCTGGGACACCTTGTCCAACGGTGTGAAGGTGATAGTGTGCACACCGTGTTTGTTTCTTATTCTTAATTTATAGAAATACTTATGAATTGTGGTGACTAGTTTACTACCATAGCAAAGTGACAGCGTGGGGTGTCCATAGATTGGGAATGTGAACTTTAAGGAATGCTTATGCAGACCTACGCAATGAATTTTTGTTTATTATCAAACCGGAGAGTGGTTAGAGTAGCGTAGTGAAGTGCTAATATCTATGTATTCAATTATGGTATCATTGTTGAGAGTGTCCACTAGTGAAAGTATGATCCCTAGGCCTTGTTTCCAATCATTGAAACACTGTTTACAACCAGTTCTGCTACATGTTTGCTTGCTGCTATTTTTATTTCAGATTGCAATTACTACTTACAATCGTCCATATTACTTGTATTTCACTATCTTTTCGCCGAACTAGTGTTGTATGGGTGTGTTGGGGACACAAGAGACTTCTTGTATCGTAATTGCAGGGTTGCTTGAGAGGGATATATTTGACCTCTACCTCCCTGAGTTCGATAAACCTTGGGTGATCCACTTAAGGGAAACTTGCTGCTGTTCTACAAACCTCTACACTTGGAGGCCCAACACTGTCTACAGGAATAGAAGCTTGCGTAGACATCAATTACTAATACAAAACCTTGTGCTTGACAAGCACATGGTGGAGTTGGCGACACAAGAAAAAACTTTGCTTTGCAGGTTGCTAGAAGAGGAGAAGAAGAAATCGGCCTCTAGCCAATTCCCCGAGAGTTCGATATAAACACTCGAGTCACCCTTGTGGGGAAAAGACGCTTGCTAAAACACTCTGCACTTGGACTCCCAACAAGTTGGTAAAGACAAAGTTGTTGCCATCAAGAACATTTTCTAGCATCATTGCCAGGGAATGGAAAGATATCTACATCGTAGTGGTTGTTGCGTGCTGAAATAGAAATCAATTACCAAGGCAACTGCTAGAGCATTTTTTGACGCCGTGGAATTGCAAGAGGGACATCACAATTACATCTTCATCAAGATGGAGTGAGTAGACCTACTGGAATCATCAACACCAACTTTGTGCAAACACCTAAGCTTGGGGAGGTTGCACCACTGTGAGATTTTCTCCTTTAGATTTTCAAAGTAATTTATTTTGTCTTTTTTCCCTTTTTAGTTTTTTTGACACAAAAACACATAAATTTTGTACAAACACAACCTTTTTATTGCAAACATGGGAGAAAGAGGTACAATTTTTTTTTGACTACACAAACACTCCTAATGACCAATTCAGTGCTAGGCCTATCACAACACCAGAAATAACTGCAAAAGCTTTGAGGTAAGTCATGGTCTATTAAACCTCATGGTTAAAGAACAATTTGGGGAAGTGCTTGTGTGGATGCTCCATGAACTTGCATGACTTATGTGAAATTTGTGATATGCAAAAAAATTAAAATGTGCAAAATGACATTTTCAAACTTAAAATATTCCCATTTTCACTTAGAGAAAAGCTAAAGAATGGATATTATCCCTACGTGGGATGACCTCAAAGAAGCTTTTATAGAAATATTACCCACATGTTAAAATCCTATAAAATAGAAATAGTATCCTATCATTTATGCAAAATGATAATGAACTTGTAGCAACAGCTTGGGAAATAATTAAAAACATGCTTACAATTTTCCCATCACATGGAGTAAATGAATGGACAATCCTACACTATTTTTACAATGGTTTAAATTATATGGCAAGAAGCATGATAGACTCTGCTGCAGGGGGTGCTTTTATGAGTAAAATTGTACATGAATCCAAAACCATCCTAGAAAACATGCTACACAACCATAGTCAATGGCATACTAAAAGAGCACCAAACCCATCTAGGAAAGTAAACTCTATTTCCTTTATCCAATAAAATCGATGCCATATTTGCCTACATATCAAAACAAAAGATTGATAATGTTCCCCTACAGGAACTAGTTGGAAACACCAATGAAAATGTAGATGTAAACTACATAAGAAATTTTGGTAACAATGGATATGGGAACAATTACAACAACTCATATGGTAGGCCACCATATGTTCCTAACAAATACACTATTGGTAATATATAATAACTCCAATAATTTTGAATACCATTAGATCTTTTATATCAACACAAAAGGAACTAAATAAAGAATTCATAGCTAAGTTTGAAAGACAAGATGCTTTAAATGAAAAAGTGGACCTTCTAACAAAAGAAGTTATGTCTTTTAAAAACCTCATCCGAGCCCAAAAGAACTATGAGGAAACTATTAAATTTGTGCAAGAAGTAATAGACAAGTCTTAATAGACCCTTAATATGATGGATGAAATAGAAGAATAATAATAATAATCACAAATTATACACAAGTAGAAGAAGTTAAAATGCTAAGTGAAACAAAAGAACCTCTACTTGAACTTGATAAATTCAGCTTGTATGAACTTATCAATATCCTACAAAAGTTTTCTAATGACCCATTCGTTCATGCTCATCAAGTAGGTTTCGGCTCCTACATAGCAAACTATATAATCAAATAAAAGATAGAAAGATATAACAATGAAGCCGTTATACCACCAAAGCTTGGAGTGTTTGACTCCCCAAAATATTAATCACTATTGGCAAAAAGACCCATCATTATATTTTAGATCTTGGATCTAGTGTCTCTGTATTATCCAAATAACTATATGATCTACAAGAACTCAAAACTATGGAAAAATGTTTGATATATCTTTTTCTTTCTAATGATTCAACCACACATTCTTTAGGAAATGTAAATGATATTATGGTTGAATTACATATGACTTTTGTGCATGTTGACTTTGTTGTCATGGACATGGGGAGTAAAACCTCTAGTCCTATAATTCTTGGAATACCTTTTTTGAGAACTACAAGTGCAATAATTAACTCAAAGGAAGGGAATGTGAAGTTTCAATTCCCACATAAGAAGTGTATGGAACATTTTACAAGAAATAGCACCAAGATACAAGCTACCACATGATCTCCACATCACTTAAATCAAGGTAAGTAAAGCCTAGCTATATGGCTATAAAGAAAGCGCTTTACGGGAGGCAACCCGAGTTTTTTTTGGTTTTGTTTTTTTTTTCTTTTGCACTCTTCATGTTGAAAGAGAGTCTATTTTTGGTTTTATCTCTAGATTTTATAATAAATTACCAAGTTTTACCCATTTTAATTGTTTTAAAGTTGTGATACATATAAGGAGTTGATGAATTCCACATATTGCTTTTTAGTGCGTGATTTTTCTAATTTTTTGGAAGCTCCTAACATCGCGAAAAAATCACTGAAGCTACAAATTTTCATCCTATATATGCACAAAAAAATCAAAAAGTCCTGACATGTTTAATTGGTCAAAAAAATCGTTTTGCTGCTGCTGAAAATCTAGACTAATTCTGCCACTTGTGTTTCAACCGTTTTTTTTTTTGGTTTCAAAATGATTTTCCTTGAGTTTTTTTATATAATAGAAATGTGTAGGAAACTATATGGTTTCTTGACTGCCAAGGAAAAAATTGTATTCTCTATATATTGCAGCTACTATAAAATTCTTGTACCACTAATTTCACCCTATATAAAAGAAATGGGAGAAAGTTTTGTGTTGAAATGTTTTGACCAGGAATGGAGGAGCAGCACACCAAGAGCTCTCCAAGAATGGTGAAGACCATAAGCTTGCAGATGCCCAAGGCACCCCACTAGACCTATTTAATTAAACTCTCGGGTTGCAAACTTCTAATCTTTGCTTTTTGAGCAACATAGAATGATTGTAGAAACTTGTAGCGTCTTTGTCTAGTGTTATCTCTAGTTTTGCTTGGAAATAAATGAGACCAACATGATAGATATTTTGCATGCTTAGGAAAGAGCTATCGAAACAAACTATACCGTGACTGAATTCCTTGATTAGAATAAGTTGTGTTTTATCAAAATAAAATGGAATGGAAGCAAAAGGCTGAAATTCAAAGTTATGCTTAGTCTTCCTAGTTTCAAATATTTTGATGAATGATAATTTGCTAGTGCCTTATTTAGTGATACCTTTTTATAATATACATGGATGTTTAATACTAAGGAGCCTTGTTTGATAATAAATTATTAGCACTACGGACACTATAGCATGCTTTTAGATCTTTTTGCTAGCCCAGAATTCTCAAACAAGCTAAGACTTGAATCCAAATACCTCAAACCAAACACCCACCATACCTACATATTTGGCACTTGCTACTCCAAGTATAATATGTGTGCTATGTCTCCAGGTACTTTAAAATGTATCTTTTGCGCAGTTAAAGCTCACGAGAAAGTAGGGCGTGGGGTGACACCACTAAATATGTAAGTTATGTGTTTGACAAATTATGAGTAGCTTGTTAAGTAGGAACCATGCTAACATGGGGAATACTTTCAACACTGCACTTATTTAAGTTGTTTTCATGTTTAAACATTTGGTTATGGGTAACCATATTGTGAAATAGAGGGGTTATGATGCTAAAAGACTGGAGTATGCATATAGTTAGAGAAGAACATTGGCCGGTAATGGAAGCCATGCAAAATAATCATGGTGGAAGTTTCAGTATGGGCATCCTTAATCACCTTTTATAAAAAGGAAAATAAAAAAATGCTAGTATTAGAAGAGGATGTCCATTTATCTGTTTTCTTGTCTTCCCGGTATATATGTGATGCCAAAAAGTATAAGGGATCGCTGAAATCTTCGATGGGAAGTATTAGCAAAATTTATAGTTTGACTCAAGGGAAACACAAGAATATCGGTAAGAATTTAGCGATTGATACGTCACTCTCAATCACACCTGTATATATATAACTCACAAAGCAAGTGCTGATTTATAGAAGTTGATTCAAAGTAGTAGAACAAGTAGTAAAAAATACCATTATATTTCCAGTTTTCACAGGAGGTAGTGATGTGTAACTTTCACTGGCTAAAGGCATAGGAATGAGGTGATAGTGGGGTGTTGCATGAATGATATTGATCATATAATGGAATACTAATAACATAGAATTTATCTCTAATTAAGTTGTCTGTAGGCGTGTGATCCTAACATAGTTATGCATACTAACCAAGAGAATTTACATAACATCTTTTGTCATGTATGCCCATTTCACCGGGGTCAACTTGGAACTACAAGATATTAAGGTCTATCCTTTCAAATAGTCCAGAACAAAACATTAGCACTTCATGAACACACAATATTCTCAAACTATCGCATAATCCCATTGTTTTACCCAACTATCACTTTAGGGTTCAGAGGTTCAACACAATAATAGGAAATACATTTTGCACATAGATACAAAAATCATATATATGATGGGTCAATAGAAGTTCGGTATTGAAATCATGTCACTCGGGGCCTAGCAACAGGAATTAAACATAGCAAAGGTGTACCAACACTCATACAAGAATATCCTCAAGACAAATACCTCAAATCTTGAGACATATGGATACATGATGAATCTCATCCAATCCCCATGCACCTCAAATACATGCAGAGAACTACTCACACATGATGATGGAGAGTAATCATATGATTGTTGGTGATGACGTTCATGGCGATGATGGTGAAGACCTCGAAATCCCCCTCTCCGGTGTGGAGAGCAGGACCAATCTAACCCCTGAAACAAAGATTGTGGATGTGGCGGCATTATGTTTCGGGGAAAGCTCTGTGCTTCTGGATACCTAGGTTTTTCAGGTAAATATGGGGGTACACCAAAGGGGAGGCTGAGACGACGCTCCAGGCCTGAAAGGGCATGTGTGGCGCACCTAATAGAGGGTGGCGTGTCACATGTGCTCATTTCGGCTTTGTGGCCCCTCTCGTGTGATTCCAAAGCTCCAGGTCTCTTGTTTTGGTGAAAAACTTCCGTGGTATTTTTCCTCAATTTTATTTCCCGGAAAACAGACAGAAAGAAGACTTTTGCTAAAGACAGCGTCAGATTCAGCAGTATTACCCATGTAAGGTGAGATTTCAGAGCAAATCATCGAGCAAAGTATTTGGAAAATTAGATATATTTGAGATGTGTTAGCTTCCCCAAGCTTAGTTCTTTGTCCTCAAACAACTCAAACACAGTGTAGAAGCGATAAAAGACTTTGACAAGAACTTTGCTCTATGCATGCATAGCGATTTAACATAACAAGTAGTTGGAACATAGATTTATCAATAAATTGTAATTTTTTAATAAAAATTAACTATGTTGGTGTTGCACTGTTTATGCATCAATGTTGGACATGGGGACGAATAGTTCTAGTCCTATAATCCTTGGAAGACATTTTCTGAGAAAAACAGGAGTGACCATTGATTCTAAAGAAAGGAATGTCAAGTTTCAATTCCCACACAAGAAGTGTATGGAGCACTTTTCAAGGAAGAAGGAGGTAGCATTCATACTACCACATAACTTCCATGACAGTTGAAACAAGTAAGTAAGTCTACCTATATGGCTATAAAGAAAGCGCTTTACGGGAGGCAACCCGAGATGTTTTTATATTTGGTTTTTATTTTGCATGCTTGCTAATGTTAGTTTTCTTTTATTTTACTCTCTGGTTTTTAAATAAAATATCAATTTTTTACCCATTTGGATTTTTAAAGTTGCAAACATAATATGGAGTTGTTGTTTTCCGCGCTGCACTTTTTAGTGCATGATTTTTGTGATTTTTTTGGTAACTCCTAAAATATTCCTAAATTCACAGTAGCTGTAACTTTTCATCCTCTATATGGACGTCAATTGGATAAAATTCCTGATGTGTCTAAGTCATGCTAAAAGTCATGTTTTGCTGCAGCAAAATCTCTGGACAGATTCCACCTTTCTTTGTTAGATCCATTTTTTTGAGTATGAAAATGATTTTTACCTGAAAATTTTGATATGATAGAATGAGTATAACATTATGTTCTCTCTGGTTCATGAAGATATAATTTTATTCTTGAGTAAAATAGCAGCAAGCATGATTTCTTTGTACCTCTATTGTCACGCCATAGAAAAGAATGGGAAGACAAGTTTGTGTTGAAGTTTTTTCACAGAGAATGGAGGAATATCACACTAAGATAATTCATGTATTATGAATATAATAAGCTTGGGGATGCCCATGACACCCCACTGGACTCATTCAAAAACTCCTGATTTGAGCACCTCTAAACTCTGTTTTTTTAGCAACATAGAATTTTCGCAAAAAAATTAAGCGTCATTGTTTTATTTGTGTCTAGTTTTGTTTTTAAAATGAAAGGACCACCATATTGAGTGTTCATAATTCATATGCATGAGCTACTGGACCAAACTCTCCATCTCTGAATGTTGAAAGTAAATTAAGTTCCTTGCTTATAGAAGAAAAGGAGGAATGCCTAAAGCTGAAATTTATTTTATGTATGGTATCTCTAGTTTCACAGGAACTATTGAGTGATATTTCTTATATTCCTTATTCATTTCTGCTTCTTGATAGTATATATAGATGTTTAATTTTAAGTATCATTGTTTTATGATGAATGAATAGTCTATGGATACTATCGCATGCTTTTAGACCTCTTGCTAGCCAAAAGAGTTGAATTCTTACACAAGCATAGATTTGTTTCCAAACTCAACTCAAATCCAATGTCTATCATACCTACTTATATAGAACTTTATATTCCAAGTATAATGTGTGTGTTATGCCTCCAACCTTTTCAAAATCTTCCTTTTTTGTAATTTAAAGCCCACATGAAAGTAAGGTGTGGAAGGAAAATACCAATATGCATGTTGTGGATTCGACCGATTATGAGTAATGAGCTAGACCGTGACCATGTTTACTGGGGAAGTGTTTCAACACTACACCATCAGGGTATTGCACCCTGCGTTGATCATCATTTCTTTTGTTTTGTTCATGGCTATCTCTTGTGGAATGAGTGGAGGTTATTAAGAGTAAGTGTGCATATATTTTTAGAGAAGATAGGAAAAAAGCCCGTGCTTTGCTACGGGTTAATGATTTTTATTAAATTGAAGAAATAAACTACTAAAAAATTACACATGTTTCCTAATAAAAACTAATCAATACTAATAGTTGAGCAAGACAGAAAGTAATCAAACTTTCTATCCTAGGTTTTTACACAATAAGATATATCCATGAATTTAAAGTTGATCTTTTTAATATGCACTTTCCATATGACACTATTGTTTACAACTAATCCCTCATTATGTGTAGACGGCTCAATTTCATTTGTGAATCTATGGTACCATTATGTTATCTTATAGTTCAGAAACAATGGTTCATATGGAGAAAGTAATATAGGAAATGATTGATCTAGTGCAGCTTTGTGGATCAGCAAGCTCCAGGAGCAATGCATCACGAGGTGCTACCGTTATACACACAATTGTTGACCCAGAAGGCCCTGACATGCAGGTCGCAACTAACACTGCAACAGCCAAGCCGTCTCTCAGTTACATCAGCAAGTAAGATCTCTAAACAACATACAAATCTGCAAAAGCTATGATCCAGATAGAAATCATGGATCAGGCGGAATAAGAGTGAAAGAAATCATCTAGGATACCACAGAATCTGGCTCAGGTTTTGGTCTTTCACAATAATGTGCACCAAAAAAATTAGGAAGAGATCCATATGCACGTTGAAATACACAATCTTCGGGGCATCTGGCCGTAGCTCCATAGTCAACTATGAGTGTGGTATGTCTTCATGATTAATGTGACACTATTAGCTACAGCTTTGACGGAGCACAATAATCAACCCGCAGGGAGCAAAGAGATGGTACAGCTTGATGAGAACCTCCTGAAGGCCCAAGGATTCATGACTGAAGCAGATTTCAGGGGATGCTGGTTGCTGCCTCGTCATCGTGGACAGAGATCGTGTGTAGGAGGTTGCCCAGCCATAATTGATGAGCAAGATCTTGACGCCCTTGCCCTGACGAGAGTCCAGGATGGGGTTACTTGGAGCCCATGCAGGCGTCTACGGGACGATGCGACATTGTTTTGTACCAGAGCGTCACAGGCAGCGGCGCCGGTCCGCCGTGATGAGAGTGATGGACCACGCCCATACTGAACCGGTGCTGGGTTCCGATGATGTTGGAGGCCGCCTTGACGTCCTCGTCGGCCAGCGGATGTACGAGTACGAGGCGTTGCCGGCTGTCCGGAACTCGCACGACTGCAATCCCTTTGCGAGGGCGCACTGTGTAACCTCCGATATTGAGCGCGTGCCAGCCATTGGTCGCCGCAGCGGCGACAGGAAATTGGGGACAGAGATATAGCACTTGGCCTAGATTTTCTTGTCCAGCCACATACTCATCATAAAATTTGAAGCTGTCAATAACAGTCCCCGACTTCTAATGGCAGGAATCTTCTGTAAACTGAACCATGACGGATTGAACTCTTATGTTAGATACCTTACGAAAACGTTAGGGAACTCTTTCAGTCAGACGTCCGATACTTTCGTGAACATCGCTACTACCTGTGAAGGAACAAAGGTCTGAGCAGTATTGAACAGAAGCGATGCGTGGGCACATACTCCCAAGTATTTGTCCTTCGTCGTCAGCTATGTGGGCATGAACCCAAGTGCGTCGGCGAGCATGCCTTCACCTGATTCGCCACCATATTGCTGCTCCGTCTGGATGTGAGCACCGGCTCAAGGAAGTGGATGGAGTACTCTGGCTGAGAGTTCGTCAGGAAGTACACCATCTCACCACTCACCAAGTCGAAGCGATTAGCGCCAGGGATGTGGACCTGCCATAGAACATGCTCAAGCTCTAGTTCACTGTCACAGGGCTCACCTCGTTGCGCTGTGGGCAGCTCCCACTCGGTGAGAGGCGAGAGGCCGCTTCTACCGGACGGTGGAGCTAGCAGCTCGAATTGGGCAGCGTCCCCTTCAGCCCTCCTTCCCAAGCGCAAGGTACCAACGACGGCCGAGCCGGCGGTGGCATCTAGGAAGTACATCGGCGGAGAAGATTTCTTGTTAGGTAGGTGAGCGAATCGCCGAATCGACCGCACGCTCTCGATCGATCGAGGAATCGCTAGGAGGCTAGGACTTTTAAGCACGGGATTCACTTCCCTTTTGGTGCCGGATTCGAGTCCTGATTGAATCGAGCGATGACTTTCCTATTCCGCGGAAAGAACTCGGGCCTTGGCCGAACTCTGTGGGCCGACGAAGATGTTTAGCCTTGGACAAACGGAACGAACTGTTATTCCACTTATCGGTGGCAATGAAGGTAATTTTTACCAACTTCAGGGGCAGTTAATGACGGACGAACAAGAAGCCTTATTTTCTTTATTATTAGGTATAGATCAATGGGCCGCTAACCGAAGTCATGCTTAATCATGGTGAAAGTTTCAGCAACGAGCATCCTCAATAGGAAGAGTGAAAAAAATAAAATAAAAAGAGTTATGAAAAAAAGAGTGGAAAAGGGAAAGAAAGAAAAAAGAGTTAGAGAAAAAAGTGAGAGAGAGTTAGAGAGGATGCTCAACATATGTTGTTCATGTTGTCTCGGTATGGATGGACTATTGTTGAGATACCCATCTCCTTTGGTCCTTTGTACAGGCGGCATGAAGGTCCCCATTGTGATACTTGGTTGAAATATGTATGTTGAAAGGTCTTGGTAACCCGAAGTTGAGAAACGAGAGGTGTAGTCCTTAGAATTCAATAAAATGAGGCAACACTTACTCATAAGAGGTCAAACTCATGACACATAAATATCTTCATACATGAGATACTTGGTACCCCATCCTTATTATTATTATTATTATTATTATTATTATTATTATTATTATTATTATTATTATTATTATTATTATTATTGTTGTTGTTGTTGACATGAATTGCATAGATCAAAACCATGTTTTATGCTCTCTACTTTTTATTTTGTTGGAGGTTTAACACATACATTCCGTGCTTACTTTCTTGTGTTGAAGAGTCAAAAGAAATATTCATGAAAAGAGAGGACAAATATTCTTCCAACAATTCTATAGGATTCTCCTAAGCATGTTTTATGATTCATATTACTTATCATTCATGTTTCTTACAATGATATTTACTATTATGCATGCTTTGTAGAATAAAAGAGTTATCACTTAATGAGTTCATATTACTTATTGTCATTCTTTATGGACTGAACCTTGTGATACTTTGCATGATTATTTAGAAGCTATATATAAGAAACTCCAAAGTTCATGTTAGTTTTATCACCTTTATGCTTGGGACAAGCATAGATTAAGCTTGGGGATGTTGATGCATGTAAAATGCATACATGAACTTTGTCCTTTATCATATTGAATTCCCACATATTTGCAACATATATGATGTTATTACCATGTTTTACATTGATTTATGGGGATTTACCAATGATCCCCTTTATTCGGTTTATAACTCTGCAGAACAGGAATTCCCTGTTTTGTGTTTTTTCACTTTCAGAGACCTATACGGAGTAAAATTGACTTGAGATTTTTGGAGCGTCATTATTTCATCGAGAGAAGCACCATGGGACCCGGAAAGCACACCTGGATGAGCCCGAGGCCCAAAAGAGCCCAGGTGGCACGCCCAAACATCTAGGGCGCGCCACCTGCCCTCTTTCAGCCATCGATCATCCAAATCGCGTAATCTTTTTCGTCCACCGACGTATTTTGATCTAAAAATCACTATATATATGGCCCTGAAGAGTTCTCGGGAGGATAGCATCGCAAGAAGACAAAAACACGAAAATGGAGGTACGCTGCAGAGAAGATTGAAGGGGGGAACTCTGCCGGGATCACCGCCCTAGGGATCTCCACCTTCTCCAACATCTTCATCATCATCACCATGATCAAGGGAGAGTAGTCCACCTCTGGATTGCGGGCTTGTGGCGGTAGCTTGATCTATTTCTCTTATATTCTTCATAGTTCTTAAGTCCATATGAGCTACCTCACATGATTATGGCCATATTTGTAATACCTATGTGGTGGATCCTTATTCTATGATATTTTGCTATGGGATCTGATCGTATTATGTGTAAGATGTATTGATAGATGCATATTATGTACCATGTTCTTAAGTATTTGTTCCGATCCAGCATCTATGCAAGAGCGTGTGTGGGGTGATGTGTGTATTAGATGGAGTAGCATGGTTTTAGTGATTGAATAGTGACAGCAAATCCATGATCTATTATGTATTTTTCTTTTATTTTGCTACCACACTAGGGATAAAGTGAATGCATGTGCTATGTTCGTCACGTGACAAAAGTGGTCAAGGTAGCATATTTGATATTCAAACATCATGTCAAAGTACTTATAGCTATACTCTGTTAATTCTTAATACAAGATTGCATGAAGTTTTCTCTTTCTTGTGGAGTATAAGAGAGATGTGTTGCATCATCTCTTTGTTAGGATGTGATGCCTGATACGTCTCCGACGTATCGATAATTTCTTATGTTCCATGCCACATTATTGATGATATCTACATGTTTTATGCATACTTTATGTCATATTTATGCATTTTCCGGCACTAACCTATTAACGAGATGCCGAAGAGCCGCTTGTCTGTTTTCTCGCTGTTTTTGGTTTCGGAAATCCTAGTAAGGAAATATTCTCGGAATTGGACGAAATCAACGCCCGGGGTCCTATTTTGCCACGAAGCTTCCGAAGACCGAGGGAGAGTCGAAGTGGGGCCACGAGGTGGCGACACACCCGGGCGGCGCGGCCCAAGCCCCGGCCGCGCCGGCCTGTTGTGTGGGCCCCTCGTGACGCCCTCTCGACCTGCCCTTCCGCCTACATATAGTCTTCGTCGCGAAACCCCCGCATCGAGAGCCACGATACGGAAAACCTTCCGGAGACGCCGCCGCCGCCAATCCCATCTCGGGGGATTCAGGAGATCGCCTCCGGCACTCCCGCCGGAGAGGGGAATCATCTCCCGGAGGACTCTTCACCGCCATGGTCGCCTCCGGAGTGATGAGTGAGTAGTTCACCCCTGGACTATGGGTCCATAGAAGTAGCTAGATGGTCGTGTTCTCCTCATGTGCTTCATTGTCGGATCTTGTGAGCTGCCTAACATGATCAAGATCATCTATCTGGTAATGCTATATGTTGTGTTTGTCGGGATCCGATGGATAGAGAATACTATGTTATGTTGATTATCAATCTATTACCTATGTGTTGTTTATGATCTTGCATGCTCTCCGTTATTAGTAGAGGCTCCGGCCAAGTTTTTACTCTTAACTCCAAGAGGGAGTATTTATGCTCGATAGTGGGTTCATGCCTCCATTAAATCTGGGACAAGTGACGTAAAGTTCTAAGGTTGTGGATGTGCTGTTGCCACTAGGGATAAAACATTGATGCTATGTCCGAGGATGTAGTTATTGATTACATTACGCACCATACTTAATGCAATTGTCTCGTTGTTTGCAACTTAATACCGGAAGGGGTTCGGATGATAACCCGCAGGTGGACTTTTAGGCATAGATGCATGCTCGGATAGCGGTCTATGTACTTTGTCGTAATGCCCAATTAAATCTCACAATACTCATCATATCATGTATGTGCATGGTCATGCCCTCTCTATTTGTCAATTGCTCGATCGTAATTTGTTCACCCAACATGCTGTTTATCTTATGGGAGAGACACCTCTAGTGAACTGTGGACCCCGGTCCATTCTTTTACATTGAATACAATCTACCGCAATACTTGTTCTACTCGTTTTCTCGCAAACAATCATCATCCACACTATACATCTAATCCTTTGTTACAGCAAGCCGGTGAGATTGACAACCTCACTGTTTCGTTGGGGCAAAGTACTTTGGTTGTGTTGTGCGGGTTCCACGTTGGCGCCGGAATCCCCGGTGTTGCGCCGCACTACATCCCGCTGCCATCAACCTTCAACGTGCTTCTTGGCTCCTCCTGGTTCGATAAACCTTGGTTTCTTTCGAGGGAAAACTTGCTGCCGTACGCATCACACCTTCCTCTTGGGGTTCCCAACGGACGTGTGCTTTACACGCCATCAAGCATTTTTTCCGGCGCCGTTGCTCGGGAGATCAAGACACGCTGCAAGGGGAGTCTCCACAATCCAATCTCTTTACTTTGTTTTTGTCTTGCTTTATTTTATTTACTACTTTGTTTGCTGCATTATATCAAAACACAAAAAAATTAGTTGCTAGCTTTACTTTATTTACTATCTTGCACTATATATCAAAAACACAAAAAAATTAGTTACTTGCATTTACTTTATCTAGTTTGCTTTATTTACTACCGCTAAAATGAGTAATCCTGAAGTTGAAGTTCGTTCGTTTAAGCAACAAGGGGGAGAATGTTTAAAAGATGCTTGGTATAGAATTAGTGATGCCCATAATAGGTGCACTAAGAAACACTCCACCACTATCCTACTCAGGAATTTTTATGTTGGTATCTCTAGCTGGAATAGGTATGTTCTTGATTGTCTCGCAGAGGTAACTTCCTAGGCGCTCCCGCTTTAGAAGCTAGTTGCATTATTGAGAGTTTATTTGGAATACCACCTGTTAATGAAGTGAAAATTGAAACCTCTCTTGAAGATGTCATGAAAAAGTTGGAAATCATAGAGCAAAACCTTCCAAGAATTGATACTATTTTGGGAGCATTACTTAATAGCACCGATAAACTTGATAAATCTCTAGGTGGAATTGATGAGAGAATTGCTGCTTTAGAAACTTGTGCTACTCATGATAATCGAACCCATAGGATTAGTGAACTTGAAGAAGCTATGGGAACCTTGGGTTCAACTTTTTCTTCTCTTAAGTATAAGGAGAAAGCTTATGTGGGTAAGGAGCAAAAGTTTATGTATGTCTCTAAAGTGCCTAAACCAAAAAAATATTATTATAGGCCTAAAATTGACAAAGCTCTTAGTACCACTACAGATGGGGGAGCATATGATGTCGATGCATCATCTCTTGACAACACTTGATATACACTTTCTGCGCCTAGCTGAAAGGCGTTAAAGAAAAGCGCTTATGGGAGACAATCCATGTTTTTACTACAGTACTTTTATTTTATATTTGAGTCTTGGAAGTTGTTTACTACTGTAGCAACCTCTCCTTATCTTAGTTTTGTGCATTGTTGTGCCAAGTAAAGTCGTTGATAGTAAGGTTCACACTAGATTTGGATTACTGCGCGTAAACAGCATTTCTTTGCTGTCACGAATTTCGACCCGCCTCTCTCGTAGGTAGCTCAGAAAAAATATGCCAATTTACGTGCGTGATCCTCAGATATGTACGCAACTTTCATTCAATTTGGGCATTTTCATTTGAGCAAGTCTCGGTGCCT
This sequence comes from Lolium rigidum, assembly GCF_022539505.1. Lineage (NCBI taxonomy): Eukaryota > Viridiplantae > Streptophyta > Magnoliopsida > Poales > Poaceae > Lolium > Lolium rigidum. The sequence continues at coordinate 191,803,434 of NC_061514.1, forward strand.
CAATAAAATCCGTCTTTACGGACTGTTCTGTTTTGACAGATTCTGCCTTTTATTTCGCATTGCCTCTTTTGCTATAATGGATGAATTTCTTTGTTCCATTAATGTCCAGTAGCTTTGTGCAATGTCCAGAAGTGTTAAGAATGATTATGTCACCTCTGAACATGTGAATGTTTATTGTGCACTAACCCTCTAATGAGTTGCTTCGAGTTTGGTGTGGAGGAAGTTTTCAAGGATCAAGAGAGGAGGATGATACGATATGATCAAGGAGAGTGAAAGCTCTAAGCTTGGGGATGCCCCGGTGGTTCACCCCTGCATATTTTAAGAAGACTCAAGCGTCTAAGCTTGGGGATGCCCAAGGAATCCCCTTCTTCATCGACAACATTATCAGGTTCCTCCCCTGAAACTATATTTTTATTCCATCACATCTTATGTGCTTTGCTTGGAGCGTCGGTTTGTTTTTGTTTTTGTTTGTGTTTGAATAAAATGGATCCTATCATTCATTGTGTGGGAGAGAGACACGCTCCGCTGTTGCATATGGACAAATATGTCCTTAGGCTTTACTCATAGTATTCATGGCGAAGGTTGAATCTTCTTCGTTAAATTGTTATATGGTTGGAATTGGGAAATGCTACATGTAGTAATTCTAAAATGTCTTGAATAATTTGATACTTGGCAATTGTTGTGCTCATGTTTAAGCTCTTGCATCATATACTTTGCACCTATTAATGAAGAAATACATAGAGCTTGCTAAAATTTGGTGTCCAGAACCAGGAGGAGCCAAGAAGCACGTTGAAGGTTGATGGCGGCGGGATGTAGTGCGGCGCAACACCAGTGATTCCGGCGCCAACGTGGAACCCGCACAACACAACCAAAGTACTTTGCCCCAACGAAACAAGTTGAGGTTGTCAATCTCACCGGCTTGCCGTAACAAAGGATTAGATGTATAGTGTGGATGATGATTGTTTGCAGAAAACAAGAAGAACAAGTATTGCAAAGAGATTGTATTCGATGTAAAAGAATGGACCGGGTCCACAGCTCACTAGAGGTGTCTCTCCCATAAGATAAATAGCATGTTGGGTGAACAAATTACAGTCGGGCAATTGACAAATAGAGAGGGCATAACAATGCACATACATGATATGATGAGTATTGTGAGATTTAATTGGGCATTACGACAAAGTACATAGACCGCTATCCAAAGATGCATCTATGCCTAAAAAGTCCACCTTCAGGTTATCATCCGAACCCCTTCCAAGCATTAAGTTGCAAAACAACTGTACAATTGCATTAAGTATGGTGCGTAATGTAATCAATAACTACATCCTCGGACATAGCATCAATGTTTTATCCCTAGTGGCAACAAAGACATCCACAACCTTAGAACTTTCTCGTCACCGTCCTGCATTTAATGGAGGCATGAACCCACTATCGAGCATAAATACTCCCTCTTGGAGTTAAGAGCAAAAACTTGGCCGCAGCCTCTACTAATAACGGAGAGCATGCAAGATCATAAACAACACATAGGTAATAGATTGATAATCAACATAACATAGTATTCTCTATCCATCGGATCCCGACAAACACAACATATAGAATTACGTATAGATGATCTTGATCATGTTAGGCAGCTCACAAGATCCGACAATGAAGCACATGAGGAGAAGACAACCATCTAGCTACCGCTATGGACCCATAGTCCAGGGTGAACTACTCACTCATCACTCCGGAGGCGACCATGGCGGTGAAGAGTCCTCCGGGAGATGATTCCCCTCTCCGGCGAGGTGCCGGAGGCGATCTCCGAATCCCCCGAGATGGGATTGGCGGCGGCGGCGTCTCGCAAGGTTTTCCGTATCGTGGCTCTCAGCATCGGGGGTTTCGCGACGAAGGCTTTAAGTAGGCGGAAGGGCAACGCGGGGGCCACACGAGGGCCCCACACGCCAGGGCCGCGCGGCCAAGGTCCGTGCCGCGCCGCCCTGCGTGCGGCGCCTCGTGGCCCCACT